>NC_085843.1:130177816-130486907 GCF_035594765.1 Anolis carolinensis
CACTATCAGCAAGTCACAATTTAAATTTCTGTGTTATCCCATTCACCCACCCTTTTGTCCCCAAGTCGCAGATGTTTACACACAATGCTTCTTATTCTCATTTTGGAAATGCACTCCTTGGCTTTCTCCCATTTTTGTTAAGCATCCAGGTCTTCAGACTTTTCTGGATAACTATGTGAAACAATATACACCTATTTTGATCCAAACTGGGGCTCGTATAAATCAATCCAAATTGGTCCAATTCACTCATACTCCAACAGCATATATATAAGCAGAGTATTTCCAGAATAGTGGAATCACAAACAAAAAGTGTGTTTTTTGCAAAAGAAGTCTGTGTTTAATTCTTCTAGACCTGTATTGGAAAAAGGGAAGGAAAAAAAAACCCTGGATAACTCCTATGTTTACTTTTTTAAAAATGCAAAATTAAAGAAACCACAAATACAATACAAATGCATGACTTGCAATGAGCACGTGAAAATAATGTATGTTTGTAAGTTATTGCAACCCATGTGAGATTGCATAGAACTGCGTCTTACTTGTTCAATACTTGATCTTGCTCACACTTATCCCTCTCTCTCTCTCTCTCTCTCTCTCTCTCTCTCTCTCTCTCTCTCTCTCTATATATATATATATATATATATATATATATATATATATATGGTGATTATAACTATGGTGATAAACATTATGATAACAACATCAGCAATTGTAAAAATAAGCACAATGTGCAATTTCAAGGAATGCAAGGGCATGGAGTTGAAGTTCCCACACAAAGAAAAGAAATAATACTTCAGGGCCAAATACAAGTCTTGTAATTATCAGATCTGGCAGACATCACTTTTTACAAATAAGGGGAAAATAATACTGTAAAGAATGTATTTCTGTGTCCAGCTCCATAATTGCTCTTAAGATGGGCATGCAAGTAGGTATTTTAATACTAAGTTTATCATGTGGGAATATCCACAAACTAAACTGCTTGAGTGCACATATTTTTGTGTGTACATGGGTGTGAATGCTTGGGGCAAGAAGTGTTTGGGATATGGGATTTTTTTTTTTTTTGGATTTTGTAATTTGATTATACATTATAAAATGAGACTGACATCTTAACATGAAATTCATTTACATTTCATATACATGTTATGCACATAGCCTGGAGACAATTTGATATACAATATTTTCAATAATTTGTTTATGAAACAAGGTTTGTGTACTTTGAACCATCAAAAAGCATAGCTGCCACGATTTGAACTAACTATGATAGTTTTGGACTTTGGGATATTTCAGATTTTTTGATAAGGGATGCTCAACTGAGGCTACCAGACTGTACAGTCTCTCAAATGTTAGGCATACGTAAAGAAGATATACTTTTATCAATCAATGGAATTCAGTAAAGAAAAAAAATTCTTGTAGCATATTGCAAAAACATTACCTCACTTTAACAACTTCATGGTATATTAGTGATTCAGCAGCATGCATGCATCAAATTGTCACCATTCTGTAATTTCCAATTTTATCTGAGTACCCTGTTTTTACTACAAAATAGAAATAAAAAGCTTCTAATGGTCCATAATGCAGGAAGAGAGCTGCCAATGATTGCAGACAGAATGAAATGCAGACAAGTCAGGCTTTTCAAAATGTTTTCAAGGTTAAATTAATGGCAAATGATTCTGATTCTTTTGTTGGTTGATAACAGCTTTTTCTGCAACTAATTGTATAAAATGCATTTCAGATACATACAGTATAAAAGGTGGAGACTAAAAAATATTCTACAGTGTTAATGCATTGCCATTGTGCAAGTAAATTGTAATTTCTGTGCGACTTCTCGCCATTTGTCATTGGTATGCTAGACTTGGTTAGTGAAAATACAGAGTAGTAAAATGAAGGTCAGCATGGATTAACACAGTCAAAAAGGTGACACACTCTTTCCATATATTCTGTATCATAAATAATAAAGATTGAGTATTCTCATCCTAAATGCTTGAGATCAGAAATATTCTAAGTCTACAATCATAGTAAAAAATCAACTTTAAAACCCTATGTTGACTTATGAGTCAATATAAGCAGGTAGGCAGTAAAGGTTTTCCCCTGACATTAAGTCCAGTCGTGACCGTCTCTGGGGGTTGGTGCTCATCTCCATTTCTAAGCCGAAGAGCCGGCGTTTTCCATAGACATCTCCAAGGTCATGTGGCTGGCATGACTGCATGGAGCGCCATTACCTTCCCGCCGGAGCGGTACCTATTGATCTACTCACATTTGCATGTTTTCAAACTGCTAGGTTGGCAGGAGCTAGGGCTAGCAGCGGGAGCTCATTCTGCTCCCGGGATTTGAACCTGGCACCTTTTGGTCCGCAAGTTCAGCAGCTCAGCACTTTAACGCACTGTGCCACCAGTGCGTTATAAGTACAGTACCTTAACTCTGAGTAGAGTGGTGAAAGGTGAGTTTAGTCCATCCAGGGAGAATGTAAAAGATGCCCTAACTGTTCTAATTTCTCCACGATGGCACCACTTCTGGTCTTTTTGATTGCCTGGGTGAGAAAATGGCAGCGGCAGCCAAGAGAGATTGGCTCCCTAAGGCAATGCTGGCATTTCCCCCTCTCCATGGAATAACCCTAAACTTATCCAGATGTCATATCAAAATTCATAATTTTGGCCACCAGGTGTACCATCTACTTCAGTGGTTCTTAGCCTGGGGTTCCCAGATGTTTTTGGCCTTCAATTCCCAGAAATCCTAACAGCTGGTAAACTGGCTGTGATATGTGAGTTGATAATTTCCACTAGTATGCATGATAGTTTGGGTTTCAGATTGAGAGATAATATTTTTTATTATTATTTGCATATAAATAATGAAATATGAAGATGGGATCCAAATCCTACCTCAAAATCTATGTACTTTCATATGGACATTAGACACATATCCTGAAGGCAATTTTAAATTCAATATCTTTAATAATTTTGTGTATGAAACAAACTTTGACCTATGAGAAAGTACAAGTGGATACTTTATGGAAATAATCCCATCTCCTGTATAGCTGAGGTGGAGCTGCAAGCTCAGAAATATCACAATCAAAACTTGAAAAAGGATGATTTCTTCTTTTGATGTCAAAGACTGGGACTGTAGTAATGCCATAAAGCATGTTAGATTAAACACTAAATAGAGTGCACATCTACACTGACTACATAAGTTGGCTGAACATTTTGGAGCATTTCTGATTTTGAAATTACAGTCAGTGCCCGAGTTACAAACATCTGACTTGCAAATGACTCATAATTAAGAATGGGGGAGAGACAACAGGAAGTGAGAGAAATCTACCCCTTGGAAGGGAAATTCACTCCTGAAAGAGTTATCATGGAGAAAAGGTGACTCCACTAAAGTTTTATCACTAATCCTTGTTTCCACAACAAGCACATTTTTCAAAATCTAATGATCACAGGGAAAGAAAGTGAGGTGAAATATTTTGAACAAGATCACAGACAGCAAAATAAACACCACAGGGGTGCTAACCCTTTCCTATGCTATCCAAAACTTACTCTCTATATTTATATCTATATCTATGGCTGGAATTATGCTTTGAAATGTACCTGTTCTGATTTATACAACTTCAGCTTAAGAACAAATCTACAGAAGTTGTCTTGCTCATAACTTGGGGATTGCCTGTATAGGTTAAGGATGCTTAATCTGTATTTAGACATAATGATGATATAAGGCTGTTGTAGGAGGCGGGTTTACAAATGTTTCACATTTTGGCAAACTTTCTGTTATGTCTACATAAAAATGTGTTTAAAAGGAAGTATCACTCCTAAAGTTCTCAAAGAAATATTGAAAATTTCACTTCAGACAAAATATCTGAGAGAAACAAAAACCATCCAGGACAAGAGACTTTGAAAAGATGCATAGGCAAGAGAGAAATCCTTAACAGAGAGATTCAAATTTCCATAGAAAACCAATTTCTTTGCAGATTGCCAATTTAAAGAATTCGATTAAACAATAACTTCTCCTGTGTTAACTTATTTATGAGGTACTGTTACTTTTGCTTTAAAATGCTACTTTAAGATGCTATTATTTTCTGTTTCAAACAGCAAAAATTTTAAATGGAACCCAAGATACCAGGGGAACAAGCATTTGTCCTGAAGCAAAACACACGTTGTGATTTTTATCTGTAGTAAAATCTAATGTTAATGGTATTATGGGACAGTTTTCTATCCAATAGCAAAATGATCTGGTGAGGACAATATTTAGTTCACAAAATGTACTTAGGCAGCTCATTGTTACTCTTACACAGCACGCTGGGACTCAATCAAATAATTCCATCCTCAAACAATTCCAAACAAATACTTAGCAGGAAGGCTAACTTTTATTGAGTCATGTATAAGTTTATCATCTTTCTGTTGACTTGCCTGTAATAAATGTATTGGATAAATGTTTTTAAATATGTTTACTTATTTCTATTGTAAATTGTTTTATAGGTTTTGTTTTATATGTGTACTAGCTGTGCCCGGCCACGCATTGCTGTGGCGTTGTCTGGTGGTGTTGGTGAGAACATGTTGAGGTAGTGGTGGTATTGAATGTCTGTTGTATGGTTGTCTTTATGTTTAGTATGCATTTGGTTGTTTGTGTACTGTGAAAGTGGTGAGAGTAGAGGGGGTCTATGTCTCTGTGTAGCATTGTATAGTATTTATATGTTGTCCATGTGTTGTGAATGTTTGGATTGTGTCCTGCTGCATAGTAGAAAGGGTTGGGCTGGATGGCCCTTAGGGGTGTATCCAAACTCTTGGATTCTATGCTTCTATTATTATTATTATTATTATTATTATTATTATTATTATCATCTTCATCATCATTATTATGTAGAGGCTGGATGGCCATCTGTCAGGAGTGCTTGGATTGTGTCCTCTTGCATGGTAGAAGGAAGTTGATCTGGATGATCCTTAGGGGTCACTCCAAACCTTAGGATTGTATGAAGATGTTGTTATTATTATTATTATTATTATTATTATTATTATTATTAGTAGTAGTAGTAGTATTAGTATTGAGAGGCTGGGTGGCCATCTGTTGGGAGTGCTTGGATTGTGTCCTGCATGGCAAAATTGGGTTGGACTGGATGGCCCTTAGGGGTGTCTCCTAACTGTCTGATGCTATGATTTGATGTGTATTATTATTGTGCAGATATTAGATAGCCATCTGTCAGGAGTGGTTGGATTGTGTCCTCCTGCATGATATAAGGAAGTTGAACTATAGATGATCCTTAGGGGTATCTGCTAACCTTAGAATTGTATGATATTCTTATTCTTATTATTATTATTATTATTAAGAGGCTGGCTGGCCATCTGTTGGGAGTTCTTGGATTGTATCGTCCAATGGCAGAGTTGGGTTGGACTGGATGGCCTTTAGGGGTCTCTCCTAACTGTCTGATTCTATTATTCGATTTGTATTATTACTGTGCAGATCTTGGATGGCCATCTGTCAGGAGTGCTTGGTTTGTGTCATCCTGCATGGTAGAAGGAAGTTGAACTGGATGATCCTTAGGGGTGTCTCCTAACCTTATGATTGTATGATCTTCTTCTTCTTCTTCTTCTTCTTCTTCTTATTATTATTATTATTATTATTATTATTATTATTATTATTATTGAGAGGCTGGGTGGCCATCTGTTGGGCGTGCTTGGATTGTGTCCTCCATGGCAGAATTGGGTTGGACTGGATTAGCACAGTAATTATTTCATATTACAATAGAATCTCACTTATCCAACATTCGCTTATCCAGTGTTCTGGATTATCCAACGCAGTCTGCCTTTTAGTAATCAATGTTTTTGTAGTCAATGTTTTAAATTCATTGTGATATTTTGGTGCTAAATTTGTAAATACAGTAATTACAACATAGCATTACTGAACATTGAACTACCTTTTCTGTCAAATTTGTTGTATAACATGATGTTTGGTGCTTAATTTGTATAATCATTAACTAATTTGATGTTTAATCGGCTTTTCCTGAATCCCTTCTTATTATCCAACATATTCACTTATCCAACGTTCTGCCGGCCTGTTTATGCTGGATAAGTGAGACTCTACTGTATATTTATAATCTTATATTATCTGCTTAGAACTGGATTATATGAGGCCCCTTCTTCACAGCTGTATAAAATGCACACTGAAGTGAATTATCTGGCAGTGTGGACTGAAGATAATCCAGTTCAAAGCAGATAATATAAGATTATAAATGGGTAATATAGCCTTGGAAGGGCCTTGAGTCTACACTGCCATGTAATCCAGTGAAAATCAGATAATCTGTATCTTATAGGCAGTGTGGAAGAGGTCTGAGGCCTAACTGTGCCTGTCCCCTGGGCTGAGTAGGTTGCTAAGAGACCAAGTGGGCAGAGTTTAGCCTTCTAATTGGCAGCAATTTGGATAAAAAATAATTATTCCTCTCCCTCTAATTAGGACTTTATTTTTCTTTTCTTTTTGTTGTATGAACGTAGAGGCATGGGTCAGGGGTTGTGTTGCCAAGTTTAGTGTTTCTGGGATGTGTAGTTTTGTTGTTTTGTCCGAGGCTGAATTTTTTTTTATCCTTTTATATATATAGATGTTGTCTTGTATAGTTTTTACATAAGGCCACTTTGGGCCCGGTTTAGAGAGAAAAATGGGATACAAATAAAAATTATTTATTATTATTATTATTATTATTATTATTATTATTATTATTATTATTGTCTTCATATTTTTGTTCAAGATATAGTCATGGTAGGAAGGGTAGAGCAGTGTATTCTTTCAGATCAGTGATTTTAAAGATCTTCCATATATTGGAATATGTTGGATTCTTAATATTTCATGCACATTGTGTTCTTATTTTTTCATGTATATTTGACAAAGAATGCATTCTGTGAGAAAACAGTTGAGAGGTTTCTAGCATTGTTTCTTTCTTTGTATTATTTTTTGACCTTAGGTTTTCCTGAAATTTGTATGTGGATGCTGTCTTCTGCCCCTGGTATGACCCATCCCTTCCTAAGAATAGTTTCTCTATTTTTTGAAGTTGTTTATGCAGGTGATGAGGCGTACAGCTCCAAATATCTTTGTTTCAGCAGGAGGAATTTCTTTGGTGGTACTGTTGCAAGCCTTCATTGACAACTTCTCTGCATCATGTTTTAGCCAACATGGAATGTTTTGGTTCCAAGGTACAATAATAGATGCGGACAAAGTACTTCAGTGGCAAAATTTTATAAGTATTTTGTACAAACATTTGACAGGTATGGTGGAAGGATAAATGGGGGGGGGGGGGTGGCATAAATGAAATTTAAAGATACCCTACTTAAAACATACAGCATTTGAAACCTTGTAAGGCTCAGGTCCATTTTATCATAAGAATTGTTTTCTATATGAGTCTGCCCATGTTTTGAAATCTTCTGATCTTAGTTTTACCACCCTCACAGGTACATCTGGTGGGAACATTGGAAAAGCTCTTCTCCATGGCTCCCCCAGAATCTGAAATCCCCTTCCTAGATAGACTGGCACCCTACTTTCACTCTTTTGACAATCAGGTAAATACCTTTAGTTTCATTGAAGTCTTTAAATACTGACTGTTGAAGGTGAATGGGTTTTTCACAATCACTGCAATATCTCTCTCTCTCTCTGGTTTCTTTTAATTGCTGTGTTTTGATTTATTTTAATTTTACTGATAATTTAATTGCATTTTGACTCTTGTAAGGGGTAAAATTGTAGCTGTTTGTTATAACTGTTTTAAGGACTTCATCATATTGAAGGTGTCCTCCATTTCTATATGCTTCAAAGAAAAACCCCACAGATCCCAGCAAACGATACACAGCCCATTCCAAGGGTTGCTTGTGGGTCTCTGCCTCTGCATCATGTAGACTTGAAAGATGGGTTGGAATTGGATCATTCAACTCACTGTGCTTAGAAATACTTAGAAATTGGTATTTTCTGTGAGATGGGAAATGGTGCATTTGACCATTTTCAATTTGTTTTATGACCTTTTAGTGTGGACGTACATGCGGGTGGTCTTTTTGTGCCCCTTGATGCTCTTTCTGCTTAGTTACTTTTCAGACACAGAAAAGGACCGGTCCTACATTAAAAAAATGTTGCTGTAACTGTGCAATTTTACATTTTTTTTTAAAGAAAAAAAAGCCTTGTGACATGGACACCCTGTAGACAACAGAATGAAAGGAGACAACAGCCTACTCTGTAATGAGGAATAAAGCACATGGTTTAACTAGAAATTTGCAGAGGTGCATCACACCTTGTGTGATAGGGGTGAGTAAATTCTCCATCTCCTTTAAAGACAGAATGACATGGAACACAATGGGAAAAATACACTATCTCCCGCTCCCTCCCAGCCCCCTTGTGCCATGAGTTCCCAAGATTCCTTGAGCTTCAAAATAGAAAATAAATGGTAAAAGATTATGCCTACATTGCAGTTCTTTAGATGTACAAGAGAGGGGCAGAATTACCCTGTTCAACAACGACAATTAATGTATCCGTCTGACCATTAATATAGTAAGCTATTTATTTTTCACTCATTTATTTTGAAAGAAATCTCTGTTAGTCATGGTTATGTTTCTTGGTGATACCATCAAAATAAATGTGTATCACTTCTCATTTCCTTCCTGAAAAGAGTGGTTTATTCATTATTTATTGAAAACTGACATATGTGTATAATGAATAACAGATGCTTGTAAATACCCTGAATTGTACAGTGTTTGCCAAGTTAAGAACAACAGGAAATGAATTTTTAATAGAACAATTATGAACCTGTAGTCTTGAATGTGGAAGATAACAACAAAATAATATTGACGGAATTATATCTGAATAATGTCTTTACTGCTGTGTTTTGCTGAATATGTTGGACATTTTAATGAAAAATATAGATCTTAAACTTTTAAAATGTGTTGTATCACAATTATTTGATAACTTTATATTAATTCTTCCTATAAGAGTACCATGACAATTAAATTCTAATGATTTCCCCATTCTAGAAAAAGATTGTAAGCAAAATTCTACCTTATAACAAAACAATCTTCATTATACAAACATAAATTCTCACATGATACCTATAGAAAATGAAAGCTTTTCATGTGCCATAAACTTCCAGAATTTTACCCTTCCTAGTGATGGTCCTAATGAGCATATTACTAGCAGAAAACTTCCACCACTTGTGGAAATATAATTTTAATTATATGTGATTGTCAAGCCCAATACATAAATTCTGCTTATTCAAGTCATGGTCAAGCCACTACACTAACTGTTGTGTGACTCATTACTTCATAGGGTTTGGTGTTGGGTGAGATGGTTATACAAGGTATTCCATTAACACTAATCAACCACTAAAAAAACATCACCATCTCTTGTACCTTTTTCTGCTAGATAAATGTTGAAAACAACCTTTACGCATACTTTATTTGGTCAATGATACATTCCCTAAGAAAGGGGAATACCCTCCTCCTCCTCCTCCTCCTCCTCCTCCTCCTCCTCCTCCCTATCATTTGTCCCATGAATTCATAGAGTCTGCTGTGTCTGTTGTTTCCACATGATTTTGTTGTGGGCATTCCTAAAAAAATCTTTGTGGTTTTGACAGGTTGATGCGACTGTTTGTACTGCAGCTGGCGCATTGCACCGCCTATCACTGCAGCTTGTTGCACTGTTAGTTGGTTATCCAACTGGCACCATTAGGTGGTGTGCTTGGATTTTTGCTGGCTGAAGGGGACTACTTGTCAACATTGTAATATTATTGTGTGTTACTGATCAATGCTTTTAGTGAGTTGTGGTAGTGTAAGTATTCTCCATTGGGTCCTTTAATCATCCATTGGGAACAACAGAAAAGAGACACCTAGCTTTAGGAAAACATGTTGTCTTTTATCTCCCCCTTTCTCTCTCTTACACACACACACACACACACACATATAAAGGAAATTTAAAATGCAATACGTATAATATCAATAACCTTAAGGAGTTGCTGCTTCTGAGGAATCCCAAGTGTACAAATGCTATGTAAGTTTTATAAGCACATTATTATATTTGTAAGTATACCAGCTATTAATTTTTAAGATAATCTCATGCTTTAAGGAACCAAATTAGAAAGCTGCTGCAGGTGGTTTTCGTTCCCTAAGCTGTGAACTATAGATATTTTATCTATTTTTCCTCACTTCTCTTTTCCAGAAAGAGAGTTCTTCCAATCCACTTGTTCCAGAACACAATTTCTGGGTTTCATCAATATGACAGAGCATTTGGGAGATGGGGATAAGTACAAACATACTATTTCAAAATGCAGTAAAGAAAGCATAATTTTTCAGTAAGTTGGAAAGGTTTTTCGATATAGCCAATATTAATAATGAAACTTTGACCTATCTATTCAGTTTGCTAGGGCTTACTGCCAAGTTAGTAAGTATAGAAGTGCAATGTGCATTATTTAAAAGTGCTATATGGGATTGGAATTGAGTAATTTCACCAATAAAAGATAGAAAACAGGATAAAACAATAAAAAAGAAAACTTCCCATTTTTTTTTTTGCCATGACGGACAACCTTGGATTAGAATATACCTAGACAACTAAACATGGAAATGTCCTAGAATACACATTTTTCTCAGAAAGCCAAAAATCCCTACCAAGAATTGATATGTATCTAGTTTCAAAAACACTAGCTACAAGACTTACAAGACATACATATCAATCAAGAATCTATTCTGATCATAATGCAATAACATTACAACTGGAAGGGAAAAGAATTCAAATGAATGTGAAGTTAGATGAAACACTATTCTGGATTTAGGAAATAGTGGGAAAAAACAATAAAAGAGTACTTTGAAGATAATTTGAATATAGGAACAGAAATTAAAATAGTGTAGGATGCAAGCAGAGCAGTAATGCGGCACTTCTTTATTCAACAGAAAGTAGAAATAACAAAGAAAAAGAAAAAAAACAATATCAGAAGATTACAGAAGAGATACAAAAGTGAGAAGAACTAAAAAAGAATCCAAACAATCTAAAAATGTTAACAACATCAGAAGTCAATGAGAAACTGAAAAGAATGAATTTGAGAATGTTTTAATCAGTGAATAAAACAGGCAAACAGAATACAAACTAAGAGAGAGAGAAGAAATTAATTATAGCAATAAACAATAATGAAATAATACTGAAGATCTTTCACAAAATTTACATAAAACTGTATAAGAGAAACCAGATTCAACAGAAAATTATTGACAATTATTTAATGGAGAGTAAACTTCCAAAATTGACAAAAGAACAGAAAGAAGATATGATTAAAGCCATCACAATTGAAGAAATCACTAAATCGATAACAAAAGCAAAATTAAATGCATCTCCAGGACCAGACGGGTTCTTAATGATCTATTATAAGAAATTTGAAAATTAATTAATAAGGCCTATGCAGGAGTTATTCAACTCAATTCTAGAATCAGGTAAAATTACAGATACATGGGAAATGGTCATAATTAAACTTATATCAAAAGAAGGACAAGAATTTACTAATTCAAGCAACTATAGATGAATATATTTATTAAATCTATATATATATAAAAGAGTGATGGCATCAGGGCAGCGGACAAAACAACAAAACTACAGGCCCCCCAACCTTGAAATTTGACAACACAATCCATCATTCACGGCTCTAGGTTGATACAACAAAAAGAAAAGAAAAATAAAGTCCTAATTACAGGGAGAGGAATAATAGTTTTTATCCAATTGCTGCCAGTTTGAAGGCTAAGCTCCGCCCACTTGGTCTCCTAGCAACCTCCTCAGCCCAGGGGACAGGCACAGTTAGGCCTCACTTAGGCCTCTTCCACAGATTATCAGATTTGCACTGGATTATATGGCAGTGTAGACTCAAGGCCCTTCCACACAGCTATATAACCCATTTAGAATCTTATATTATCTGCTTTGCACTGGATTATCTTGAGTCCACACTGCCATATAATCCACTTCAGTGTGCATACTAAACATAAAGACAACCATACAACAGACATTCAATACCACCACTACCTCAACAATATCTCACCAACACCACCAGACAACACCACAGCAACGCGTGGCCGGGCACAGCTAGTAATTATTATAAAATCTTTACAACAATTTTAACAGAAAGACTAAAAAATTCCTAGATAAATTCATACAAGGTTAGGCAGGATTTCCTACTAAAAGATTTAATTGGGACAATCTGAGATGGTCTTGGACACAACTGAATTCCTGGATAAACAAACATAATGAAATAAAAGCAGCACTAGTGTTCATAGACTTACATAATAAAATGGATTAAAGCAATTTATAAAACAAAAACTTCTGACATTTTAGTGAATGGAAACCTTTCTAAAAATATAAAGAATGTAAAATTCCCCATTATTAGTTATCTTGGCATTTGAAATATTAAAGAAGATAAGAGAGAAGAAAAATAATAAAAGGCTGAAAATAAAGAATGAAACATTCAAACTGAGAGCATTTGCGGCTCGTATGACAAAGCAAAACTCGTGCTGAGCAGTGGCTCTTACCTCAAAATGCTCTTAAATTGGGATGCTCTTAAGTCGAGTTTCCAGTGTAGTTTGGATAAAAGATTGAATAACCTTAAAAGAGACTGTTATAATTAGAAAGTCATGATTTACGTTTTGGATGGCATGACTATATGTGGTATCAAAAAACAAAATGTATAAGGTGAGCCATACTAAGGATATGGTATAAGTGAAAAATAAATTATGTCTAAAACCCCCATTATCAATTCCAATGGAAAAGGTTTTTTACACATTAGATAAGAGCAAAGGAGAACAGTGGATTACATACAGAGATTTAATACTACATGAGAATGATAAATGCAGATTTAAAACTTAAGAGGAATTGATGGATGCAGGATTTCACCTACAGTGGTACAGATATAGACAACTGAAAGAAAAATTTAGACAGTAAAATATAGGATTTGAAAGAGAACAATCAGAATGTGAAAAGGAATCATGTACTAATGAAGAATACCTTATTAGAAAAATACATAAATTATTACTGAAGATAGAAATGGTAACAGAACTGATAAAGGAATGCATGATTAAATGGGCACAAAATGTCAGACACAATACAAATATAGATAAATGGGGCTATTGACTTAAATAATATTCTGTGCTATGATCTTAGATATTTTTTTTAATAAAATTATGAACAGGTGGTACCTGACTACAGAAAAAAATGCTAAAATGTATAAGAGAAGAAATAACAAGTACTGGAAATATTAAAAAACAAACAAACAAGAAAGAACTTTCTTCCACATGTGGTGGTCCTGTAAAAAAGCAAGAGAATTCTGGGGCAAGGTACAAAAATCACAGCAATAATTTTTCAATCAAAGTTAGAATTGGAGCCTGAATTACTTTTTACTGAGAATGTCAAATAAAAGAACCAAATAATTAAACTACAAAGTATTGTTCTACATGATAATAGCTGCATGGACATTATATGCACAGTTTTGGAAGTAGGCAGACCTCTCGACAGTAGACAAATTGATTGTTATTTTAATGTTTTTAAAATACAGTAGAGTCTCACTTATCCAAGCCCCGCTTATCCAAGTTTCTGGATTATCCAAGCCATTTTTGTAGTCAATGTTTTCAATATATCGTGATATTTTGGCGCTAAATTTGTAAATACAGTAATTACAACATAACATTACTATGTATTGAACTGCTTATTCTGTCAAATTTGTTGTATAACATGATGTTTTGGTGCTTAATTTGTAAAATCATAACCTAATTTGATGTTTAATAGGCTTTTCCGTAATCCCTCATTATCCAAGATATTCGCTTATCCAAGCTTCTGCTGGCCCATTTAGCTTGGATAAGTGAGACTCTACTGTAGCAGTAATTGAGAAATTAGCAATGATGAACAAAGAAAAAGAACAAATTTTTTTATCAAGGACTTTTTTGGAAGAAAGAGAGAGGGGGGAGGGAAGGAGGGAGAGAAGGGAGGCAGGCAGGCAGGCAGGCAGGCAGGCAAGGAGAAAGAAAGAAAGAAAGTTTTTATAAAAGGCTTCATAATTTAATCTGATAGAATCTTTGTAGGAATTCTATAAATAATAACTATTAGGCCAGAAGGAAGAATAGAAAAAACAATGTAATAGGAAGGAAGAATGGAACACTATATTAATGTCTCCAACCCAAAGAATGAGAACAACAACAACAAACCTTTATTCATATACCACTCTATCTCCAATAAGGACTCAGAGCGGTTTACACATCATAAAAACATTTAATACATATACATAATACAAGAACCAATATAATAGCAATTAACAAATATGTTTAAACTTCCAACATTTTAAAACAATATAATACCTACTAAGAGCAATTGCAGATCGCTCCATTGAGTGGTTCTACAATGAATGGGTGTAATATATACAATATATAAAACAGGCAAGATGGCAGTATGGCCGGAATAGGACTCATATAATAAAAATGGCATAAAGCCAAGGCAAAGTGTGACTGATAGCAAGGAACCTAGGCCAAAATTCCACACTTCAGCCTACTATATAGCTATCAGGTAGGACTAATAGAATAAACATCATAACAAGATCAAAAGAGCGGGTAAAGTACAGGACAAGTGTCATGTAATAATCAAGTGTGGTGTCAAGAATTGCAAAGTAAGCACTTCCAAAAATCAATTTCGATCCCAGTTTCCATTTAATTGCTAAAGTGGCACCTAAGGCTTCAGGATAATCATTTCCAAAAACCTGTTGGAACCACCAAGTTTTCAAATCCCTATGAAAAGATGTTAATGATGGTGCTAATCTTAGCTCTTTGGGCAGGGTGTTCCAGAGGCAGGGGGCCACCACCGAAAATGCCCTCTCTCTTGTCCCCACCAGCCGTATCTGGGCTGGCGGCACGACTGAGAGGAGTGCCTCACCAGAAGATCTAAGGGTCCATGCTGGGGCATAGGGAGAGATGTAATCGCAAAGATAGGTGGGGCCCAAACTGTTTAGAGCTTTATAGGTCATGACCTGCACCTTGAATTGGGCCCGGCAGCTGATCGGCAGCCAGTGGAGCTGTTTTAGCAAGCTAGCTACAGGGACCGAAACTAGCTGGAGTTTTCGGGCTGTCTTCAAGGGCACCCCACGTAGAGTGCATTACAGTAATCCAGTCTAGATGTAACCAAAGCATGGACCACCATGGCCAAATCAGGCTTATCGAGGTATGGTCGCAGCTGGTGCACTAGTTTTAACTAGTCACCACAATGGAGGGGCGGGAGAATGCAGGGGCATAGTCAAATACAAATATTGTATAGATGTTAGGTATTATTGTGCTGGTCCATGTATATATAGATGTATATAGATTTGTTTCATTTTTTATGAATATCTATAGCTAGGCAAAGGTTTTCCCCTGACATTCAGTCTAGTTGTGTCCAACTCTGGGGTTTGATGCTAATCTCCATGTCAAAGCCGAAGAGATGGCATTGTCTGTAGACACACCAAGGTCATGTGGCTGGCATGACTGCATGGAGCACTGTTACATTCCCGCCGAAGTAGTACCTATTGATCTACTCACTGTTAGGTTTGCAGAAGCTAGGGCTAGCTGTGGGAGCTCACCCCTCTCCCCAGATTCGAACCACTGACCTTTTGGTCAGCAAATTCAGCATATACATACATACATAAATACATACATACACAGAAGTGTTACATTCTGCCACTGTACCAACCATCTTTCATGGGAAGATAAACCACTATTAAATAAAATAGGCTGTACCTTCTGTACTTCTTGTAAGTGCTCTTCCGAATTGACACCATGGAACAGTGGGAGTTGACAAACTTTTCAGGGCTGATTTACTTCATGATCTTTTTCCCATTTTATATTTCTTGCAGTGCCCCAGTGCAATTGATGTAATAAATACTAAGCATTCTGGGGTATGGTAAAATATGTACAATGGCAGCTTGTGGTCAACAACAAAAAATGGAATATTTAAGTAAGATGCCTTCCAATATTGTTGAACATTGTCAGTAAAGATAAGTGGTGCCAATTCTGGCACTAATCAGTAAATAACAATTTCACTAAATGAAGAACAACACTCTGAAAACAAGGGAATACCGGACATGAAACAATCAGGGTCAGCTGACACCTCCCAACAAAGGATTCCCCCAGGCAGGAATCAGTCAGGTTTTGAAGCTGCATGGCTTTTCAATGCTAATCAAGGTGATTAATTGCAATATTCACATTTGCCTCCAACAGACAAGAGTTCTTTCTCCCACCCTGGATCTTCCACAGATATATAAACCTCACTGACCTAGTTTTCAATATATATCACAACCTCTGAGGATGCCTGCCATAGATGTGGGTGAAACGTCAGGACAGAATGCTTCTGGAACATGGCTATACAGCCTGAAAAACTCACAGCAACCTGGACATGAAAGCCTTCGACAAAACATTTTCACTATCGGGGTGGTTGTAGGAATACTTATGGGGGGAAAGGGAGAATGGCACTGTCTCTCAAGTATGAATTTTCCTAAATGAAAATTTATTTTAATCTTCACATTTCTATTAGTGAAGAGAGTGAGATTGTGGAAATAATTCATTGTTAGAACTCTTACATTTGCACATTCCCTTGTTCACATTCTCTTGTTAACTATGGTTGCTCTTTTTCTTTGGATGCCTACACTGTGTTTCTAAATGCTTCAGTGAAGTTTGGGCTACATCAATGTTAGAAGTTTAGTGGTAGATGGAAATTTTCATTTGAGGAGATATCGCACCACATAGCTATGCTACTGGCCACTACTAAGTCCCAATATGCTGCTGCGGGATATATTCAAATCTATGCAATTGGTCCTCCAGACCCATGTGTTCTTCATTCATGGATTCGACTACCCATGGCTTGAAAATATTTGACAAATCCAAAAGCAAACCTCAATTTTGGCATTTAATATAAGGGGCACCTTTTTACTACAGCACAGCTTATAATGGGATGTGAGCATTCACAATTTTTGGTACCCATAAGGGTCCTGGAACCAAATCCAAGGGAATACCAAGGCCCCAGTGTGCTCTCATTTGAAACAATTCAAGTTTAAGGACCAAGACAGATGGGACATATTCTTGGATGAATGCCCTGCTTAAAGGATATGGCATGTATTTGTCTTCAACATGCTGGAAAAGACACATAATAATGTTAAGGATGGCAAGTTGATGTGCTAAGAGTTTTCCAGGTGGAGTTGCTTAACTAATGGATTCCTGCTTTCGAAAGGATGTTTCTTGAAGTACAGGTTTGGAGTTTTTAAATTCCACAGAACATTTCTAGATTGTTAAATAGCAGAGAGAATTGCTCCCATTTCAGGTAATAGCAAATGCTGTCAGTGAAAGGGACTTGGGATTTCTTTTAAGCATCAAGACAACACGTATCAAATCAACTGTCTTCTCTTCAGCACTACCTAGGATATGATGCTTCAAAGGAGGTTAATATTAAATTACACTCAGGTCAATAATTCACAAACAGAAAAAATAGAGAGGGCACAAAACTGAAATGTCTTATCAGTGAGTACTAAACTACAATTTCAAAAATATGTTATCTTTTTATACTGCATATTCTCTATAAATATTCTGCTTGTTTTATAGAAATTGCATCCACATGATTCTGTTTTTATACATGTTTAGAATTTTTATATTTCTTATCTCTGGTCATATTTCTTTTACTTTATCCTTGCAAAGCAGTGTGTAGCTTTTAGCACTTGCATTTAATGCTTGTGTTTATTTCCTGGAAACTTTGTGGTTTTGCCAGCTTGTTACCAGCACAAAGAGAAAATCATATATATTAAAACATGATGGAAAGAAACAAATGTGATTGCATTATAGTACAAGATCACTTAATTTCACATTTCTAAACAAACACAAAAGTTAAATCCAACTATCATTCAAGATGCACATGTCTCTCAATTTTATTCTGTAATAAATTAATATAAATCTGAAATATGTATGTAATTGAACATTTTTGTCTCAAATGTAATATATTATGTGAAATTGCTTGCAACTGAGTAGAAATACGTGTACTGTCTTTAAACAAAGAATTCTCAAACTGATGCAGATGAACTGAAGACTAGAAAAAAATGGGTAACTGACAGAAAGTGAAGTAGAAAGTTGTGTTAATACCCAAATACAAGTTGCATTCCTGCATAACTTACAATCCATCAAACAAAGCAGCATTTAGGTTCATGCCATATTTGAAATATTTCACCTGGCTACTAATCTGATTATGGGCCAATCCTGATGGAAATTAAGAATTCTGTATGCATATACTAAAGCAGAGGTGACCATCTAGATGCCAAACTACAACCCATAACATATTTACCATTGAATAAACTAGCTATGGCTGGTGGGAGCTGTAGTCCAACAACTTCTGGAGAGCCACACTTTGCCTATCTATGCTGCCCCAAATATGTGATCCCCCAATTTGGCACCAATGTGGGGTTTTCCCCATTTTTCCTTTGTTTGAAAATGTGTTTCCAGATGATTGGCCAGGAGAAAAGAATTGATATTCTCTATTCTTAAATGCAATGTTCTGATTTTGAATCAAAACCTCATACATTGAGTAAACTCATTAAATCAACTGCTAATTTCTGGGTGAACTCACAGGCAAATCCTATTGATTCAGTGAATCTATTCTGACGAGAATACAGCAGATTTAAGCCAGTGTATTATTTCAATCTTGGGTTGGGGGCTGGGGGGAGGAATCCCAGGGACAAAATGAAGGTGAATAGACAACATCAGTGTGTTAAAAGCATACTCAAATTATGTTCTATTGAGTATTCTACGGAAAGCTCCAGAGAAAATAGGATTTTTACAACAATATTTTGTCTGCTTCTAGGAACTATAAAGGCACATTAAAAGTATGTCATGGTGCTCTTGTTAATGTCTCCTGCTACTTATGTGCTCTCTTCTGTTCTAAAGCTCTCAAATCTCTTTTTCTTGCAGGTTAAACATATGCATCTGGGCAAATCAGCAAAATTCTTAAACCTTTGAATTTCCATTTATTTTGATCCCATGTTAATTACTTTGTTTAGTACATTTTATCCCTATTGTTCACCTAGGTACATTTTATCCTTCTTACTATCTAATTTACCCTTGTCATTTTAACCAGAATAAGCCAAGACACAATGATAAGTGCAAGATGAGTGAAATAATATCATGCTTTGAGTAGAGATGTGAACCTGGACCTGTATAGTATTAATTCAATACTCTACATCAAGCTTTCACAACCTGCAGCCCTCCAGCTGTTTTTGGCCTTCAAATCCTAGAAGCTTTATCCAGATTGTCCAATAGCCAGGAATTCTGGGAGTTGGAAGGGCCGCAGGTTGTGAATGCCTGCTCTACGTGATAGTTCATGTTGTCTTTTAAAGATAGATTGGATTTGCTATGATTTTTGCTTACAGTTTTTTTATTTGTTATTTAACATCAACTTCAATATTCCACCCTGTCACATGTTGCTGAAATGTCGTCACTCTGGTGGGGTTACATTTTATGATCAGGGTGGATCGTAACATACCAGTAGAAACCTACAATGGTATAAATAGGCTCTAGTACTAAGAAATGAAACAGACATCTCAGGATACATGAGGTATTGGATACAGAAAATCCAAAGCCTACTTGTTCTAAAAAGCCTCCTAAAATATTGGTAGCAAAGTTATTTTCCATCCTGCTAACATCAATGGGAAGAATATGAACTGCATGGAGCAAGAGAAAGGTTCTCCCAATCCTCACCAGGGACCATGTGTCAGTAGGGCTTAGGAAGTGATAGATTCTTACTGCCCTTTCCCTATAGGATAAAGATTGCACTGTCCTTTGAGAATTTTGAGAGATATCCAGTCAGATGAATAACAGATTTTTAGAAATTTTGTTATTTCTTATAAGGCAGGGATGATCAAATGCTCTCAGTTTTAGGGCCAATTTCTTGTTCCTGCAATCCTTCAGGCACCATACAAACACGCAAGGAGACTAAAGTGCTGCTGGCAGACATCTTGTGGTGTCTCTGACCGAGCACGGGCTAGAGCCGCTATTAAGGCCTACTCTGTGGCGTTGCAGGCAGCCAGGAAGGCTTTCTCGACTAACCGCATCACGTCTGCAATGAATAGACCTTCAGAGTTGTTTCGGGTCGTCGGGGAGCTCCTCCACCCACCCGAGGTTGGAGGGGCACTCGAGGACTCAGCAACTTGGTGTAGCGAGTTCGCTCACCATTTTGCAGACAAAGTCGCTCAGATTAGCTCTGACTTGGATGCCGGTCTTGATGCAATACCGGAGGTAACTGAGGCATCTGTCTGCTCGAGGTTGTGGGATTCGTTTCAGCTTGTGCAACCTGATGACGTGGACAAGTTCCTTGGAGCGGTGAGGGTGACCACCTGTGCCCTTGACCCTTGCTCTTCCTGGCTTTTAAAACAGGCCAGCGGTGGGTTAGTAGATTGGTTTGTGAGAATCATTAATGCCTCTTTGGAGCAGAGCAAATTCCCATCTTGCCTTAAACACGCCATAGTAAAGCCAGTTCTGAAGACGGCTTCCTTAGATTCCACTGTTTTAAGTAACTTCCGACCAATCTCTAACCTCCCTTTCCTGGACAAGTTCTTGGAGCAGGTGGTTTCTTCTCAGCTCCAGGGATTCTTGGAAGACACTGATTTTCTGAACCAATCGCAGTCTGGCTTCAGACCTGGGTACAGTACTGAGACGGCTTTGGTCGCCTTGGTGGATGACCTCCACAGAGAACTGGACAGGGGGAATGTGACCCTGCTGGTTCTCTTGGACATCTCAGAGGCTTTCAATACCATTGACCATGGTATCCTTCCGCGACGGCTCTCCGGGATGGGCCTTGGGGATACTGCTTTGCAGTGGCTCCAGTCCTTTCTGGGGGGTCGTTCCCAGTTGGTGAAGCTGGGGGACACCTGCTCGGACCCCTGGCCATTGACCTGTGGGGTCCCGCAAGGTTCTATTTTGTCCCCCATGCTCTTCAACATCTACATGAAACGGCTGGGTGAGGTAATCCGGGGTTTTGGAGTTTGATGCCATCTCTAAGCAAATGACTCCCAACTCTACTACTCTTTTCCACCTAATTCCAAGGAAGCCCCTTAGACACTGGACCAGTGTCTGGCCGTTGTGTTGGTCTGGATGAGGGTGAACAAGCTGAGGCTTAATCCTGACAAGACAGAGGTCCTTCAGGTCAGTCCTTCAGGTCAGTCATATGTCTGATCGGGGCATAGGGTGGCAACCTGTGCTTGATGGGGTCACACTCCCCCTGAAGGCACAGGTTTGCAGCTTGGGGGTCCTCCTGGACTCAACGCTGATACTTGATGCTCAGGTGTCAGTGGTGGCTGGGAGGGCCTTTGCGCAATTAAAATTTGTGCACCAGCTGCGACCGTACCTCGAGAAGTCAGATCTGGCCATGGTGGTCCATGCCTTAGTTACCTCTAGACTGGATGATTGCAATGCGCTCTACATGGGGCTGCCCTTGAAGATGGCCCGGAAACTGCAACTAGTTCAGCATCTGACAGCCAGGCTATTGTTGAGTTTTTACATTGTCTGCTTTGCCTGGTCTTGGCCCCATGTAAGCTGCCCTGAGTCCTTTTGGGGAGATGGGGTGGGATATAAAATAATAATAATAATAATAATAATAATAATAATAATAATAATAATAATTATTATTATTATTATTATTATTATTATTATTATAGAGGGAGGGGGAAAGTAGCCCTGTCTCCACTGCTAGGGAACAAGGTGGACAAGGGAGGCGAACTGAGAGGGCATACAGTGCAAACAAACTCTTTTATGAAAACCTGAAGGTGGGTGTTTCAATTTGTTTGTGTTTGGGGGGGGTGGCTTTGGGGGTCATAAACCATATCATAAGTACGTATCTAACAAAACACTAATGATTTAAGACCATCTTACAATTTTTTGCACAACACTAATAAACATGTTTAAAATGTGAATAGCAATTCCTAGAGGCTTCTAGGAAAAGAAAATTTCCTGTGGCATGACTGAGAACAAAAAAAAACAGTGCTCTTTGATGTCTGGGGGGTTGAGAGTCATGTAAACATTTAGGGGAAACATTTGCCCATACATGCTATGATGCCAAACAGATCCTTCAACATCTGAAACACAACACTCCATAAATCTTTTCAAAAAATGTAGTAATTTCTACTCAAATATATTTGTCATCAGAGAGCTGCAAATCATAGAGTGAATTAGTACATCCTGTGCTTCCATTAAAGAAATGAAGGGTTTAGTAGTAATTAGAAGAAATATGGAAATACATGATTTTAATGGCCTATAACAAATTATATGTAACTCATTTTTATATTGTTTGATGAAGCTCAATAATGAATAGCTCTGAGAAATGAGTTCACAATATGTCAAAAAACATAAAAATGCTTTTCATGGAGAATTATTTGCAAGATAATGTTTGAATTATGATATTATTCTATAATGATAGACTGATGAGTAAATCACAAACCTCAGCACACTTAAGAATGTACTTGCAAGCAACAACAAAAAACAGCCAGATATTTGCCATTTTATTTTAGTTCTGACATCATTGTTGCTTGAAAAATACAAAGGATCTCCATCACATACAAAATGACATGGGCCAATCATGTGTATGAGGAAGGCAAACTTTTTCATACATCATTGTAATATAAATAGTCAAAAGATTTCAATTTCCCCAATTGTACAAGCTTTTGAACGTTTTTATACATTTATTTGTGTTTATAGCTTTGGGCACTCTTTGGTGAAAACTTTACCCACCCAACATCTTAGAAAATATTCTCAATCATCATCATCATCATCATATATTACAATAATGATGATGACTGCTGCTGCTTATGCTACTACTACTACTACTACTACTACTATAATCCTGGTGTTTCTTCAGCAAGATATATCAATATGTTGAGAAATATGTGAGTATTCTTTGTATCTCTAATAGCCTGGCTGCACACTAGAGGTGCATCTACATTGTAAAATTAATGCAGTCTGACAACACTTCTCAGTCAAATAGTGCTGGTGCTTTGCCAAAAATCAGTTGCCATGATTACATAGCATTGAGCCATGATACTAATGAAACATAAGCATATAGTATTTGCACCATACATTATTTCCTGCTTCTTAGCAGGGGGTTGGACTGGATGGCCCATGAGGTCTCTTCCAACTCTACTATTCTATGATTCTATGATTCTATGATTCTATATAGTTTGAGCTTGCAGCATGGAAATATATTACTTATAGGGATTGTTGTGACCCAGCCACAGGCTGGTCAGATTCATGATGAAGACGAAGGGGATTCTGGATTTGACATTCAAGAGCTGCCAGAGGCAGAAGCTGGTTCAGAGATGGAGTCTGGCTCAGAGGCCGGAGATTTGCAGTTTCAGTTTGAGCAGGATGACCTGCTGAACCCAGGAGCTATAGATAACGGACAGGCTGACATTCCCTTGAGAAATAATGAGGGAGTAGATTCAGCTCCATGCCAGGTGCTGTGATGCCCCATGGGCCTCGGAGTTGTGACTCCAGCGCCATCATGGATCATGATGATGAAAACATGGGTTTTTTGCCATCTCAGCAAGAGACGGAGCCATTCCAGATGCCTGTTGTGGATAATTCTTGCCAAGAACCCATTACAACAGACCTTGGGCAGATTCTTCCCAGTGCTTCCCCTCCCTTTGCGAGAAGGGAATTTTATCAGGCGAGCCGTTTTCAAAGGGAACATACGAGGAGGAGCGAGAGATTAGCTGCCAGACAGGGCCTTAATTAGCTAAGTTCTCCTGGGAATTTGCAGGGAGGAAAGCATCTGGATGAAGATGTGTTTCACTTCTCTTTCCCTTGGGAAAGGAAGCTCTGGACACCTGCTTTGCAGGAAGATTAAAGTTCTTTAAAAGTATCCCGCACTTTGAGTCCGTTGCGGAGTCAACAGATCAGCCTAAGGATCAACTTCAGTTCCAGCCTTGTGTGGACTGCGTTTAAGTCTACAACCCTCAGTTCTTTTGTGCCTTGCCTTGCCGTGTATTGTGACCCATCTCGTCGTGTTCTCAGCCTTGAATCTTGTGCCAAGTATCCAGCCTTTGTTTCCAGCTCCCTGCCTTGGACTCACGTAAAACCTCAGAGAAAACTTTGGACGTTTATCCCCACTCTAACTGCCTGGAGTTAGAGTGTGTTTCGGTTTTGGAATTACAACTTTGAACTCTAATATAATATACTGGACAATATATTTCTGGACTATATTTGACCTTTCCTGGAAGGTCTATTGCTGAACTATATTCTCTACTTGTTTTCATTCTACTATAATATTTTCTTAATAAAGATATTAGATTGTTATTGGCCTCTGTGTGCTGGTTCTTAGTGCTCCGCTGCCAGGGCGTGACAGGTGCAAGATAATGGTAGCACAAGCAATGAACTATCCAGAGAGGACCGTTTTTCTTGGATGGGTTCCCAGGTTCAAAGAAGTGAGCGTTTGGCGCACAAAAGAGAAACCAGCTGTGGGAAAAGAAATGCCTTTCTAAGTTGTTATTAAAAGGAGGCTTTTGCAGACTGCTTTTTGTCAGAGCAATTTCCTCACTTTATCTAGGTGGATGCTCTATTCGTCTGTGTTCTTGGACCTTTGGATTTTGGGCCTTGTTCCTGGATTCTTGGATCTTTGTATCTTGGACCTTGTTCTTGGACTCTATTGGACCTCTGGATTTTGGATCTTGCTCTTGGACTCTATTGGACCTCTGGATTTTGGACTATTCTTGGACTCTATGGACTATTGCCTTGCCTTGTGGATTATTGTTCTTGCCATGCTCTTTGGACTTTTGAACCTTGAATCATTGATTAATGGACATTTCCTTGCATTGTGAACAGTTGGATTCTTATTGACTATTTCCTTATAACTTTGAACTACCTTTTGATTGCTTGCTTGAATTATATCCTGCTTTGCTTAATAAAAAACCTCAAAAGACTTTTCTTGTGTCTAACTGGGTATCTATAGCAAGGTGAACTTAGCCTGAGGTGCGACAGAGATGTAATGTAGAACATTCTGCAGTTTAAGATGAATTCTGTACAAAACATTTTTTTTGTACAGAAAACACGATTTTCTGCATAGGAAATAGCAACACCGTACAGAAAATATTTTTTCTGTATTTTGAGTATTATGTTTTTGAATGTTATTTACATATGTACATATTTACATATGTCTCCCTATGTGTCCAATTAGACATACATTTTTGAAGAAAAGATTAGTAGTTTTCATTTTTTTTTCATGCAGTTAAGATAAATAGGGATTCAGACAAGAGTTATCTATACATTTGCAAAAAGCTGTGGTCAGCATAGAGAAATATCAGTGGGAGTTCCAACTCACATCTTCTCTGAAATTGTGTGACAAAGAGACTCACCAGAAACACAATTCCAGCTGGAAGGTCCAAGAAATACCTCCTGTATTTGAACAAGGCACATGAGGAACAAACATATAACGATTGAATGCTAATACAATCAGCAGTGGGGAAGCATCAGAATAATAAGGCTGCTGCATAGCCCAGCAGAGGATGGTAAAGGAAGCCTTTCCCTGTAAAGCCCAGTGTTGCCATGGGAATGCTTGAAGCTCTTGCCTTGTTTTGCGGAGCTCTAAAACAATCACTATGGAAACTGTTTTCCAGGAGGAAAGGAAATTAAACTCCTGGTTTCTGATGGGGACACTTAATTCGGATCAGAATGTGTTTTCAGAGATTAGGGGTGTGTGTATGGACTGTCTGTCATCTTTCATCCAGTTTGTGTGGTGCCTGTGTAGGCATTCTAGAGCAAACCAGAGCTCTTAAATCCACATTTTGCATTAAATGTGCCATTAAATGGCTGCATGGAAAAGCCCTAGGACAAGTCTGCCTTATCATGGCTTTGCTCCAGGCTAAGCTAACTGCATCGATATTCAAGCTTTCCCCCAAGTGAGTGGTAGTTCAGATAGCTGGGCTGGTTCCTAACCAGAACTGAAACTGGCATCCTATGCTCTCTGGATTCAAGTGGACTAGAGATGTTAAATGGCAATTCCCTGTCCTCCTCTCCTCTCATGTCATGGAAGTTGTCAGCTACAATACCTACACCTGCCTACTCATAGGTGGTTTGACTGACATCAGCCAGAGTACCCACTCTCTAAGTGGGATGAGAGGGGGATAGGAGGTATTTCTCTCATCTCCCCTCCAGCTTCCTTAGCAACATGGTGCTCTGACTGATGTCAGCCAGAGCACCCATAAGAAGGTCAGCAGGGGTATTGCTGCTGGTAAAATCCATGACATGGGAGGAAGGGAAGCCAGGGGACTGCCATTCTGCATTACAGAAGCAGGATGAAGTCTCAAAGGGTGGTGACCCAGTGGTGACAAACCATGTTCAGTGCAGCTGGGAAGTTGGGACTCACTCCCACCTTTGAGTTGGTTGAGGGAATCCCATTTGAGCCAACATGCTGTCTGGGACATCAGATTAGCTCCGCATTATAGGTGAATGTAAAACTTCCCCAAGTCTTCTCACTCTCATAAGCTGTATCTTAAAAAAACAGAGATCTTTGAATATATCAGTCTGAACTGCGCTTTCATTTGTTGTCTATTTTTGCAGAAATTCACCCAATGTTCTGGAAGCTTCTGATTGGAAATTTACATTTCCCAAAAAGGATGGGATATAAATATTTAATTAATACATTCTGTGGCATTTTTGAAGCACTCTAAATCTCATGCCCAATTCTGTTGGAATCAAAGAAGCATCAACACTAGTATAGATCGCATGCCTGGGTCTTTGTTTTCTCTTTTTGCTTTTTTCATCCTTCTTGCAGAGGTAACTTACTCCCTCTTCCCAAAAGTAGGTATTTTATTTATGTATTTATTATATTTATTTATACCCAACTTTATCTCCCCTGAAGGGGACCTTATAACCCTTTGTCTAGAAAAGAATGATTGGACTTTCAGTCCCAGGATGGCTAACACTCATAAATGAGATTCAGATCTTAGGGAATCTTATACTAAAGTCTAGGTAATCTTCTTTAATATTTTCTATCAGTTTGAATTTCCTGAAATAATAAATTTTATATAATATATTTTAAATAATATATTTTAAATATTTCAATTAATATATTTTAAATAATATAATTTTACTTGTTAACCTTGCCAGAATCATGTAGAGTGGTCCCCAAACCTTTGCCCCATGACTTTCAAAAGCATAACACATTCATTAACCTGGAATAATTAAACCAAGCAATATATATCCACAAAGTGCATATTCGTTTTGGAATATTTTACTTGTCATAGACACTTACTTCCCATCTCACAACATACACACACACACACACACACTTAGTAATGTAGTTTGATGTATGTGCTGAAAACTTTCTGATTAGAGAAATTTTGTGAGAAATCATAACGTCATCTTCTTCTGACAGAATACTGTTTCATGTACTTCAACCACAAAAATTCTGGAGTTTTAGAATATCACAATAGAGCAATGTGTGAGCAACAGTGTAGGAGGGGCTATGATGTCAAATGACTGACCTTCACAGCTGGATGGAATGTGCAAAAAATATCCCAAACAATGAGAGAAGAAAGAAGAGGCGATTTCCTAGAGCAAAATGATGACACACCAACATTTGCTCTTGTAGATCCCATTCCTTCCAAGAAAAAGGAGTGGATTGCATGAGGATTTAGAGATTCCTGGAAATATGAGGTTATGGTCATAGGCCTGTATCTTGCAGAACAGAGGGCATGTCAAGGACAGAACGCCACCAGATAAGATTCAACACAGTTTATTAAAGATACAGAACCAAAAATGCTCATAAAAAACAAAGAGCTAGGCAAACACTCGCCTTCAATATGAAAAATCACTCAAAACAGTTCAAAAGATAAACCGGATTAAACAGGAGTTTAATCCGGGTTAAACAAAAATGCTTACTTCAGCCTGGGACTTTAAACAAACAAAAGCTGGTAAACAAAGATTCAATAAAACATAAATACTGGCAGCAGATTCCTCTCTGCTACTCGACAGCTGTGGTTGAGTAACTAAGTTGTTACTCCTCCGTGCAGCGGGCGAACTCCGGGTCCAAACACATCAATCAGGGTTGCAGCGGTCAGCGGGGTCCCAATCCGGTCCGAGGTCGATAGCCAGGTGCAGGCGTCTTAGGTTCCACAAGTTCCACCGGTAGCCAAAGAGAGGGTAGTCCAAGGTCGTAGTCAGTCGGTCAGTCAGTCAGTCAGTCAGTCAGTCCAGCATCAAATCCGAGTTGGTAAATAATGTCCGTCAAGAAGACGACGGAGGTCCAAGCTAATAAGATTAAACACAGGTTGCACAACAAAAGCCCACACAGTTCCTCCCGCCGTCTAAGCCCAGTGTCCTTGGTAACTTACGTATTCAGCAAACGAAACACACCCGTCTTCAGGAATTTCCCAACAAGAGCCCAAGCGTTCGTCCAGATTACCTTGCCCAACGCAATTAGCCCTGGATTCAAGACCCCATTTTATGCCAGTTTACAACTCCTCATCGCTATCAGCTGTTACCCTAATTCCAGGTGCCTCATCATCATCATCTTCATCGGAGCTAAAACATCTTTGACCACGCCCCACAGCATCCCCAGCTGTGGATCCCGTCCCATCCCTCCAACTCGTCCACGGGTCCGATCCTGCAACCCGCCAGTCGCTTCCCATGCTATCATTACCAGGAACACCCAAATCCTCCCTCACACGAGTCCATTCCATGTCATCCTCCTCTGAGCTAACCACCTCTTCCTCCATTCTCTCGGTAAAACCCTCAAAGGAGTCTTCGTCAGTTGATTCTGCAAATATGTCCCGCAGCCGTTTCCTCTCTCGCTCCTCAAGAGAGTCTGACTCTCGAGGAGTCTTACGACCACGTCTCCCAGTATTGGAGCCATAAGGCTCAACCATAACAGGGCAACTATTAATAATCACCCACTTTTTAAATAAAATGTTAGCAAACAGGCCTTTGTAAAAAGGAGAGGAAAAGTACCTGGGAGGAATGAACACAGTGTGTTCCAGTGTGTAAGCAGTCCCAGCTTTCCATGGTCTCAAGATTTAGTTCTCTCATGTAGTTGGAACAAAGGTTATCCTGCTGGGCTTCACATCAATGCAGTTTAAGACACCAGGGTAAAGGACAATGTGAAACTGTACAATATCTACTTTGTATGGCTGTGTTACTGGAAAAAAAATGAACACAACATTGTTTCTTCTCAAAGATAAAATGTACATACAATTCATGCTGGGTTAAAAAAAAGTCACTTCTCCCATGAGTCCATTGGTCTCTTGAAAAGGGACATCTCAAGGCTTTTTGGAAACAGGAATAAAGTATGGCTTTTTAATGCTTTGTTTTCATATGTATTTTCAACATGACTCCTCTATAAAAGCTTTATGTTCATTAACATAGGGTCTAGTCATGCATAATTCTAAAATTTTTAGCCAAAACATAGGAGACTGCACTCCCCCCCCCAAAAAAAAAAAACCCTGGGTTGGCTTTTCCATGTGTACATGTCAGTACTGTATCTTAATCAGGCCTGCAGCTAGAAAATTTGGGGGAGGGAGTGAAACATTATTTCTTAGCCAATCATAAAGAGTAGGTCCATAACACAAAATAATTTTAAGTTATATCATTCATTCTATATTTTATATAGACTACATTAAAATCAAATCACTATTTCAGTTGGAAAGTTTCACATTTAAAAAACCTGAAAATGACTCATAATTGGTAATTTAGTGGTTACAAAAGAATGCCACAATGAAAACTGTGTCTATAGACTTTGACAGAAATCAGTATCCATCGATAAACTTTGGTGGAAATTCAGGAGTGCAAGTTTAGTCAGTCTTTCTTGCCCAGTTGTGCTTCTTATCTATTTTTTCTATAGAGTTGAAAACAACATTTCAATATTTGTAGCTGTTGAAACTGGCAACCGAAATATCAGGAAAGATCAGGCCCATTGGTGGCAATGGGGAATTTATGAGGCTCCCCTTTCCATCATTTAAGCCATCAGTCCTAAGAAACCCCCCTTTCTGGGATCCTTTCTCCTTATATCCTTCAATAAGACCTGGATTAAAAACATCAGGCTTAGGAAACCACCGTTTCTAGGATCGTGTCCCCTCAACACCCTTTCAATGGGAGCCACACCATCTGAAGGAGCATTAACTATTCTTTTTTTAAAAGATATAGATTACCTCCTCATCTTATGGCAGCTAGAAATGGTAAGGGAGCCTCCGGTGGCTCAGTGTGTTAAAGCGTGAGCTGCTGAACTTGCAGACTGAAAGGTCCCAGGTTCAAACCCGGGGAGTGGAGTGAGTGCCTGCTGTTAGTTCCAGATTCTGCCAACCTAGCAGTTCAAAAACATGCAAATGTGAGTAGATCAATAGGTACCGCTCCGGCAGGATGGTAACGGCGTTCCATGCAGTCATGCCGGCCACATGACCTTGGAGGTGTCTACGGACAATGCCGGCTCTTTGGCTTAGAAATTGAGATGAGCACCAACCCCCAGAGTTACCCTGTTTCCCTGAAAGTAAGACATCCCCAAAAAATAAGACCTAGTAGAGGTTTTGCTGAATTGCTAAATATAAGGTCTCCCTTGAAAGTAAGACCTAGCAAAGTTTTTGTTTGGAAACATGCCCAATGAACAGAACACCAGAGCATGCAGGATCAGTAAATGTACATAATAATAATAATAATAATAATAATAATAATAATAATAATAATAATAATAATAATTTTATTTTTATACCCCGCCTCCATCTCCCCAGAGGGACTCGGGGCGGCTTACATACCAGTTGTATATGTAAATATTGGTAGTAACAAGAAATTCTTGACAGAAGTCACAGTTTGTCTGGTTTAGTTATGTTGGTTTGTGATGACAACTACTGTACAGTATAGAATAAATGTTCATTTTTTTTGTTCAACAATGAATATGAATTCTTCTTCATGGAAAAATAAGACATCCCCTGAAAGTAAGACCTAGCACATCTTTGGGAGTAAAAAATAATATAAGACACTGTCTTATTTTCGGGGAAACACGGTATGTACCACAATTTGTATTAAAAAAAAATTACATAATTTGTATTAAAAAAGAAACCAACCGTTTCTCTGAGTAAAATGGTGAAATACCTTTTTGAATACTGGGGGGGGGGGGGTGGCAATGAGGGGGCTGTTCGCTCTTTGAAACAGTGCTGGTGCTTCACCCCCCCTTTTTTTTTCGTAAAGTGACCCTCAGCTTATCCACAGGTCATATCAAAATCCATAATTTTGATCCCAAAACCTGTCATTGACTTATACATGAGATCAACTTATATATGAGCATATAATGTAAATAATTTTATATTAAGATGCATAGTTTCTTACACCAAGCCCTGTTCTTACCAAAAGAATGACTAGCTGATTTGGCTCTCCTGTGGGTTTATTGAAGTGCCCATTTATTCATCTTGAAGTTATAAATGGTATTATGAATAAAGTTATGAAGGTAGCAAATTTCATTTCCCTCAAGCAAGCTCCAGATTCTAACATTAACCTTTTTTCTTGCTAGAAACTGCTAATCATTCTTGCCTACAGCCTACTGAGGAGCATACTTAAAATTTGCTTCAGAACCTCAGGTAGCAGTTCCACTCAGTTCAGAATGTCAAAGGGTTCACCTTGGTTTAACTCTGAAGCAGAACATTACATCAGGAAATTTGGAATATTGCATGTTGGTTCATTAAGCATCGGGAAAATAAACAATATGGCTTCATTTAAAAAAACTTGCTATATAAAATCTGCAGTGAGATTTAGTGTAAGAAAGTACAAGTGATGCCTACTGGGGCATTAACTATTTCTAATTTCATATCTATACTATTAAGTTGTGACTGGGCAGTGAAAGGAACTGGAATTTATGTAGCTGGATGGAAATTCTGAGTGTAATGGGGATTGTTAAAAACATTTGATACTGGTCTTAATTAGAAAGAGAATTGAAAATAGAATTGCCAATATCTTGCTGCCATTATATAAATCCACACTGAAATATATGGGACTTTCCTCTACCAGCAAAGCTGGGGGAGGAGAATGATTTGCTTCCTCCCCCAAGGAGAGACATTCAGTTCCAGTTGGACCTGGTTGGAGGGGCGTGGCTGATCTAGTGATCAGCCAGCGCCCTCAGCTTCATCCCTTGTTGGACCTTCAACCAGAGAAGACCTGAGGAAGGTCAGTCAAGCGGGGCCAGTGGCAGGGACTGGGCTTCGGCCTTGCCCCCCCCCCCCCGGATCGCTGCTTGGGAGGAGATGCTATCTGCATCTCCTTCCCCCCTTCCCATCTCTGAGTCCTCTCCCAGGCTTACCTTGGATTCAGGGAGAGGCCTAGCATTTTTTAAGGCAGGCTTTGTGGGGAGGGCCAGGGCAGCGCATGTTAGTGCGTGCTGTGCTCTCCATTTTTTCCCCACTGCTTGATATATAATAAATTAATTACTTGATTGCCACCAGGTGGCTCATGTCTTGAAGTTGGCTTTGCCCAGGCAAAACAGGCCTAGCCAGGTTCCAGACATGGGGAAAGTGGTCTTTCCCCACTGCTTGATATTCCTTATTTGGAATGCCATTGCTTTACATGGGGGGCCCTCATGGCCTCTGAAAGGTGGTGGCCATCTTGGAAGCATGGCCGGCAGCCATCTTGGGAGCTTAGCTGGGGGCCATCTTGAACTGAGCTGGTAGGTGGCCATCTTGTAGTTTAATGGCAGCCATTTTATGGCCTGGTCAGCCGGCAGCCATTTTGTGGAAGCAGGCTGCTGGAGACCATTTTATGGGTTATGAAGCAATTCAAATTGATTAATGTTTTGTAAAATTTTGGATGACATTATGGAATTAATAAATAATAATGCTTGAGATAATCACTTTAGTAATAATGCTAATATCAGCAGATGATTTAATAGCTTACGTACTCTAAATTAATGATCAATCCCCTTAAATATTGACTGTTGGGCTAATTAATTAATTAGGTATATCTTATTGATAACAATTCACACATATGACTGAATTTTGTTGGGCAGTTGGTATAAATGGGAAGCATGGAATAATGGTTTGGCTGCTGGCTAGGGCTTCTGGTCCTCACACCAGCCACAAGTCGCTAGGGCAATATCTCTCTTTTGGTCATTCCATTTATTACAGGATGACACCCAAAAAGAATGTCAGTGGGCCGAAGGGTAAGGGCCCAGCCAAAAAGACACCAGCGAAGCGCCCTCCACTTCCCAGCAGATGACTACAATGCACTTCTAGCTAAGATTAGTGTATTAGAAAAGCAGCTTGGGGTGGCTGCCCCTGCTGCTTCCCCGTGACTAGTGCCTGGTGCAAGTAAAAGAGATTTGCTCAATGCTATTCTTTCTAGTGTGTCTGCTATAGAAGCTGTGCGGAGTGGCGGGTCCTGAGATAAGGCCGGGCAGCCCAGTTTAGTGGCTGAGGATCCCCAGGAGGTTCAGCACCCACCCAAGGACCATCCAGAACCAGTGCAGCCAGTGTCATCAGCTCAAACTGCATTACCCATCACAGCTGGTGGGATGGCGGCTCCCTCGGTCCCGGTGCAGGATGAGGTGGTAGGCAATCCCACCACTTGAACATTTAGAAACACAACATTTATGTGGCCATGTGACCAAAGTCAGTCACAGCAAGTGACTGGCAGTACATCTACTCAGGCAGCCACAAGCACATTCAGCGATTCTAGTGTTGCAGCCAGTCAACAGATGGCATCACATAAGCTGCACTGATAAGGTGCTGGTTGAGGAAGCCAACCAGTACTGGGGCACGGCCAAATGGCCCTTGCTGGCAACTCCATTGATGGAGACAACATCGCAGAGTGCCCATCTTTCTCAGAAGACCATAGGCAGAATTCTAAAAAGTGAGTCTATAGATATTTTTCTTTGTTTTTTAGAGAGAAGAAGAAGAAAAATGAGCTAGATGATGAGCATAAAGAACAGATTAAGCAATGAAAGGTTGATCAAAACTGGGAGAACTGGCTTGCTTGCTATCTGATTTATGCAGAAGTGATCACTAACACCCACCCTCATAGGGCTAATGCCCTATTTCAATATCTAAATATCATTTATGTGGCTTACACGAATTTTACCGGCAATGCATGGCTTGCATACGATAAGCGTTTTCGCTTTGATGCAGCCCGCTGCCCTGTGCATCATTGGGATTTAGTGAATGAATATTTATGGATTGACTTAATGACCTCCGCTTGCCCTATTTACGGTGAGAAAGCGGATAATGGCCACACTATCCATAATTACAAGAGTGGGCAGTCCTTTTGGCAGTTGGCCCCGCAACAGCTTTTGTAGAGACAGAAACCTATGTGCTGGGAGTATGCAGTGCAGAGGACTTGCTCCTGAAAGAATTGTCGATTTCAGCATGCATGCACGCACCATCTGTTTTGGGGCCCATTCTACCAAAAATCACAATAAAGGAAGGTTTTGCCAAAGGAATTTACTAGGAAGAACTCAGCCATGTCCCCTGTTTCAAAAGGGCCCCAGTCCAATTAGAGAGTTGTTAGTGGTTTACCCCGACAGGGATACGGCTCGCTATTTACTTAATGGTTTTACTTTTCGCTTTCGCATCCCAGCGGTGGGACCGAGACCTCCAGATTTTTCTCCTAATCTACAAACTTTCATTGACATGGAAGCAATTATTAAACAAAAAATCGAAAAGGAGGTCAGGGAAGGCCGAGTTTTAGGCCCTTTTTCAGAGCCCCCTATTCCACAGCTCAAGGTTTCCCCACTGGGAATTCTGCCAAAAAAGGCCCCAGGGGAGCATCGCCTCATTCATCACTGCCCAAGGGGCAGGTCGGTGAATGATGCAATCCACAGAGATCAATGCACAGTGCATTATACTTCTTTTGATGCAGCTGTTAGGCTGATTAGGATTCAATTCAATGGCCTTTTTTACATGGACAGAGCTTTACCCATAGGGTGCTCGGTCTCATGCTCTGCCTTTGAGAAATTCAATACGTTCCTCAAGTGGGCCTTAAAAACAAAATCAGGCCTTGCGGGGGTGGTCCATTACCTAGATGGTTTCCTTTTCACGGGAAGTCAGGGAAGTGGTGAATGTGCTTCCATGTTAAGCACATTCAAACAGCTTACATGTTATCTAGAAGTCCAATTGGCAGAAGAAAAGACAGAAGGTCCAATCACCAAGCTGACTTACCTGGGAGTTGAAATTGACACTATTTGCCAGTATTCCAGGCTTTCTCTTGAGAAAATGGCAGACTTAATGTTTAGAGTCCAGCAGTTTATTTCACCTAGGAAAGCCACCCTATGTGAATTTCAAGAGCTCATAGGCCATTTCAACTTTGCATACAAAGTGGTGGCGCCAAACCATGCCTTTTTGCGCAGTCTATGTGATGCGATAGCTGGGGTATCATTACTGCACCATTGCATTAGAATTACACACTCCATCAGATTGGATCAGCTGGTGTGGCTAGAATTTTTGTCCAAATTTAGGAGGCATGACTTGATTTTAGGAGATGCCCTTCAAGTCTCCTCGGATGCTGCATGGTCCTTAGGATTCTGAGTATTTTTTCAGGATCATTGGTGTGTGGAGGTCTGGCTGCAGCAATGGTATGCAGAACACATAACTGGATCTGACCTTTCTGGAATTTCCCCCCATCTTAGTGGCAGTGACATTTGGGCTAAAAGTTTTGCAAATGCGACCGTTCATTTTTGGTGTGACAATATGGCCACAGTACAAGTCATTTGACACCTTCACATCTAAATCTCCCAGGGTAATGGGTGCTTTGTGCCATTTCATGCTTCATTGCCTGAGAAACATATACTATTTTATGCTTTTCATATTGCTGGGCTAGATAATTCAGTGGCTGATGCTCTGTCTTGTATGCAGATGGAGCACTTCAGACAACTAGTGCCAAATGCAGTCATCTGGAGCCCATGCCAGACCATCTCTGACTGGTTGGAATGAAGAATTAGTGAGAGGAATGGCCATGGCTTTAGCACCCAGTTCCAGGAAAAATTATATCAGAGCGGTGGTGGATTTTAACAAATTCAGGCAATGTTATAATCTGTCTAACATTCTTCCAGTTTCATATGAGCACATAGCTCAGTATTGAGTTTATTGCAGGAGGAGGGGCTTAGCACCACATTCAATCAGGTCTAAATTGGCAGTGTTGTCTTATTGGCTTAAGGCTCAAAGCTTAAGTGATATCACCAATGACTTTTAGCTGCACAAGGTAATGGTGGGATGGTCGCATGAACGTGGCCAGCCCTAGGATGACAGGGAGCCCATGACACCTGACATTTTAAGAAGTTTGAAACAAATCTGGACCCAAATTTGCAATTCAGTTTATGAACAAGTTTTGTTTCATGCAGTGGCCTTGGTGGCGTTTTTCGGGGCACTCAGGGTGAGTGAGCTGGTTGCCATGTCTAAGACAGACACCGCACAGAAGGGGAACCAGAGAATAATAGATGAAAATATTATTCGGGAAGATATGACACACATAGCAAAATAGATTATATTCTGGGGGAAAATACAAACCAATCAGTGATTCTAGAGGCAAAAACACGTCCAATACATTTATCAGATCATGCACCATTAAGAGTGAAAATAAAATTAGAAATAGAAAGAAAAGAAAGAACCTGGAGGTATAATACAATTTTAAACAGTAGAGAGGAAGAATATGAAACAATTAGGAAATAAATACATAAGTATTTCAAGACCAATGCTAATGGACAAGTAACTACAGATATAATTTGGGATGCAAGCAAGGCAGTGATAAGGGGTTACTGTATAAGTTTAGAGGTAAATCTTAGAAGGAGATGGAGGAATGAACAGGATAAGAGAATAAAAGAAATAGAAACCGTGCAGGACAAACATAAAAGGACTAAGGATAGAAAGATCTGGAGAGAGCTAAAGGAGAAACAAAAACAATTAGAAGCACTTGAGGAAAGGAATATAATAAATAAGAATCTATACATTAAAAGCTATTCCCAAAGTTGGAATATAAAACATGGGTAAAGAGATTGAAAGATGAAAATGGGAAGGAACAAGAGGCGCAAAGTAAGGTTAGGGAGATAATGGCAAATCTATATAAGGAAGAGAGGGTAGTACAAAGGAATTTAAATATCAGAGAAAAAATTGCAGAGGACGACAGAGTTATTAAACCAGCCAATAACGCAAGAGGAAACAATAAGGGCAATTAAAGTGTTAAAGGGAGGCACGTCACCAGGACCAGATGGATTGCCAGCAGAATATTATAAAGCATATATGGAAGAGTTGGCACCACACCTAACAGAGTTGTTTAATGAAATATACATTAAGCAAAAAGTCCCCCTAACATGGAAAATATCAGAAATTATAGCTACAGTAGAGTCTCACTTATCCAACATAAACGGGCTGGCAGAATGTTGGATAAGTGAATATGTTGGATAATAAGGAGAGATTAAGAAAAAGCCTATTAAACATCAAAATAGGTTATGATTTTACAAATTAAGCACCAAAACATCATGCTATACAACAAATTTGGCAGAAAAAGTAGTTCATTACACATTAATGCAATGTAGTAATTACTGTATTTATGAATTTAGCACCAAAATATCATGATATATTGAAAACATTGACTACAAAAATGCGTTGGATAATCCAGAATGTTGGATAAGTGATTGTTGGATAAGTGAGACTCTACTGTATACCCAAAAAGGGAAGAGATTTAACACAACCAGGGTCATTCAGACCCATTAGTCTATGCAATCAGAATTATAATATATATATATATATTTAAAAAGCCAAAAGATTGGAAACAATAATGCCAAAAATAATCAAAGAGGATCAATATGAATTTGTGAAGGGAAGAAAAATTGGGGATCCAATAAAAATGTAGTAATTGCAATGAATCATGCAAATTCGAATAAGGAAAAATGAGAATTCTCAAATTGGATGTTTACAAAGCATTTGACAAAGTCAATCACAATTATCTGTTAAGATTATGTCAACAGTTGAATATGGGGGAAAACTTTTGCAAAACACTGCAACAATTGTACAGCAACTGTAAAGCAAAAATAAGGGTGAATAATGGAAGGACAGGAGAGATACCAATTTTAAATGGTACAAAACAAGGTTGTCCATTATCCCCCACTTTATTTGTAATAGCGATAGAAATGCTAGCTGAAAGCATCAGGAATAGCACCAATTGGACAGGGTACAAAATAGAAAAGGAAGGAGGACAAAAGGAAGAAATAAGGCTTAATTTCTTTGCCGATGATGCAATGATTATTACAAGCCAACCGTTAATTATTGTAAAAGATATGATTAAAACATTGGAAGAATTTAAGAATATATCAGGACTATTTGTTAATATCAAAAAGTCAGAGATACTATGTCTTAATACCCCACCAAGAGAACAACTGGAGATTAGAAAAATATCAGGGTTAAGATTAGGATTAAAGAAGTTAAAGTACTTTGGTGTATGGATATATAAAAACCCAAAGAGTATAGTCAAGGGGAATTATAAACAAAAATGGAAAGTAATAGAGAAACAATTTAAGAATTGGGAAGGGAAAGCATTAACAAGAGTGGACAGAATAAGGACACTAAAAATGTTTATAATACCAAAATTGATATACTTATTTCAAACATTACTGAACACAATAGATAGGAAGACACTAAAGACATGGGACAGGAGAATAAGAAAATGGGCAGTCAGAGGAAAAAGGCCCAGAATAAGGGAGAAATGGTTAAATGCAAAAGAGAAAGAGGGAAGCTGGGGGATTCCAAGTTTAGAAGTCTACCACGGTGCATTTCAAGTCCAAAGATTGTTGGAAATATAGTATACTAAAAAAAGGGGGCAAATATGGAGAAGATAATAAATAATACCCCAAAAAAAGAAAGAAAGAATATTTAGGGAATGGAGTATGAGAGAGGAAGCAGAATTTAAGGAACCTTTTAAAGGAACAATAAAAGTGTGGAAAAAAGCAAGAAGAAGCTAAGTCCAGGCAATGAGAATAAGATGGCAACTATATGGCCAATTAATTACAATAATAACGAAATTATAGGCAGAACATTGAGATCAATTAAAAGTAGAGGGAAAAGGTTAGTGGAGGATTTGTATACAGTAGATGGAAACCCTGTAGAACAAAAAGAAATTCAGAATTGGATAGGATCAGGGAATTGGATTCAAAGCTGGGCTATAAGACAGGAAATGTTTAGACTGAGGGAAAAAATTAGAGAACAAGACACTCCATTTGAGAAAGTGATTAGGAAATGTTTGAGAGAGGAAAAGAAGGTGGCAGGAGATCTGTACGAACAAATTATAACAGTAAAAGAAGAAATAATAGAGGAAGTTTTCCAAACATGGAGAATGGATATGGAAATTGAGAGGGAAGATATACAAAGGGAAATAAGTAATATAGCAAAAGAAAAGTACAATGTATTAAGGGAAGCAAGAAGGAAAATGTTACAAAAATGGTACAGAACTCCTGCACAACTTTCACGTTTTTACCAGGGATGAAGGATAGGTGTTGGCACGGTTGTGAACAAAGAGGGATGTTTAATCATATGATATGGGAGTGTGATTGAGTGCAAGAATACTGGAGAATGATTGAAGGAGAAATCAATAGAATGCTAAATCTACAAATAGTAATAGTTAATAGAAATGTACTACATGCAAGGATAACGGAAGTGAAGAATATACAAAAAGAAAAAAATGGTTGACAAATTAATAGCATGTGCACAAATTGTTTTAGTGAGGGGTTGGAAAGATAAAACAAAATGGATGAATTGGTATAAGTATATAGTTGATATGTTAAATGTGGAAATCACAAATTGCAAATGGAATAATATAGATAAAATTGAAACGATTGCAATAATTAAGGGGATGTGGGAATCAGTTAAGAACTATTTAGAAAACGTACTAAGATGTGGAGTGGAAAAATTAAGATTGGGATTGTTATTTCAAATGTAACTTCTGTAGTTTGTTGTATAAATTGTATGTACAAGGAGGAGAGGATGGGAGGGTGGGAGTGGGATAAAATGACAAAACAACAATAAAACATTTTTTTTAAAAAAAGACAGACACCACACAGTGAGCACTCCATTTATCGGAAGTTACATTGACCCATGAAAGGTTAGAATTGTTGATCAGGTCATCTAAGACGAATCAAAGGGGCAAAGGTGTGGTTGTCAAGCTGGCCATTTGCAGCAACGACAACTTTTGCCCTGTTAAGGCTATTGCAAAGTTTTTTTTAGCAGTTAGAGGCACTGCTTCTGGGCTACTTTTTTCCCATCAGGATGGCTCTCCATTGACAAAATATCAATTTTGGTCTGTTACCACTAAGGCTCTCAAGGTCTTGGGCGTAAATTTGGGACCCATTCTTTTCATACTGGAGCTGCATCTACTGCTGCCCGGCTGGGCTAATGGGGTGGAAAAGATTAAGTCACTTGGGAGGTGGAGCTCTGGTGCATACAAGGGGTATGTGCGCTCCTCTTTGTTATAGTTACATGTTTGTTTTCTCCCTGTTGCAGTTTCGTTGGTGCATAGACAGAGGGTCCTGATTTGTGGTCACAGCTACATCTATTGGGCAGAATGTCAGTCACGTCGTACTCTCTATGGCCAGCATTTGGGCCTTGCCTCCACTGCTACTGTTGAATGGAGAGGCAGAAGAGGCTTACGTTGGGATGGTTTGATTCCCTTGTTATTTGGTTCGAGGACTGGTCTCCCTCCTGATATTTTGGTCATCCACCTTGGTGGGAATGACTTAGGCCTGCTCCAGGGCAGGGCCTTGTTTTTTCAAACTCAAGCTGATTTAATGTGGATATGGGAGGCTTGGCCCCATACACATATTATTTGGTCTGCTATAATCCCACGCCTGAAGTGGCCAGGTGGTGGTGACGTGCGGAAGCTCGAGAGAGCAAGAAAAAGAGTAAATAGAGCAATTTGCTCCACGTTAGCCCACGGCCGTGGGTCTGTTATTCCACACAATACCATAACACATGACAAGATATATTTTTACCAAGCAGATGGTATCTATCTATTGGATGAAGGCAACTTTCAATTCCCATTAGATTTGCAAGCAGGAATTAGGGAGGTGTTAGATAATTTGGTGGGGGTTGGGGACTAGATAGACATCTGCCCCCAATTGGTGGTGGAAATTTGATAGGAGAATATACAATCTGGAATACCCCTAGGGCATCACTCCCTTTGGGGTGAAGGACATAAGCTAAAACACTCATCTGGTATCCATCTTGAACAGGTGAGGTGAAACTAAATGCCCTTGGAATGTCGGGAGTATGGCCTCAACAACTTTGAGGGAGGCTTCTCTGACACATCCCCCTTAAAGGTTGCTCAGGTGCAGGCTAACTGGGGACCAAGTGTTTTCGCCCTTATCAGTGAGGGGTAGGCCGGATAAGGGTCTACCTTGGCTGGGGTTTTTTCACCAGATACTCCACCAGAATAGAGTTACATTCAGTTTCAGAGTTAAATAGGTATCAATTAATAAAGTTACCCATATTTAAACCCATTTTACTTGTGTTGTCTCGTTATTTTGGGGGTTGGCAGGCAACTGGAAAACTGCAAATTGCATCATTAAAATACCGTATATACATAAACCGAGTTTTTCAGCCCTTATTTATGAGCTGAAAAAGCCTTCCTTGGCTTATAATCGGGTCAAGGTCAAGGCTGGCAATGGAGTCTGCAGGCTATTGCTTGCAATATGTGATGTATTTCTCTCTTCTCCTGCCTTATCAGTGTGTTTCTTTTGCAAAGCCTCCCTGCTCTTAATCAAGGGAATGTTTTGCAAAGAGAGATACCCTTGCAAGTCAGTAAGAAGAAAAATATATATTCATTAATCTTATGAAAGCATTTTCCCCTGAAATATTTGTTAACCTCTCCTACAGATATATAGGCATTAACCCTTTGCAAGCTTTTGCAATCTGTAAGTACTACCTATATATGTGTATCTATCTATATTCATTAATTTTATATATGAATTTTCCCCTCATATGTTTGCAGGTCTTTGCAAATCTTTTATACATATAGATCCATGTACCTGTGCATCTGTAGCCATACATATACATTATTTTTATATATGAATTTACCCTCATATGATTGCAAGTCTCTACAAATATCTATATAAAGAGAGATGTCTGGATAGATATGAATATATTATTACCTACCTATATATAGGGCGTGGAAATATTACAGGGGGAAATGAACACACAAATATATATAGACATGTCTAGATAGATATGAATACACACACAGACACACACACACACACACACACACATGGCTTAAAATATTGTAGGGGAAATGCACACACACATACATAGAGAGAGGGGTGGATTTGCAAACGTTTCAGGGGGAAATGCATATGTGAAATTAGTATCTATAATTATATATATCTAGCTCTGCATTGTTTATATAAGCATTGAATATTTGCCTCTTACTATGTTGGAAGCTGGCCTGAGTCCCCATGGGAAGATAGGGTGGGATCCAAATGAAGTGTTGTTGTTGTTGTTGTTGTTATTTTATTATGACACAGCAAACAAGATAGATATGCTGGATTTCATATCACAAAATCACAAGTCGAACATGTCCCAAGTGTCTAGGACTGTGTGATGTATTTTTGGATGATGCGCGCAGATCCCAGCAGGGTGGCCTTTTGCAGTTGGCAGATTGTAATTTTGTCAATGTCTATTGTTTCCAAATGCTGAGATCTTTTGGCACGGCACCCAGTGTGCAGATCACCATTATTATTATTATTATTATTATTATTATTATTATTATTATTATTATTATTATTATTATTAGGTTATTGTTGATACCATATTGTTTTTGTTGCCCCTACTTTTCCACTTATAGAGCTAGTTTATTATTTTTCTTTGAAATACAGTAAATATTCAAAAACATTTAACCTACTGATGCCTCAATCAATGAAATTTTATTGGTATCTATTTTTATTTTGAAATTAACCCGTAGCTGCTGCATTTCCCACCCTCGGCTTATACTCAAGTCAATAAGTAATCCCAGTTTTTTGTGGTAAAATTAGGTGCCTCGGCTTATATTCGGGTCGGCTTATACTTGAGTATATACGGTAGTTTAAAATGAGGAACAGGTACAATATCTGTGGCCATTACCTTCTTTTAATTTTATTTATTTTTATTTACGATATTTTTACCCTGCTCTTTCTCACCCTGAAGGGGACGCAGAGCGGCTTTCAAGGCAATATTCAAAGCCATACAACAACAAACAGCTACAATATACACAAACATTAAAACAATTTAAAATTAAAAGATCTAATTTCTTTGGGGAGGTAGTTCCATAACCAAGGGGCCACCACTGAGAAGGCCTTGTCTTTTCTTCCCCACCAGTCATGCCTGAGAAGGAGGTGAGACTGAGAGCGAGGCTTCCTCAGAAGATCTTAACCTCTGCAGTGGTTCATAGAGGGAGGTACATTCGGACAGGTAAGCGGGCTTTAAGAAAAGTGAAAGTATTACAAATGTGTATGAAATTGTTCACAATTTATTAACATTTTACATTTGTTAGCGAAGTAAAAGTTGATTCTGGAAATTAAAACGGAAGTACTTTTTCATATAATACATAGTCAAACTGGAATTCAATGACACAAGGGATAATTATAGCTGATAATTTGGGAACTCTTAGCAGTGACATTCATGGAAAGTGGGGTGATCAATGACTGTTGATCAGAGAAATATAACACATTTAATATCGGTGATTATATGCTTCTGTATAAATAATTTGCTGAGGAACATGAAATAGAAAATTATTTCATAGTCACATTGAACCCAGAGACAATTGATTGTTGTATACCAATCATTGGATTGCATTTTGCATTTTTTACAAAATAACATAATGTTTATAAAGATCTTGGTTTTGTTTTCAACATGGGGGGACACCTGTTTGCAACAAACAAACAAACAACAATCTTCAAATATGAAAAACACCACAGTGGCTCATGTGTCTTTTCTAGAAGAAATATTTCTGTGAATATAGTTTGCATTCATAATCTCTAACATTGTTTAAATTTTTAAAAACTAAATGAAAGCATACCAGCTATTTCAGTGGGGATAGAATGTGCTGGATATCATATAAAGAGTTATAGGTTTACATGAACTTTAGCCTTCTCTGGCAAAGAGTGCCAGTGCCTAACCATACTATGGACCCCAGGTTTCCATAGCATTCAGCCAAGTCATATCAAACTGAATTCATAGTGTAGATCCAGCTTTCCTGGACTTGTAAAAATGACATTTTAAGCAGAGATAGGGAATTGGTGCCCTTTCCCTATAGTGTTGGATGTAGGCCCCATCTACACTTGCATGATATGAGTCTACACTGATCATATAATGCAGTTTCAAACTGCATTAGGTGACAGGGTAGATGGGGCCTTAGATTCTATCATCCCAAATCAGAACAAAAAATGTTAAAGCATGATGAAGAGTACAGCGTAACTATATCTGGAAGTTCATATATTGCCCATTCCTGATTTAACGTTTTGTGTCTTTTTTAAAAAAATAGACATTCGATCCTATATACAGGATAAATGCTGTGTGTGTATGTATGTATGTATATGTGTGTAATACACACACACAAGTGTGTGCGCACGTGTATTCATAAAAACAAGAAAGTACAACTTCCAGCCACTATTTACCCTTACTTGCAAATTTATCCCTATTTTTGGATGGAATACATGGAACTGTATACAAGCCAATAGTAAGTGGGAAGGAGAATTGTCTATAGCTGCTTAATAGGCATGGGCAAATTAATCGGAATTGTCATTAATCGTAATAAAATCTTATCTATTTTGGGTTGCGAACGGGGTTCCAAGATGGTTTGTCGCTTCCAAATTAACCTTCCAATTTGAAGAATTGGGACCCATTCTTGGAATACCTTTGGATATATGAGAAAGCGTTTTCAGCCAATCTCTTGCATCGGGTTTAAGAGCCCCATAGAAACCAAGCATGCAGCGTTTTCACTCCTGGATATAGCATCGGGGCATAAGTGCTCCATAGAAACCAAGCCAAGCCTAGAGCATTTTTACTCCTGGATATAGATTCAGGGCACAAGAGCACCATAGAAACCAAGTCTGGAGCATTTTCACTCCTGGATATAGCAACAGGGCATAAGAGCCCCATAGAAACCAAGCCGGGAGCATTTTCACTCCTGGATATAGCATCGGGGCATAAGAGCCCCATAAAAACCAAGCCTGGAGCATTTTTCCTCCTGGATATAGCATCGGGGCATAAGAGCCCATTTCACTCCTGGATATAGCATGGGGGCATAAGAGCCCCATAGAAACCCAGTCTGGAGCGTTTTCACTCCTGGATATAGCATGGGGGCATAAGAGCCCCATAGAAACCTAGTCTGGAGCGTTTTCACTCCTGGATATAGCATGGGGGCATAAGAGCCCCATAGAAACCCAGTCTGGAGCGTTTTCACTCCTGGATATAGCATGGGGGCATAAGAGCCCCATAGAAACCAAGCCTGGAGCGTTTTCACTCCTGGATATAGCATCGGGGCATAAGAGCCCCATAGAAACCAAGCCTGGAGCGTTTTCTCTCCTGGCTAGCACTGGGCCATTTTGAGACAGCATGGTGTAGTGTACTGGTTTGAAAGTTGTACTACGATTTTGGCTTGATTCCCCAGTCAGCCATGGAAACCCACTGGGTGATCTTGGCCAAGTCACATACTCCCAAGCCCCAGAAAACCCAATGAAACAGGAAATAACACTTTCAAACCAGGAACAGATTTCCTTATTCAGAGGCTGATGGCCATCTGTCAGGAGTGATTTGATGGTGTGCTATGATTTCTTATTCTGGTTGATAAATGTCATTTCCTAATTGGTTCTGTCATCAAAACATGGCAAAACTTGATTACACTGCCAAAACTTTGTCTTTGCGCAAAGGACATTGTCCTATAAAAAATAGCACATTATGGTTTGTTGAGTCTCTCTCCACCAATTTAACAAAGTTTCAGCCACAAAAACAAAGTTTCTGAAGAAGAACAATGACTTTCAAAGTAAAGACAACCCAATGAAACAGGAAATAACACTTTCAAACCAGGAACAGATTTTTGTTATTATTAAAAAAAATTTTTTATAAAAACTTTGAAAATTCACCAAAAATTTGAGGATAAGTCAAACATTCTTAGATTTGGTGAGCTAACAGTGGTAAATGTGTTCTATCACTGTAGCAAATTTCATTAGAATAGCTCAAAAATGAGGGAGAGAGAATCCCCTCCATTTTCCCCATTGACAATAATGTTTTCCTTCATGCACAGGCGCATCTACCATGAAAGAGGTACATACGAAGATTCGGAAGTTTTGGAAAGTTTTGAACTTTTTGCCTTCAAAATTTGGAGATGACTTTAGAAATGAAGCACCAGCGCCCCCTACTTTTGAAGAAAGTTTAGAAGATCTTCTTTTTCAAACACAATTCCATGATAATTGGTCTGGTGACTGCTTTTTGTATGTTGGGATTATAATATGTTAATGCAATGGGACTGATTTACCAAACCATCAAAGAACATATATAAAGGAATCCCTTTTGACTTCAAGTGTACATTTAAAACATTATGAAACTTTTAAAATCGATATGCACTAGGTAGTTTGTATCAAGTTTTTGTACCTCATTAAAAAGAAACAGATTAGCAGACAGTCTAGAAAATTTAAGTGTGCTCTGGGATGCATCCTACACAAAACAGTTACATTGTTATGAAGGGGGGTTATTTCAGTCATTTCCCTTCTGCTCTGCCTTCACTTTTAACGAGAAGCTGTCTGAAGGAAGAAATGTCAAGAAGAAGAATTTAGCCAATGATCTGCACTATTAGAATCCTGAGGTCTCTCAGGGATACTGTCACGTGACAAAGAGCTTTCTGTTCCAACATTGTGCTAGACATTGCAAGAGTTTTGCAAGTTATTGCTATCTCTGGACCAATTACTCTGTTTCAGAGCTGATGTTTCTACCATATGGCCTTTCTGTTAGTTCTAATCAAACAAGTCTGCCTGTGTACTAGGTTGTTGAGTTTCAGGGAAAAAAAATCAAGGGAAGACATTTATATGAAAAGTAGAATGGAATAGATCCAATCTACTATAATTTGAAATTCTGATGTCATTGGATATATCTGACTTGCATTCCTATACCTTATGATCCATTCTCGGTGTCTGGGGACCTTAATTAAAGTCCTAGTAAAATGTGCATATTCCAATCCTAAATTGGAAACAGGAGCTCAGAAGCATTTTGCGTGGATGTGGTGGAAGAGACAACATAAGGTGAGCTTGTGTCTGTTGCATTAAACCACCCCAGTCTTGGAGAGTGTTTTTGGGAGAGTTTGTTGCATTAAGACTGTTGTGTCTGTTGGAGTAAGGCTGTTTGTTGGTGTGAACTGGAATGGGGCTTCCTTATGTTCTATTTTTCTATTGCATTTTAGTGAAATTAAGTGATTGTTTCTGTGAGCTAAGTAAAGGCTTGCTTGTGTGTTTGTTAATGTGTGATTGCTGATTTGTTTTAAAGGCCAAATTCTCTGCCTCAGAAAATGGTCTCAGAAACGAGGCATCTTGTGCAAGAAAATGAGCCAGATATTTGATTGCTTCTAGCTCTGTAATATAGTTGCAGCCGCAGTCCCTTGAGCTCAATGAATAGGCCAACTGTTCCCATAGACTAGTGGTTTTCAACCTGTGGGTCCCCAAGTGTTTAAGCCTACAATTCCCAGAAACCCCAGCCAGTTTACCAGCTGTTAATATTTCTGGGAGTTGAAGGCCTAAACATCTGGGGACACACAGGTTGAGAACCACTGCAATAGACCAACAGACTCAACTGTTCCCATAGGGCCTTGCTCCACATTACGCTGAATTATCCCCATGCAGCATTTGTCCACCATAGGACCAATCCACCTCCACATTGATCTAAGTGATCCATCTATATCAGGCACAGGCACACTTGCCCCCCCCCCCAGTTGTTTTGAACTCCCAGAAATCCCAGCCAGCTTACTGGCTGCTGTTAGGAATTACAGGAGTTGAAATCCAAAACACCTTGAGGGCCGAAGTTTGCATGATATAGATGGAACCCCTGTCTTCTCAAAAAAGGAAAATAGTTCTCAGCCTGGATAAAAAAGAACAGATGATGCAGCAGTGCAGAGGTGTCAAAGTTGTGACCCTTCACATGTTTGGGCCTCCAACTCCAGATGTCCTAGCAAGCTTGTCTAATTGCCAGGAATTCTGGGAGTTGAAGTCCAAAACACCTGGAGGGCCACACATTTGAAACCACTGCAACAGGGGAAATGCAGCACAGAATTGGTAAATAGGTGATAGCAATGAATATCTGGCTACACTGATTGAACTGAAGATTGGAAGGGTCCTGTGATCTGTTATATATTATTCTATGATTCTAAAAAAAATTATTTTACAGAAAAGCAGTTAATGGTTTGCTTGTCCCAAGTAAACTTCATCTAAATCTTCTGAATAATTAACTTCTTTATCACTCACTACCCAAATGAACAGCTACTGAAGTTGAGGAAAAACATCTTTCTCTCCTTCCCTCTCTGCACCCCTTCTCATTGTATGTATAATTGGAAAACAGTTATGTCTTGAAGCAATAACAGCACATTGAAATCATACTTTTTTTTAGGTAATTATCAGGTAGCTATAATGGGTTTGAAACAGTTCAAGGACACTGATATAACATGATTAGTATATGTTCTTCCTTAGACATTTTTTATTTGTTGAACATTTAAGTAATAATTTGTTTTTTTAATAGTGTCATTGAATAAAAATGTTATGTCTTATGCTTTTAGAAATTCCAGAGATGTTGAACTCTGTATACACATTTATACTCTCTGAAAGAATAATTGTAGAAAAGGCTGGAAGAAAAAGACCTGAAGATAAATGAATCTAACATAGCTATAGGTGGTCAAAAGAACTGTGATGTTGAATGTATGATTCCATAAAGCTTCTCACATTACTTTGTATTACCATATCTACATAACACTGGTAAGTAATTTGGAAGTTCTCTAAACATTAGATGAATGAATTGTTTATTGTACTATCCATAGGCCGTGACATCAGTAATATACAACCTTTATAAATACTTTCCAATATAAACATTAAAACTTATTCAAAAATTAAAACTAGCTTTTTAAAATTAAGATAGCAGGAACATAACAATGACAGTGTCTGATTTGTATCATCCCAAACCATCTCCATTTCCATTTCTGACCTCAAGTATGGATTTTGCTACTTTAGCACTGATCTTTTGGGCTGCGATTGCAAATGTAGTGACCTTTAGTGTTATATTTTTGGAATAATCTGCTAGTAAGTCACAGATCACAGCAGATTGTTGCCATGCTGCCCTTTCTTTCAAGAGTGTTCCCAGGAGATTTTTCCTAGGATCATTATACAAGGGGCCATGTAGCAGATCGTGTGTTAGATCTTCTTTTTTCCCTATGCCACAAATGCAAAGTCGTTGGACATGGGGGATCCCTCTGTATCTTCCCTCTAGCCAGTTTGATGGCATTGTTTGGAAGCGCAGGGCTGTAAATGCTTTCCTCAGGTCTGCAGACATTAGGTTTTGAAGATATTGTTGACAATATTGGTCACTCTTTAGTCGGGGATACCAGGTAGAGAAACCTTGCTGTTTGCTAATCTGCAAGTTGTCAGCTGCATCCATCTCAAAGATTTTGTCTCTAATCGCCTTCTTGTCCAGATGCATTAGAGTTGTTGTTGACCCATCAAAATACTGATGGAGCAAGGCTTGCCAGTATTGAACCTATCCTCCCCGCTTATACTGCTCTATCATGCATTGCTTTCTTATACCCTCGTCCTCCATTCCCAGAAGTCTCTTCCCATATGAAATGTTAAGCTTATGCATTCTGGCTTTAAGTGAGGGAAGATCCAATTCAAGCCTCAACAAGGCAGCTGGAGTCCCAGGGGGAAGGGCTGAAAGAGCTCTTGCAAATTTATTCTGAATACATTCAACCTGTTTTGTATTACCCTGTCCCCAAATTTCTGCTCCGTATAACAGTTGAGGTAAAATTTTAGCAGCAAAAAATCTTTACTGTGGGACATACCAAGCAACCTCCCTTTGTTTTCCCAAAGGTTAGGATTGATTTCACTGACCTCCAGGCAGATAATTTGGCTGCCTCTATATGACTCTTCCAGTTACCATTATATGAGAAGTGTATGCCCAGGTATTTAAAGCTATGACACTGCTCTATTGAGTGGCCATCCAATTTCCATTTATGTGTTTGTTTCCTTTTGGAGAATACCATCACTTTAGTTTTAGAGTGATTGATCCTCAGCTTGTCTTGTTCAGAGATTCTACTTAATAACCTCAAAAGTCTCCTGAGACCTATTTGCATAGTTGACAGGAGGACCATGTCATCTGCATACAACAACACTTGGATTCTCCTACTACCTCCTAATGGAGGGAAGTGATCAGTGGAGCTCAACTCAGCAACTAAATTGTTCACGTAAAAATTAAACAGAAATGGTGCTAGCAAACAGCTTTACCTAACTCCTCTTTTTGTTTCAATGTTGTTTGATAGCTTGCCTGACAGACCTAACCTCACTCTTAGGTCTGTCCCCGAATATAGCTGTTGCAATAATAACAACAGCCATCTATCCACATTAGTCTTTGCCAACTTTGCCCACAAATGCTGTCTGTCAATTAAGTCAAAAGCTGTGGTAAAATCCACAAATGCCGTGTATAGGCATCCCTTTGGTTTCTTCAGACTATTTTGGATTAGGTGCAAAAGCACAAAATATTGGTCTATTGTGGTACTGCCTTGCCGAAATCTGGCCTGTTCTCTGCAATAATATTATTCTCCTCTGCCCAACTATGTAATTTATTTAACAGAAACCTACCATAGATTTTTGAACTACATCCAGCAGGCTAATAGGTCTATAATTGTGTGGGTCTGTCCTATTGCCTTTTTTATATAGAGGAACAATTATACTAGTTTTCCACCCACTTGGAACGATTCCTGTCTGGTTGATATATGTAAACAATCTGGCCAGGATGGGAGCTCACCAGGTGATGTTAAATCTAAACAATTTGGGCGGTAGCATATCCTTTCCTGGGGATTTTCCTGTTTTTAATTTTTGAAGCAGGCCTTCAATATCCTCTGGAGAAACTGGTGGCCAATCAGGGGAGTCAATGGGTCTAGGCACTTCCTCGGCAGTCTCTGGGTCGCTGATTATTTCTCCCAAAAAAGTTTCCCATGTAAGTGCTGCAATTTGAGAGTCTAAATGAGGCTGCAAGGGCGTTAGCCCTGAATGCACCATATTCCAGAATTTGACCTCATCCTTTTGCCTAACTGCCAGATCCAGCTTGATCCAATTTTTCCTGTTGAATTCAAGTTTCTTCCTTTTTAGCAGGGTTTTATATTGTGAACAGATTTCATTCAGGCTTTTATAGATTTGTTCAGTCCCATTTTTCTTGGCTGCTCTGATGCCAAGGAAAGGATCTTTTTTTTTTGCTCCTGCATTCTGCATCAAACCAGCTTCCCTTACTGGACTTGTTAACTTTAGTTGGTTCAGTGTGAATTAGGTAAGGTTTAAGGGTGGTAAAAATTTGCTGATAACTCTCTATTGGGTCAATAGTACATTTGAGTATCTTATCTCTGCAAGTATCCAGAATAGGTCCATTAAGTAGGTCTATAACCTTATTGCTCAAGGGCTCCAACCACTTGAGTCATCTGGGTCCCATGGAAACCAGGTCTAGCGGATATTTATTTGACAATCTGTACTGCTCTACATCTGTTTTTATGACCAGTTTAATGGGGTGATGGTCACTTTCTGGATGTATGTTCACTATAAAAGTTTTGACTGCTGACAACAACCCAGATGAGATTATAAAATAATCTAGGACACTTCCCCCCTTACTGAGTGATAAGTGTATAGTCTGGATGACTCCTCTAGATGGCTGCCATTCATGATTAATAAAAAAAATGTTTATAGGCTAGTAGGAATAGTTCCAGCCCATTCTTATTAAATTTCACATCTCTGGAGTTTCTATTAAGTGAGAATTGGTTCTCTAAACCCAAAATGCTGAGCTAGTTCCTCATTTGACTTTCCCATCCTCGCATTAAAATTGCCTCCTAAAACAATGTTCGTATTTTCCAAGCCAGTGGTCCTATCTCCCAAGACTGTATTTAAAAACCGCCACATCTCTTTGGCAGAATACGTTGAATTTACTGGAGGTACATAGACATTAATACAAAATAAAACCTGGTTATCCTTGAGTTTTATCTCTACAGCTAATATATTATTGTTAGACTGATTAGTCACAATTTGACACTCAGCTTCTAGCTCGACTGAAATGAAAACTACTAAGCCCCCACAGCAGCGCCCCCACTTACGCCGCCTTGCAGCAGGCACTGCAAAACTTCTAAAACCCTGCAAATTAAGATTTGGGGTTTCCTCCACCCAAGTTTCCTGTAACATTATAATAGGGAACTCCTGTAAATATTCTACAAACTCTTTATCTACTAGTTTTCCAGCCCATCCAGATATATTCCAGGACAGAATCTTTAGCTCCTTTGCTGTTTTCATTTTTATATAGTTGTTCAAGTCGGAATCAATTGGGTGTGATTCAGCATGCCTAAGTTTAACTAATTTATTGTGCTGTCTCTTAGTCAGATTTGATAACCCTCCTGTCCTCTGATAACTAACTATCTGGATAACCCTATTTTTGAGTGGATGAATAAAGTTCTCCTATGCAGGGGCCTTTGCCTTATCCTCTTTATTTCCAGACACTATAGGTGGAAAGAATTGAGTGACTGAGGTCTGTTTCAAACCACAATTTCTATTTGCTGGTGTAATTATTATGTGCAGCCCTACATTTTCAGCCCTCCTATATGGCCTTCATGCTTTTTTGGCAATTGACTCCTTGTCCTCTATTTCAGTACCCATAGGAGCATCCCAAGGGCATATAGTAAGGTCATTGTCATAAACCACACATGGATTAATGATTTGGGGTTTCACAACTTTCACTTCTGGGGTCAGTGGGAAGTGATTAATGGGTGGATCTGCTCTTTCCTCAGGGTCCAAAAATCTCATCTCCAGCCAATCTGTCCTATCCTGTGCAGCTAGATTTACTTTAATCTTGCAAAAAGAACAGTATCAGCAATAAGGGTGTACACATAATGATGTCTAATCCTTCCTTTTACTGTATAGCATCCCACAGCACAAATCAGCTCACTTCAAAAATTGCAGTGCAGAGGTTAACAGCTTCCCTGGAAGAAACAGGCTGCTACTGAAGTTTGAAATTACTTTTTCCTGACATATCACACATTCACTTTGATTCAGTTGCCTAAATCTGATTTGACACTATTTTGCATTGACCTGATTTTCATAGTGAACCGGTTTCCCTATTCCCTGCAGTTGAGAATGTGATCACGAGTTTATAGAATCATAGAATCATAGAATAGTAGAGTTAGAAGAGACCTCATGGGCCATCCAGTCCAACCCCCTGCCAAGAAGCAGGAAATCTCATTCAAAGAACCCCCAACAGATGGCCATCCAGCCTCTGCTTAAAAGCCTCCAAAGAAGGAGCCTCCATCACAGTCCGGGGGAGAGAGTTCCACTGCCAAACAGCTCTCACAGTGATGAAGTTCTTCCTGATGTTCAGGTAGAATATCCTTTCCTGTAGTTTGAAGCCATTGTTCCACATCCTAGCCTGCAGGGCAGCAGAAAACAAGCTTGCTCCCTCCTCCCTATGACTTCCCTTCACGTATTTGTACATGGCTATCATGTCTCCTCTCAGTCTTCTCTTCTGCAACCTAAACATGCCTAGTTCTTTAAGCCGCTCCTCATAGGGCTTGTTCTCCAGACCTTTAATCATTTTAGTTGCCCTCCTCTGGATGCTTTCCAGCTTGTCAACATCTCCCTTCAATTGTGGTGCCCAGAATTGGACACAGTATTCCAGGTGTGGGCTGACCAAGGCAGAATAGAGGAGTAGCATGACTTCCCTGGATCTAGATGCTATACCCCTATTTATGCAGGCCAGAATCCCTTTGGCTTTTTTAGCAGCCACATCACATTGTAGGCTCATATTTAACTTGTTGTCCATGAGGACTCCAAGATCTTTTTCACACGTACTGCTGTCTAGCCAGGCGCCCCCATTCTGTATCTTTGCATTACATTTTTTCTGCCAAAGTGAAGTATCTTGCATTTGTCCCTGTTGAACTTCATTTTGTTAGTTTCGGCCCATCTCTCTAGTCTGTTAAGATTGTTTTGAATTCTGCTCCTGTCTTCTGGAGTGTTAGCTATCCCTCCCAATTTGGTGTCATCTGCAAACTTGATGATCGTGCCTTCTAACCCCTTGTCTAAGTCATTAATAAAGATGTTATTTACATACACAAACACACACACACACTTGTGTCTCTTCTGGGTGAAGGAACGATTAAGCCTCATCTCTACATAAGTGATGGCCCCAAACCAAATTGGGATCCTACATGGTTCTTCTAAATGAACAAAATGTCTCCAGAATTCAGGACAATAAAGCAGGTTTCAGACCAGGGAAAAACTGTATAGGTCAAATTCTTCATCTGACTGAGCATATCGAGGAAGGCTATGAGAAAGGCTGCATTACGGGAACAGTTTTTGTAGACCTTACGGCAGCCTATGACACAGTGCAACATAGAAAAAAAGTCTACGATATCACCCGGAACTTTGATTTTACAAAAACTGTCCAGACCCTCCTGGAAAACTGCAGCTTCTATGTGGAGTTTCAGGGCAGGAAAAGTAGATGGAGGAGGCAAAAGAATGGTTTACTCCAAGGCAGTGTTCTTGCACCGACCTTGTTTAACATCTTCAAGAACGATCAGCCACTACCATCACTCACAAAGAGCTTTATATATGCTGATGACCTTGGCCTAACAACACAAGTGCAAGATTTTGAAACAGTTGAAAGCCAACTCACTAATACCTTGAAAGATCTCTCCAGCTACTACGAAGATAACCACCTGAAGCCTAACCCTGCCAAGACACAAGTGTGCACTTTCCACTTACGTAATCATGAAGCCAACAGGAAACTGAAAGTTACCTGGGAAGGCCAAGAGCTCGAACACTGTTTCCATCCTAAATATCTTGGTGTCACCTTAGATCAAACACTAACATATTGGAAACACTGCATGAACACCAAACACAAAATAGCTGCACGCAATAACATCCTGTGTAAACTTACTGGTAGTGCATGGGGTGCAGACCCACAATTAATAAGAACATCAGCCCTGGCCTTGTCTTTCTCAACTGCTGAGTATGACTGTCCTGTCTGGCACAAGTCTGTCCATGCGAAGCAGGTGGACATAACACTGAACGAAACATGTAGAATAATCACAGGATGCCTTAAACCTACACCTGTTGATAAACTCTATAAGCTAGCTGGCATTGCCCCCCCCCCCCGATGTGCGACAGCAAGTTGCTGCTTATGGTGAGAGAAATAAGGTTGAACATTGTGAAAGCCACCCACTGCATGACTATCAGCCTCCTCCCAGTAGGCTCAAGTCAAGGAGGAGCTTCATGAGAACCATCACTCTTCTTGATGTTCCCCCAGTAACAGCAAGGGTGTCCCTCTGGGCAGCTAAACCAGGCAATCCCAACTGGATGGCCCCCCATGAGGGTCTGCCTCCAGGGGCAAACCAAGAATGGGCAACTTGCAAGTCCCTGAACAGACTCAGAAGCGGAGTGGGCAGATCAAAAGACAGCCTGGCAAGATGGCACTACCTGGAGAAATCCTCCACCTTGTGTTACTGTGGAGCAGAACAAACAACCCCTCATATGTATGCTTGCCCTGTCTCATGCACAGAGGAGGAGTTGTTCAAAGCTATGGACAATGCGATTGCTGTTGCCCACTTTTGGTCTAAAACTATTTAGCTGTTTGTGATTCCTTTATTTTATTGCTTTTAAACTTATTTATTATGCAATGCCTTTGACACTAAATAAATAAATAAATAAATAAAGGACAACAAGACATTCTGGCCTCTAGATGAATGTAATTCTGTACACTCGACACATTGCCATTTTAATATCTGAGCATGTTTGTTGATTTTGGTCAGCTTGGAGTAGCACTCAGAGCTGAAATCTGAAGAATGAAGTACCCGGGGATATCATATTTATCCTTCTACAGATTTACTGATCTATGCTTTAACATTTGTGTGGTGTGTGTGTGCATTTTTATATAGATTTGACAAAAAGGTAAGATTCAGATACCTCATTTGGTCTTAACATTTTTCCCTCCAAACAAATTTCACTTTTTATCAAAATGCTCCATTGTGTTTTAAGAAAGCAAGTGTCCATTCTCTAATAAGAAAAATAATGTGGCATCAAGATAAGATTCGATTCCATCCCTGCAAGTGTTCCATTTGACAAAATTCTTGAAGGCCTCAAAGTAGAGGTATAAACTTTTCTTATACCATCTTTATGATTTCTTAAATGCTTTACTACAGCATCATTTCCCTTCCCCCTTTTATATTTCTTCTTCTTCTGCAATTTGAATATTTTCCATATGATTCCAAATTTTCCATAGGTGCTTACAACTAGAATTCATTTAGAATTTTTGTTAAGATGGCAGTTTGATACTATGGATAAGATCTGGGCTTAGTTACAATGAAAGGAGTCCCACTGAAATCAGTGGGACTTATGACCACATCACATGGAGGCAGAGAGGCCTCTTCTCCCTGCTTCTCTCCCTTCGTCTAAGTCATTAATAAAGATGTTGAACAGAACCGGGCCCAGGACGGAACCCTGCGGCACTCCACTCGTGACTTCTTTCCAAGATGAAGACGACGCATTGGTGTGCACCCTTTGGGTTCATTCGCATAGCCAATTACAGATCCACCTAACCGTAGTTTTGTCTAGCCCACATTTTACTAGTTTGTTTGCCAGAAGGTCATGGGGGACTTTGTCGAAGGCCTTACTGAAATCCAGGTACGCTACATCCACAGCGTTCCCTGTATCGACCCAACTCGTAACTCTATCAAAAAAAGAGATCAGATTAGTTTGGCATGACTTGTTTTTGGTAAATCCGTGTTGGCTATTAGCAATGACCGCATTTGTTTCTAGATGTTCGCAGACCACTTCCTTAATTATCTTTTCCAGGATCTTGCCTGGTATCGACGTGAGGCTGGCCGGACGGTAATTGTTTGGGTTGTTCTTTTTTCCCTTCTTGAAGATAGGGTCCACATTCACCCTCCTCCAATCTGCTAGGATTTCTCCTGTTCTCCAAGTACTCTTGAAGATAATTGCCAGTGGTTCTGAAATAACCTCAGCTAGTTCCTTCAATACTCTTGGATGTAGCTGATCTGGCCCTGGGGACTTGAATTCGTTTAGAGTGGCCAGGTGTTCCTGGACAACTTGTTTCCCTATTTGGGGTTGGATTTCCCCAAATCCTTTGTCCATTTCATATTGCTGAGGTTGAAGATGGCTTTCTTTTTGTGAGAAGACCGAGGCAAAGAAGGCATTAAGTAGTTCTGCCTTTTCCCTGTCCCCTGTCGCCATCACCCCATCTTCTCCTTGCAGAGGCCCTATCGCCTCCTTTTTCTTCCTTTTTCTACCAACGTAACGAAAAAAGCCTTTTTTGTTGTTTTTAATGTCCCTGGCAAGCCTGAGCTCATTTTGCGCTTTAGCCTTGCGAACCTTTTCCCTACAGGAGTTGGCTATACATTTGAATTCTTCTTTGGTGCTTTCTCCCCATTTCCAATTCTTGTGCATGTCTCTTTTGAATCTTAGCCTGGTTTTAAGTTCTTTGGACATCCATTCTGGCTTCTTCGCACTTGTCATTTTTTTTTCTTTGTTGGCACTGTTTGCATTTGCGCCTTGAGTATTTCAATTTTTAAAAACTCCCATCCATCGTTAACTCCCTTGTCTTTTAATATTGGTGTCCATGGAATGCTGCTCAGTATTTCCTTCATTTTTTGGAAGTCAGCTCTCTTAAAGTCTGTCAGGTCCCTGGCTGCTGGGCACCAATAACCGTACACGGAGGCCAATCTCTATCTAATATCTTTATTAAGGAAATATATAAAAGTAATAAAAACAAGTGAAGAATATAGTTCAGAAGCAGACCTTCCAAATGAGGTCAAATATAGTCCAAAAATGTATTGTCCAATAAATGATATTAGAGTTCAAAGTTTTAATCCACTTGACCGAAACACACACTTTTGCCAAGCAATAGTGTGGGGAAATGTCAGAGTCTTGGAAGTCCAATGAAGCTTGACAACAAGGCTGGAAATAACTTGGTACTTGACTAGGTCCGTGACTAGAAACAAGGCAAAACGTGAAGCGTGGAACAGGGTCCGTGGTTAAACAGCAAGGCAAGGCAACGGCTTGAATGCTTGATCCGGGAAGCAAGGAACTGGGGTTACGAAGTCCACACACGATCTCTCTCCTGAAGCTGATCAATTGACTCCGCAAATAATCTCCCGCGTCAAACACCTATATTGGGTCTCGTTTTCCCGCCAACAGAACTCTTTCCCTAGAGAACAAGAAGTGAAACCCAACTCTGTCCAGATGCAAGACTCCTTAGATTTTCCCAAGGGAAGCAGGCCTAATCAGCCTGTTGTTTGGCAGCGATCCGCAAACTCCTCCGATTTGCTTCTCTGACTCCTCTGTCTCTAGAATAAGATTCTTTCCTGGGAAACGGAGGGGAGTAATGCCCAAGGCCTGTTTTACTGAATTCTTGAGGGCAAACATCAACATCCGGCAGGTGAAGGGACTCCGGCTCTTGCTGAACCGGCGAAAACCCCATGTTTTCATCTTCATCTGCCACAATAGTACTAGGAACAGGACTACAAGGCCCATGAGGCATCACAAAGTCCAGAATGCGGGTTTGACTTTTTTTCATTTCAGCCTTCCTTTGTATTGCAAACTGCAGGAGCACATGGTCACTTGCCCCTAAGGATCCGACCACTTCGACTGTATTGATCCGGTCTTCCACATTTGTTAAGATTAGATCAAGAGTTGCTGATCCCCTTGTTGCCTGTTCTACCTTCTGGACCATAAATTGTCTGCAAGGCAAGTGAGGAATTTGTTGGACTTTGTGCTTTTGGCAACGTAACTGTTTTTGACATATAAAGCTACTCCCCCTCCTCTCCCCTTTGTTCTATTTCTGTGAAAGAGGTTATAGCCCTCAATGGCTATTCCAGTGATGGGAGTCATCCCACCAGGTTTCAGTGATGCCTATGACGTCGTACGTGTGGTACTGTGCTAAAAGTTGGAGTTCGTCTTGCTTATTCCCCATGCTCTGTGCATTAGTGTAAAGACATGTAAGCCCCTGTGACGTTCCCCCGAGCTGTTTATTTGGGATTATTGTGCTCTCGGTAATTGGTCCTTGCTGTGTTTGTGCATCCCTCCATTTAGGTCCTTAGATTAGTCTTCATATCAGCAGAGAGGAGAGGCTATCTTAAATGTCATCATTGCAGTGAATCCTAATTATTAATAAGTCTGGATTCAAATCTATGACTTTACTTTTTTCAAAATACCCAGAACACTGTTTTCTTCCCAAGCCACTTACAGATTAATGTTAAATCATAAAGTTTAAAAGTCTTGAATGGATTAGTGGACGAGAATATATGTCAGTAATCAAAATTAAATTTGACAATAAGTGAACCAAAGAATAAACTATTACAGCTTGTAAACACCACATATAAATCATTTACTATGCTTCATTGGTTGGTTAATTAGTGACTGTTCATTGCACTTAAAAGTCAAATGAAAGAGAGAGGGCAATCACTATGGTTGCAGTCTGCATTGCGGAAGGAAAGCATATAGAGAAAATATTACCAAAGAAGTTCAATCCTTGCAAACTCTTTTCAGAAGTACTACAACCCATGACCCTGCTCCCTTGTAATTGTTTTTGGTTAAACAGGATCCAAAGAGTTATCTGTCCGCAGTAAAATGTATATCATGCTTCAATGTGCATGCATATGAACATACACTAGAGTTGTACATGCTCTGAAACAGAGCCAGCTCAAGACATTCTGCTGCCTGGTGCAAAGTATAAGAAGACAACCCTCATTCTTCTCTTCAAATAGAAACCACATGGCATCACAGTGAAATCTTACTTCAATGCTAAAGCTCCACTTTACCTGAGAGCAATTAATTCAACATTTTAATATTAGTGAAGAAGAGTGGATGCAGGGAACAATAATCATTCAGGAACACCCTGTCTCTTAAAATGGCAAGATGACCATGACCTAAGCCTAGCCCTGAAGTATGTCATGTTTGAACTTCTTGTAGTTATCATTGTTCTTCCCTGACCCTGATGGTCAGCATTTCCAAAAAAGAAAGCTCAATATTCCCTCATAACAGCCTCCTCTCAGGCCCCATATCTACTGCCATATAATCCAGTTTCTGAATCCAGATTATCTGCTATGAACTGGATTGTACCTGGCAGTGTAGATCCAGCCTCAGAATCCCAAAACAAGAACCATTAGTCTTTTAAGACGACATTCCTTAGCAAACAACTTTCCTTTTGGGTACTTGTCAGGGATCCAGAATCAACTTCCTATATTCCAGGATCTGATCCCAGACTATCTGTTTTGAACTGGATTATATGAGTCTACACTGCCAGATAATCTTGGATAAGAAGATAATCTGGGATCATATCATGGCATATAGAGCTGTGTAGATCCAACCCAAATCTCCCTTCACATCCTGCATGTATCAATAGCAAAACTTAATCAGAACCCTTCTACACATGCCCTAAAACACTGAAGAAACTGGGATAAAAAGGGGTTGGGTGGCTAAATGATGTTTCACGAAAATGTGCACTAATTAGGATTAACAGCTGAAAAGCACATGTTAAAAAGGAGCTCTTAAAACACAATTTCAGCCCAAAATGCACACATTCACAGAACTATATATCCCTGCAGTCAAGGAAAACATGTGGTTTCTTTCATATACCCTGGTGTGGACAGTTCCAGTGCATGTGCACATTTTAAAATCCTGAAACAGCTGATCTGGCCTGTAAACAAATGAAGCCATGGACACACAGGTGACTAAATGGAAGCAAAAATGGATAGCAATTACAATGAGAACTCTCTGCAACCATTCCTTTGTTATGATCTTTATGAAATTAAACAGAGCTTGAATTTATAGTAAGGTGAGGAGAGAAAAAATCTGATTCTGTGTACCTTTAGGTATCCAAATGAGTGCATATGAGCTTCAGCACATCTCAGTCTTTTTAAAAGTAAACTTCTATTGGATGTCACCCATTTATCTTGCAGATTTCCAAAATTTGCTACAAATGGAGGTGTAAGGATGGCAGGAGACCATTTATGAGGACTGGCAGGTCCATGTTTGGACTTTCTGCCAAGTCACGTGATTTTTTGTTCCACTTAATTGTCCTGAATTTTGATGCTGTCTGGAAGTGCCCTCAGGATTTTTTATGTTTCCCCAGATGTGAACAATGAATTAGGCCAGTGTCAATGCAAATACTTAAGAAGTAAATCATATTCAAATCATAGATTTTATGGATTTTATATGGCAGTGTAGAAGAGGCTGTAATCATTCCTATGGTTGCTAAACTGCACCCATAAACATTGCCAAAATCTGTCAAGGCTGCAATTAACTACCCTACAACTCCTCTCAAGCCCCTTCTACACTGCCATATGATCCAGATTATCTGACTTGAACTGGATTATATCAGAGTGTAGACTTATATAATACAGTTCAAAGACGATAATGTAGATTATTTGCTTTGATATTATGGATAATATGGCTGTGTAGAAGAAGCCTGCCATATTTATTTATGCTTTGGATATGATTTAATCTTTAAGTATTTGCATTGACACTGGTCTAATTTATTCTACATCTTTGAGATAACATAGGACACTGTGAGGAGGCTTCCAGACAGTATCAACTGTATTTATGTTTTACTGTTATTGTTGGTTTTAATGGCATTGATTTTTTGCCAGATTTGTAAGCTGCCTTGAGTCCCTTCAGATGAGAAAGGTGGGATAGAAATGAAGTAAATAAATAATAAATAAATCAAAATGCAGGACAAATAAGTGGGGCAAAACTGGTGGGACCTGACAGCAAGTTCAAGACAAGTCCATCTAATCCATCTGAAATCAGATAATCTGTATTTTATATGGCAGTGTAGAAAGGGCCTCAGGTTGGATCAACACTGCAATATAATCCAGATTATCAAATCAGATAATCCACATTATCTGCTTGATTATATAGTAGTTTATTCTCTTGTAATCTGGTTCAAAGCAGATAATGTGGATTATCTGCTTTAATAATCTGAATTATAACGCAGTGTAGATCCAGGGCCCATCTACACAGTACCTAAAACACGGGATTTCCCACTCATGTTAAAAAGGGGGCTAGCATCATAACTTTAGTGCTAAATGTGCACTGATTTGCTGCAATGGCTAAAAAACATGGAATAAATAGTTCCCCTTTTATCCCGATTCTGCTCCAAAAGTGTGATATTTACATCACTGTATATCCCTGCACTCACCAAAAACAGGTGATTTCCTTACCCTGTGTTAACAGATCGCTCCAGCACATGTTCAGTTTTAAAAAGCCCAAAACAGCTGATCAGATGATGGGGCTGTGAAACAGGCACACAGCTGATTTAAAGGAAGCACAAATGGAGAACAATTAGAACTCTCTAAAAATCTTTATATTAAACTGTATAATATTAAATTAGCTTGAACAACAATTAGGTAAAAGGAGAAATCTGGCAGAATTTTTACATTCACTCTATTATGTGCTGAACCTCATATCTGCACATGCAAATCTGTTTATATTAATATTAATACATTTCCATGTGCACATATTTCGTTCAGCACATAACAGAGTGAACCTTTAAAAAAAAAACTGTCACTGGATGTCCCCCATCCACAGCAGTAGAAGAAATCCCAGGACCCACAGGTCTGTGTGGGAACCTGCACTCAGGTCAAGGGTTTTTGTCCTCCATCTGAAACCCGTGTTTTCATGTTGTATGGAAGTGCCCCCAGCTACAATGGGCAGCTAACAGAATCCAGTTCATAGACTCATAGATAGAATCATAGAATCATGGAGCTGGAAGAGACCTCATGGGCCATCCAGTCCAACTGGCCTCCTTCATGGAGGGCTTCAACTGCCACTCCCATGCCTCTTGGGCTTGCCCTTCAGCTGCGGGTGGGGTTTCTGGTGCCCTCTGATTAGGAGAAATGACAAGTGTGAAGAAGTGTATAATTATATTTTGTTTATAGATGATATGTGTATTTGATTTTGTTTAAACAGTCAGGTTTGGCTAAAGTTTAAAATGGTGAGTATTTGAATTGATGATGTATGGGGGAATATTTAAAAACCCAGGCAGTCTGTGATTTTCTAGTCACAGTGGAGGATCTGATTCTTGTGAGGAGAATCAGGTTGGCTCAAATAGAAGGATTTGAGTCAGATTTAGGTTAGACCAGACTAGGCAAGTTAGGTGACTTGTCTAGGGTAATTTATAGAGCCTGTGGATTAGGGAAAGTTAATCCCAGGGGATCCAGGAGGATCAGGGTTTAATGTAATCCAGAGAAAGGAATATTTTGAAAGTTTGACCACCTCATATCCGTTTGTAACCATTAAGCGAAGTGCCTTTAACAAGTTATATGAAACCATCAAGCTCTGTACCTGCAATAAACTTGTTTTGATTTTATTCTAATCAAGCCTCTGTCATACTCTTATATTAAGTTAAGCAACAACAACATCTAAAGTGGAACAAATAGAGAAAGCTTAAAAGAACCAGTGCCATCTGCCTGACCATCTCCTCCATTGGTGGCAGCGAAGAAGAAGATAGTCAAACAAATAATTAATTAACACCATCTCTCATAAAACATCTTTATTAATTGGTGGTATCTGTGTGTGTGTGTAGGATCAGAGGGATTCCATCTCGGTCACACATTCCTGTCAGACACCTCACCTCTGCACATATTGGTGGCAAGCGGAGGGGATCAAAAGGATTCCATTCCCTGTCACCCTCAGTTCTGTACAATTTTGGTGGAGCAGCGGCGGGACACGTATAACATCCCTAATTTGGTGCCTGAGATCGCTCATTAAAATTTCTGAGGTAAAAGTTATAAAGAATGGCCACCAGAAAGCAGAAAAGAGGAGCAGGAGAGGTAGAGGTGTACCAAGGGGAAGAGAGTTCAGATTCTGAACAACAGACCACCATGTCAGAAGCAGTGATGAGATATCAATTAGAGATGAGGAAATTACAACTAGAGGCAGAGGAGAAACAGAGACAGGCAGAAGCACAGGAAAGAGAGAAAGAGAGACAGGCACAGATGGAGAAGATGAAATGGGAGAAAGAGGCAGAAGCACAGGAAAAAGAGAAAGAGAGACAGGCACAGATGGAGAAGATGAAATTGGAAAAAGAGATGGAGATGAGAAAGATGGAGATTGAATGGGAAAGACAGAAGCTGACACTGTCTCAGCCTTCTGTGGAGGCACAACCAGGGACTCCCATCCTTAATCCTGTTGATTCAGCCTTAAAGAGGTTTCCTAAATACAACAAGGAGGATGATGTGGAGCAGTTTTTAATTTCGTTTGAATGGTGTTGTAAAGATCTGGAAATGTCACGACCCAGGCTGCAGAGCACCAATAACCATACACAGAGGCCAGAATCTATCTAATATCTTTATTAAGGAAATATATAAAGTTAATAAAAGCAAGTGTAGGAAATAGTTCAGAAACAGACCTTTCAGGGAAGGTCAAAATTAGTCCAAAGAAACAATGTCCAATATGAAATATTAAGGTCCAAAGTTGTAATCCAATAACCGAAACACTCACTTTGCCAAGCAAAGTGAGGGGAGATGACAAGGTCCTTTAGTCCATGAAACTTGAGCAAGGCTAGGAAATAACTTGATACTTGGAACACAAGGCTTGAAACAAGGCAACAAGGAACGAGGAGCAGGAACAAGATCCGTGGTAAATTCTTGGCAAGGTCCGGGAAGCAAGGCAAGATCCGGGGAGTAAACAAGGCTGGGAGCGGAGGCTTGGAAACAGGAACAAGGCTTGGAAGCGGGAGTAGCGCTGTCCACACACACTACTCCAGTAGCTGACGAATTGACTCCGCAAGATTCCTAAAGGGCAAGGAACCTAAATAGGGTCTCGTTTTCCCACCAAAGAACACTTCTCTGGGGAACCAGAAACGAAAGTCAATCTCTGTGTCCAGATGTAAGACTCCCTAAAATTTCTCATGGAAGCTGGCTTAATCATCTGAATGCTTTGCTGCGATTCTCAGGCTTCTGCGATTAGCCTGCTGAACTCCTTTTTGTTGTTGATAATAATTACGGCGAGAAAATGGGGGAGATTTTGACTCAGGGCTTGTTTGGCAGATTTCTGGAAGACAAACCTCCTGCAGGTGCAAGGGCTCCAATTCTGGCTGGGAAAGTTCCCTTTCTGGCTGAAATGGTGGAAAACCCAAGTTTTCCTCTTCATCTGTCAGAACAGCACTAGGAACGGGACTACATGGCCCATGAGTCATCACAGGAAATAGCTGAGGAAAATTGGATGATTTACCTCAGGCCACAGATTTGTGGAAAGCTATTAGAGATCTATAGCAAAATGGTGGAAGAAGAATGCAGAAATTGCACTATATTTAAACAGCTGGTACAACAAAGGTTACAGCTGACTCCTGAATTTTATAGAACAAAATTCAGAACGCTGAGGAGAGAGAAAAATGAAAGTTTCTTACAACTAGCTGCCAAACAGGCACAATATTTTGAGAGTTGGTTGAGAAATTCTGAGGTAAAAGACTTCCAGCAGCTGAAAGATTTAATAAAATTAGAGCAGCTATACCAGCAAGTTCCATCAGATTATCGATGGCTGGTACAAGATAGAAAGCCTCAGACTGCTAATCAAGCAGCTGGTATGGTGGACCAGCTAATTACATTGAAGGAAGGGTTTAAGAAGGAAGAAGGAGGATTTAAAGAAAAACAGTTTAGACAGCCATCTTTTTCCCTCACGCGCGCACAGCAAGGGAGAGGAGCTTCCATAGAAAACACCACCTGGAGGATGGCTAGTGTAATGAACCCTGCCAAAACTGAGGGAAATATTCGATGCTTTCACTGTGGGAAGGCAGGACATTTTAAGTCCCAATGTGGTCTTTTAAAGAAAGAAAAACCTTCTTTCTATGTTAAGAAAGTCCCAACCAAAGAGGTAACTAAAGAACCAGCTAAGGTTCAAAAAGATTTACCTCAGGAAATTCAAAAGGAGAGGCAATGTCTGTTTGTTTTGTTAGATCAAACATCAGATGAATATTTGGAAAACATCAACATTGATGGAAACCAAATACAAGGATGGAGGGACACAGGTTCAGAAGTCTGTATCATTAGACCTGAATTAGTACCATCAAAATGCCAACACCCTACTTATCAAGTTAATTTAAAAGGTTTGGGTCCCGTGATCCCAAGCGAAGTGGTTTCTTTACCGGTTCAATATGACAAGTGGGAAGGAGTATGGGACTTTGCTATTAGTTCTGATATTCCATATAAATGCCTAATTGGTAATGACCTTGCCAGAGAAGTCAAAAGGTTACCAAAGACTCTTAATGAGGGTGAATGTAAAGAGGAAAAATCTGATAAAGAAGTTGTCTGTTTACCTATACAACAGAACTTAGAAGAAAATCCTGAGGCAAGTTCTGTAATGGCTGATTTGGTAAATAAAACTGAAGGGGAAGGAGAAATCCTAAAGGAGCAAAAGTCTGATGACACATTGCAGCCTTTGTTTGAGCAAGTCCAAAACACTGAGGAGGATTTAACTTTAGAAAAGCCCACCAGGTTCATTAGTAAAAATGGAGTTTTGTACAGGGAAGTTTTAAATCAAAAAGCCCCAGAGATGTCCGCTTCCTATACGCAGATCGTGGTACCTCAGAAGTATAGAGAACAGTTGATGGAGGTAGCCCATGACAGCCCACAAGGGGGACATTTAGGAATTAGACAGACCACTCAAAGGATCACTAAAAATTTCTTTTGGCCTGGCATGTACCAGCAAATTAAAAGGTTTTGTCAATCCTGTGACACATGCCAGAGAATCAGCTCAGGAAGAGATAAACTTAAGGCTCCATTAGTCCCAATGCCACTAATTGGGGAACCTTTTTCTAGAGTGGGCATAGATATCATCGGTCCTCTTCCCAAACCAAGTAGGAGAGGATGCAGATATATTCTGACTATGATTGACTACGCAACTCGTTATCCTGAGGCAGTAGCCCTAACAAACATCGAGACAACAACCATAGCCAATGCACTGCTCTCAATATGGGGAAGAACAGGTTATCCTAAAGAGCTAGTATCGGATTTGGGAACCCAGTTCACTTCTAGATTAATGGAAAGATTACTGGAACTGTGTGGAATAAGGCATTTGACATCATCAGCCTATCATCCACAAACCAATGGCCTTGTTGAAAACCTAAATAAGACCTTGGTTCGCATGATTAAGTCGTACAGTCAGCAATACCCACATGACTGGGACATCAAGCTCCAGCAATTATTATTTGCCTCTAGGGAAGTTCCTCAGGACAGCACTGGCTATAGCCCCTTTGAATTGTTGTACGGGAGGCGAGTGCGAGGACCGCTTGATTTAGTCCGAGAATTCTGGGAAGCAAGTCCAAGACCGGAACCTGTTTCAGTGACCAAGTACATCAAAGATCTACAGTCAACAATGGAAATGGCCAGGAACACCGCGCAAAAACATCTAGCGACAGCCCAGCAAAGACAGAAAGCTCACTATGATTCAACTGCCAGGTGCAAGAGCTTCGAGATAGGGGATGAGGTCCTGTATCTCACAGCAACCAAGACCAACAAGCTCCAAGTAGATTGGACTGGACCGTGGAAAGTCATCAAAAGACACAGTGGCGTGAACTATTCTATATATGATGAACAGTCTAATGTAGAAAAGCTGGTGCATGTAAATATGTTAAAGCCATATGTAAATAGATCTGTAAATGTATGTATGATAATTTCGGGGGAGGAAACAGGTACTTTTCCCTTTTGGGAAGGAAATAGGAAAGCCTATAGAAGCAGCGAGCAAGTAAAGGTTGACGAGGGATTGTCCCAGAGTCAACAGAAACAAGTTAGGAAATTATTAAATAAGTATGACCATTTATTTTCTGATCTCCCAGGGAGAGTACAGGGGATTTATCATCAAATCATCACTGGTGATACTCCACCCATAGCGTCTCCTCCATATCGAGTTACAGGAAAAATAACCAAATGCATTGAGAGGGAGGTAAAAGAAATGTTGGACATGGGCACTGTAGTACCATCAAGCAGCCCATGGGCCTCACCAATTGTTTTGGTTCAAAAGCCTGATAACACCATAAGATTCTGTGTGGACTATCGACTTTTAAACAAGCTAACACAATCAGATACCTACCCTATGCCTCGACTAGATGATCTGTTAGAGAGGATGGGGAAGGCCAATTTTATCAGCAGCCTGGATTTGACCAAGGGATTTTGGCAGGTATCAATGGCACCTCAGGACCAGGCAAAGACAGCTTTTAGGACTCATGCGGGATTATATGAGTTCACCGTTTTACCTTTTGGATTAAAAAATAGTCCAGCCACGTTTCAACGTTTAGTGGACAGAATACTTAGTGGTATGGGAGATTTCTGTGTGGCTTACATGGACGACATAGGGATTTTTAGTTCGAGTTGGGAAGATCACTTGAAACACCTCAATCAGGTGTTGAGTCGGTTAAAGGAGGCAGGTCTAACTATCAAGGCTTCCAAGTGCCAGATAGGAAACCGCACAACCAAATATTTAGGTCATATAGTAGGTTGTGGAAGTATCGGACCGGAGCTAACCAAGGTTGAAGCCATCCACCAATGGCCTATCCCAAAAACCAAAAAGCAAGTAAGATCATTTCTTGGTTTAGCAGGATATTACCGGAAATTTATACCATCATTTAGCACTTTATCAGCCCCTCCAACTGATCTCACTAGAAAGAACTACCCCAATCAAGTAATTTGGTCCCCTGAATGTCAGAAGTCCATGGAACAATTAAAACAGGCCCTTACATCAAATTCTGTTTTAAAAGCCCCAGATTTTGACGCACCTTTTATTTTGACCTGTGACGCTTCTGATACTGGATTAGGAGCTGTCTTAAGTCAGGTTGACACAGAAGGGGAAAATCGCCCAATCCTCTTTCTGAATAAAAAATTACTTCCTCGAGAGTGCAGCATGTCAACTATCGAAAAGGAGTGCTTAGCCATAGTTTGGGCTATACAAAAATTAAGGCCTTATTTATGGGGGAGGAGGTTCACCCTCCAAACTGATCATGCTCCATTAAAATGGCTAGATAACACCAAGGGAACTAATAACAAGCTTCTCCGATGGAGCCTGTTACTACAGGATTACTCATTTGAGATAAAACATGTAAAAAGTAAAAACAACATCGTAGCGGATTCACTTTCCAGGACGTATTAGAGGTTGCAACAGTAAAGGTTTGTGTTTATATATGTTGCATGATAATGTGTTGATCTTATATGTTAAGAGTGTGTTAATATGTATTGTTGTATATTTTTAATTACAATCCACATTATTATTTTTGACCATTCTAAGTTATAGAAAAGTCAAAAATAATCTTTATGGGTTGGGAGGTGTGTGAAGAAGTGTATAATTATATTTTGTTTATAGATGATATGTGTATTTGATTTTGTTTGAACAGTCAGGTTTGGCTAAAGTTTAAAATGGTGAGTATTTGAATTGATGATGTATGGGGGAATATTTAAAAACCCAGGCAGTCTGTGATTTTCTAGTCACAGTGGAGGATCTGATTCTTGTGAGGAGAATCAGGTTGGCTCAAATAGAAGGATTTGAGTCAGATTTAGGTTAGACCAAACTAGGCAAGTTAGGTGACTTGTCTAGGGTAATTTATAGAGCCTGTGGATTAGGGAAAGTTAATCCCAGGGGATCCAGGAGGATCAGGGTTTAATGTAATCCAGAGAAAGGAATATTTTGAAAGTTTGACCACCTCATATCCGTTTGTAACCATTAAGCGAAGTGCCTTTAACAAGTTATATGAAACCATCAAGCTCTGTACCTGCAATAAACTTGTTTTGATTTTATTCTAATCAAGCCTCTGTCATACTCTTATATTAAGTTAAGCAACAACAACATCTAAAGTGGAACAAATAGAGAAAGCTTAAAAGAAGCAGTGCCATCTGCCTGACCATCTCCTCCATTGGTGGCAGCGAAGAAGAAGATAGTCAAACAAATAATTAATTAACACCATCTCTCATAAAACATCTTTATTAATTGGTGGTATCTGTGTGTGTGTGTAGGATCAGAGGGATTCCATCTCGGTCACACATTCCTGTCAGACACCTCACCTCTGCACATATTGGTGGCAAGCGGAGGGGATCAAAAGGATTCCATTCCCTGTCACCCTCAGTTCTGTACAACAAGAAACGCAAGTTGACTGGATAATGAACAGCTCTGGAGAGAGATGGTTTATTTTTTGTTTGTACTAATGTGGAGTGTGGTTATAGGTATATGTATCATTTTAAGAATGCTGCAATACATGATTTTTAGCCTAATTCTCAAATAAATGAAGGTGTCTGGAAATCCTTGAACTATGATATGCCGATCTCCCAACAACGCCTTATCTTTTCAAATTCAAGATCAGCCATATGATAAAAAGGCAAGGGATGATTATAGTCCTGGTTTCTTCACCAGCGAAATTTTGATTAACACTCCCTCTAGTTATTATATGTTGGAAGCAATGTATAATACACATAAGACTTGAATGGAAACAGCAGTGGACAAGCTCTAAAGCTTGTTATCACGATATAATGGGACTGACAATCACAGTTCATTTGTCTTTATTGTTCCCCTCAGTACAGATAGAAAGATAGCTTCCTGTTCTTTGGATCAATCCCTTAGATAAGCTTTAACAAGATTATGGTTTGTTTTCAAGTCTGTAGGAAACAGCTACTTTTCAAAGTCTTATTTTAAAGACTCTGTACTGCAAAAACACAATGGTAATCTATTTCATGGGATTGATTTATTGTATGCAATGAATTTCCAACAATAGTCAATGATTTGGTACCAAAAATGGGATCTGGAAAGCTGATAATTTCCCTTAATACAGTTCTCTGCCACCTCAACCAATAGATATATTTTCTGTGTGATAATTCATTCAAATATATCTTCAGTCTGAAATGGTCTAATACTTTGAAAGTTTTACCATGTGATTCTGCTGAATGCATTTAGGTCAGTTCATGTCATCCTAACAAACTGGATAATTAAATTTCGATTGTGAATTTCCTATCACTGGATTGTTCACTCAACATCTCAGTGGGTGAACTGGGACAATCATACTGTGACCTTTCATGCTTCATTGGCTCAGGATGATCCACCTCAATGAAATTAGCTAGATGGAGCAGAAGGAATCCAAGTATGATGTTTTTATTGTTTAATTTTTTATTAGTGCCTATTGTAAATTGACTTGGGATTTTAGTAGTGATAAGAAATAAACTAACAATGATGTGGATGTTGCCTTCCCACCACAGGATTGCATGGCTTTAATAAAATGTTCTTTTCTGACATTACACAAAATGGACATTGTCTCACCTGGCACTGCATCATGGTCAATATATATAAACAATATTTTCTTTACAGTCCTCCATGTTTCTGGGTGAACAATAATAAACTGGGTGAACAATGCCATAACCAACACTTTCTCCCATACACAAATAGAGCACTTTGAATGAGATTTTCTTGCTTCTTGGCGAGGGGGTTGGACTGGATGGTCGACAAGGTCTCTTCCAACTCTATGATTCTATGACTTCAGAATCCTGACATCAGGTGAAGCTGCTGTACCAAACCCAATGTCCACAGATCTATGGATACATTACTTGGAAAGGTGAGGTAATGAGGGCCATTAGGCTATCCAGTTTCAGTCTCTCGTGTTCTGGGCCTTCTCCTTGTTAAATTTGACAGCCACTTGTTTGGGACTGGGTCTGTATCTACCATATCAAACTTGGCTGTATGTCTACAGCTCATTAGGAAGATTAAATGCTAAAAGTCTTCTGCACATGTTCATCTTTTTCAATATTAATATAGTTTGCTGGGTTTTTTTTTCAGATTCTATGTTATGACTGGTGAAACATTGTGTCTTGATCTGTTGCCATAGTATGGTCTAATGGGTGGCATGCCAGGCCTGCAGTTATCATTCCCATCTGGGACTGAGAAAATTTGTCTATGTTTGCATGGTTGGGAAAGAGGGTGCTTCAGTAGCATGGTCTCTGCCACATATTCTGATCATTCACCTGTGGGGTGATCATCTAGAATTGATGAAAGGCAAAGCCCTTTTTCTGTAGGCCATTCATGCAGCAAAATTGGCTTGGCGTAATTATAATGTGGTTAGCCCTTTTGCCCAGGCATGAATGTGTTCATGTATCAGGAGAACAGAACCCATACTACATTAACATAGCATACACAAGGACAAATTGGCAAAATTGGAATGCCTTATTGAAAGCGTTGGGCTATTTTTTCTCATGTCCACAGACATGAGAAGTGAACAGATCGTGTTCACTTCTCAGATGCAGGGACTGTGTTATTCCTGGTAACTCTGCAAGAGGGAATGAGATCTTTTTTGCAAGTCTTGTAAGAGATAGAGGCTAGGCATCTGCTTATCATCTTTCTCCCACTGGCAAAAAGGCTGGAAAAAAGGATCTCACTGTGCTCTTTATGTATGACAGGTAGTAGAAACAAGAAGAAATTTGTTGAGCACCTATGACATCCTTTTGGTGAGAGTGGAGGGCAATAGAATAGCTCCATTAGGTCATTAGGGAGATGGGGGAGGAGATTTCCTTTAGAACTGGCCTGAATATTAGACCCAAACTTTAAGTCAAGCAACTTGAGTGAAGGATTTCTGGGTTGGCCTTCTAGTTGTGGGACAGCTGGAGACAACCCAGAGTTTGGGCTATCCTTGGGCTTCAGCTGTTTTGCCCAGGGAAAGTTGGGTCTGGGTGAGACCACTTGCTCCCACATTAGGTTGCTCTCTCCACCCTATCTTGTAACTCTTAAGAGCCAGCAACAATTAAATAAAGTGGCACATTTTCAACCCAGTCTCAGGTGGTTCTACACAGACACTATACTCCAGTTGAAGCTGTCTTGAAGTCAGGATATCCACAAAATATACAACCTCAATGTGTTCTGTAGAGCACATCAAGCAAAAAATAATGTGTTTAATGAACTCACCAGGAAGCCCAGAACAAGCTAGATAATATTCTGCAGCTGATTAGAGTATATTCCATGCAGGCTCGAAACTAGGGTGATCCCAAATGGACATGGATATGCATACCAGCACATCTCAATGAACTGGTTAAGAGAAAAAAAAACCCCTGCATTTTCCCACAGTTTAAGTGTATAAACTGCAGTTCCTGGATTTGATGACAATACACATTAAAAAAAACTGTGGCCACAGTTCCAGCCTCAAACTGGATCTTGGGGTGTTTGTGTAGATGTTTCCCAGTGAAGACTGTTCATTTTCATCTATCTCCAAATGGAATTATAGTGTCAATGTAGTGGAACTACAGTCAATGTCTGGTCTCTTTATTCCCCTGGTAAATCAGCAAACAAACAAAAAACATTCCAAGTAATGCTGGGAAACTTTAGGAAGCTTGGGCAGAATACGCAAGCAATTCAGATGGTGCCTATGATAACCCTTAGTATGGATATTTTAATCATCCTTAATGTATGCTAGCTCTATGGGTTCATATACATTGTAAAATTAATATAGTTTTACATGTTAGCTGGCATGATTCAATGTTATAGAATCAAGGCAGTTGTAGTTTTACATGGTTTTTAGCTCCCTTTGCCAAAGACTGCTGGTGTCTTACCAGACTACACATCCCAGGATTCCACAGCATTAAACCATGTTGTCAAACTGCATTAATTTTGTATAGTAGAGACACCCTTTTAGTGTATGATCAGCTTTTTACTACTCAACTAGTGTTTATATTAGAACTTTTTAAAAAATTGCCCATATTTTTGTATATATTTTTCTACATATAATCCCAGAAGCATACTACTAAAGGATATGGTGAGATGAGATGAGACTGATTTGCCAAAAGAATTGCTGCATAGCACAAAATTGCAAGATTAGTTGTATTGATCACTAAACAAAGCAATTTTTAACAAAAATGTACACACACATTGGTGGTTCTTGACATATAATACTACTTGTTATTATTTCCCTGCTCAGTCTATTTCTCTGAAATAGGTTATATCCCTCTTTTACTATATTCCAATCATGATACTCCCCACCAAGTTTCACTAATACTTGCTTTCTTGTGTTCTAGTTCATCTTGTTTATTTCCTATGCTTTGTGCATTCGTGTATAGACATCTAAGGCAATGAGTCATTTTCCTTAGCTACTTATTTAAGGTTTCAGTCACTGAGGATCTTCCAGCACATTTGGTGAAGGGTGGGAATTTGGAACTGCCCCTGTGTGTCAAGTAATCAAGGGATGGTAAAAAAAAAAAAAAGAGAGAGGGGGGGGGTGTCCCTAATCTCCAGGTCTTTGCCCAAACTAGGGCCCATGTGGATTGAGGGTTTATATACTCTGGTCAGCTTTCCAGTTTATTAGCTTGCCTAAGAGTAACCCCGAGTTTCAGGAATTCCTCATGGGGGCAAATTTGTTTTTGCTCAGGGGAGGCTTGGACATAAAGTCTGTCTTATTTCTGTGGTTGGTCAACAATAACAAGACATAATTTTTATGGCATTTGTAAGCATATTTTATCTCCACTCCAACTTTTTTTCCTAGCAGGTTAAAAAATACACAGAGATATCTCAGTCCCATGCTCAGAGACTTTGCTGCATTACTTTATATAACGGGTCCTAGAGAAGTGCACTTGGAAAGGACCAGACACAGAGCTTTTTCTATTTCTGCCCCTGCCTTATGGAATGCCTTGCTGCCCTATATGAGAGCCATGCGTGAGTTAGGGCCTTTTACCCTAGCACTTAAGACCTGGCTTTTTACTAGAGCTTTTGATCTATGTTAATTTTATCAATATTTGTATGTATGTATTTTTATCCTTACAATTTAGTTTGTAAATCGCCTAGAGCATCTTGGATGGAGGGTAATTAAATGATGATGATGATTACCAGTCATTCATCATTTAGGCAGTGGTTACCAAAGAGAGGGTCAGCCTTTTAGTAAGAGTAGGCTTGTGTACTAAATCATAATTGTATAAAGATTTAAAATTTGTTCCTACCAGTATACCTTTAAAGAAAAAGAAAATGGGGAAAAAACAGAGTTGTAACTGTCTGATATTAACATTCCCACAGTTGACCACAGGGATGTGATCTTTGTTCCTTCTCTTTTATGGGCATTGTCTGCCTTGTTTCATTTTCTGTTAGCTATGTAATTGCAAACTACAAAGACACTGAAGGGAGTGCTTCATCCACCACACCTGTGACCTTGTTCACTCTGCATAGGGCAAATATTTCATTTTTAACAGGGATCCAGATCATTATTTCCTCATATTTCATGTTAAAAGTCAGCAGAAGCCATATTGAGCTGAACAAATGCAAGAGCATCATCTTGGTATGAAAATGTCCTCATTGAGACCTCTTCTTTGCATCAGGTTGAGGCAAATTCCTTTGTTCAGTTAGGTCACACTAATCCAATGCTGCATTTCTGATTGTCACAGATGCAAAAGAACCCACACAGCACACGGATATTTGGCTAATAAGAAAGCTTTATTATTCCAAAATATTCCTGGCTTTTTTTGTTTTTTTTTTGGGGGGGGGGTTGGGGGGTAATCATCAAAATATTCTAACTGACTCTAATGGCAGAATATTTCAAGTTACTGATAAGCAATTCTATTAGGCCCATTTCCACATACTTCCTCATTTCTCCACATCCAAATTTATTCTGTGCCTAATTATTTGTACAATCACCAAATGAATGATGCATCCTACTTCTGAATAAAGTATATTTGCACATGCTTTGGAAATATGCAAGACTCCTGTTGGGCAGTTACAAATAAGAAACCATGATACCCATAAGAACTAAAGTCATATACTTCTTCAAGTATTGGATTACAACCCAGGAGACCAGGGTTGTATTCCCTCCTCAGCCATGGAAATTTCCTTGGTGACTTTGGGTAATTCACACATTTTTAATTCCAGGAAACCCCAGGATATGTTCACTTTGGAGTTGTCATAACTCAGAAACAACTTGAACACGCACAACAATAGGATCACTGTACTTATAGATGTCTATACACATAGCCACCTATGATGTATTTCCCAGCCCAGACCCTCTCCAATTCCCACTCAGTGGAAAGCAGCTACTGTAGTGTATTGAGCCGATTATTTTGTTGCATGGAAAGTTGCTGACTGATGTTCCCACCCCATCCCACAAGCAATCACAACAGCATAGTGCTTGTTGTTACTCCCCCCGCCCCGCATAATGGGAATTGCTACCATGAAGGTGATAGTGTGGAAACATTAGCTTATTCCCAAGTGACAAGTGCACAGATCCCAGTCAATCACAATGACTATGTAGGTTGGGGGATTTTGATGCTTGTTTTATATCTTCTAAATTAGAGAAAACATAGGGAGCATGAATACCACATGGTTACAAAGATAACTCTAGGTTACACATTTGTAAATTCCCATATGGGTTCTACATATATATATCTGAGTATTTTGGGGTAGCATAGAACAAAAACAATTTAGAACAAAATTACAATTATTTCTCATTGAGAACTAGACAATTTCAGGCCAGTTTTTAAAAAGAAATATTTCAAAGTAAAGTAGATGGGCAAGCAGAATGAAATAAATTGGCCATAAAGCCGCCTGTTTTTTAACAAAATATTTTGATTTTTTGGAATGGCACCAGCAAAGGGTGGGGCAGTATTTTATAACCACCCCGGTAGGAAAGGCCTTTTCTTGTGTTCTCCTATAGTGTGTTGACCCAACCAGTGGGTAATAAATGGGGGACACTCAAATAGAAGAGAAGAGGCATTTATCAAATGTAAGAAGTCTGGGACGAATGCCTTCTTGGTATTCTTTTATCAGCAAATTTCACCATTTGGAAGATAATGATCTAAAAGTAAAGGACTTCTCTTAGTATTCCTTTTAAATCAATGTTGAAAATGAAGTTAAATTCTACAGTTTAAAACTCTCTGTTGCCTCTACATCCTCACAAACACAATACTGTTAATACTATGCTACTAGGCTTGTTCACAGAATCAGAGTGGTTGGTTCCTTTTGGCCAATCCGGCTTGTTCGGCTTGGCTTGATGGCCGTAATGGTAAGGGCTCACATTTTTCATCCATTATGAGGCCACATGGCAGCTAATCATGGCTTCTTCTCTCCTATTTGGCACCACATGGCACTGAGAGGCTGCCACATGTTGCTTACATGGGATTTTCCTGTGAGCCCTGCCTGTTGAGCCAGAATAGAAGAATGCAGTTACATGTCTTACACAAGCTGTGTCTAAGGAAAGGATCTCAGGAAGAATGCTTCCTTAACCACGTTCTTCAAACCCAGAGTCCCTTGAAAGGAAAATAGGAAAGAGTCTCAGGAGAGGTTTTTCTTTAACCCTGTTCTTCAAACCCAGACTTCCTTAAAAGGAAGATAGGACAAGGTCCCAGGAGGGGAGCTTTCTTAACCCCATTCTTTAAACCCAGACTCCCTTGAAAGAAAGATAGGAAAGGGTCCCAGGAAGGATGTTTCCTTAAGCCCTTGCCATAATTCCGGGTTTTCTTGAAAAACTGAAGGGAAAGGATCCCAGCGCAGGTGCTATCTTAAGCTCTGTTGCTGCTCCTGGGGAAGTTACAGGGTGGGGCCAATCAAGGGATACCTTTTGGGGAATTGTTTTAAGGAGATTTTATTTCTAAAAAGAAAACAAATTCCTAAAAATCAGGGGATGGCCCAAACTTTATGAAACTTGGTGGGCTAACAATAGTAGATGTGTTCTCCAAGTGTAGAAATTTTCACCCTGATAGCCCTAAAAAGATGGAAAGAGGAGCCTGCAGAGCCTTCCCCCATTGCTTCCAATGGGCCATATTTTCCATCTGCAGCCCGAAAATGGCTATCTGGCTCCCCACCCATTTTTGGGAGGCACACCAAAAAAATGAATACAGAGGTCTGCCATAATCAAGCAAGCAGAAACGGATCATGGTTCATCCAAATGCACAAGCCTATATGCTACTTGTGTGAAGAATTGTGTATTGTGCAATACTATAATTCGAATCTCTGATTGGTTGAATCCAGAAATCCTGACCCCACAGATATGGTGCCTTTGGAAACTTTTTAAATAAGAAAAGTCCAACAATAGAGATGTTTCAAAGAGATGGACCCAATTTGAAATCACTATATCTCTTCCATCACAATCTACCCATGAATTAAATTCTTGTCACTTGAAAGAGTAGGGCATAGAGTTTCAAATGATTACCACTAGATGTCTCTCACAGTGCACAAACAGCCCCTCACCTCAGACATTCACAAGATGGTGACCCCTCAACATAAGGCATTTTGTTTTCTGCGGTTCAACAAACTGAACCCATAATTTGCAGTGCAGCCTGTATTTCAATGATGTTTTGGCATTGATCTCCCAATGCCAAATAAAATTTATAATTAGAAATGACAATGTCAAGAAACAAGTTCTTTATTTCACATGTTGCCATCATAAAATATACTGTTTTGGAAATTGTACCACCATTTTTGAAATACTCTGGTCAGATTACGTTGGACATTCCAACCTATTTCAGCATTAAAATGTTTGTGTGTTCATATTTAATTTCTTACATTTTTCAATTTGATTTGATACACACATATTGACAATAAAATGTGAAAATTTCTTTTGGTACTTTCAAGTAACTGTTCAAAGAGCTTTGTATGCATTATCTAGTTGTACTACTTACAACAAGCTTAGTACATCCGTATTATTAGCTCCTATGCTACTGATGAAAGGAGATGAAGGGCCAAAAGAGAGGAACTAGTCTAAGACTGCCTACTGAGTTTATGGCAAAGGTGAGTTTCTAACTTAGACTGTGTGATTCATAGCTCAATCTCTTCCTCATAAAGTTTCACCCCAGTGCACATGCTTATTTCAATTGAACTCTGCAGGATTTGTTTCAAAGTAAATCTGTAGAGAATTGGACTGCAAAGTTCTTAAGGAAAGCAACATTTCAAGCTTATCTGGAACTCAATTGTTTGGGTTTTATCTTTTTAAAAATAAAATAAGACACAGGCTGCATAACAACAAACTTAACGCCATTGTGAAGACTGCAAGCATAATTGCCAGCTCAAATGACTGGTTTTGGGTGGTTGTTAAGACTTTATAGAGTAAACTGGTATTTAATACATAACTGGTAATTCCAACTGTAACCACTTTAACCATCCAACATAAACTGATCTTGAGTGTCATTTTCATTGGCAAAGGTCATTGGTACTACATATCACAGCTGGTTTCCAAAGAACTGTGACACTCAGCAATAATCATGTTTTGCATGCCATAGGACTCAGATGAATCCCATGACATCTCTGGTTGAAAGCATCTAAGAGTAGATGCTGTGTAAGTCTTCTGGTAGGAGCCCTCAAACATCTTTATCAGGATGAATAGATAATACTAGTCATACCAGTTCAAAGCAGATTACTATCTTTCATAAGCAATCATTTTCTTGCTTAATCAGCAACCCAAGATATTCTTTAGCAGACTGTGTTTGAAAGTTGGGATAATTTCAACTCCTGCCTCCAATATAACATAAAGTGCATGGCCAAACTGAGGAATGTGTTGAAATTCATGTTTCAAAAATATATATCTAAATTTCATATTGATCCTATAACCAACAGGAAAACAAATTCAATCACTTTACATATATTGACTACTCAAATACCATTGTATATTGCTAGATTATGCAATTTTTAAAATGTCATTTCTTATTTGCAAGACAGCCCAGATATTTATAAAGGAAGACATTTAATCCACAGGATGTTGTTATAGGTCATACTCTGAAACTGAAGATATTATTAAATATCTTCCTATCATCAACTTGAGGATTTCCTTGCAATTATAAGAACCAGTTTTAAAGTCAGTGTACTGAAAATACAATATCTGGTGATGAGAAAATTCTGAATATTTCAACTTTCTATCCCAGGACTGATACAGCTATAGGAAACATCATGTCCTTACCATTGACTTTTAAATTAACTGTAACAATTTCTGGAGACTTGGATATATCCTACATCATGCTTAAGGGAATAAGCAAAATAACCGCTGCCTGGGGTTACCAAGAAACTGTCCTCATAGATATTTTATAGCATAATTGCTCATTATAAAGATACTGCATATTACTTTGAAGTTTCTATTATAAGTCATAGTTGGAAGTATGAACCTAAGCACACTCCATAGAAATAACACAAAAGAGTGTCATTTGATTTTTCAGCAACTTCCTGATGCATTTTATTTCTTCTTCAGAAGTCTTGCTCATATGAAAAAAAATCCTTCTTTCTTTCTTGTTTCTTTTTTCCCCCAAATGAAATCATAGATACAGTACAAAAAGGCATTTTGACACACTGTGGGAATGCTTCTCTAGGCATGCAAATCTTCCCTTAATTTATTCTCACTGGGGAGGTTAGATCACAAGTGATTGTGTGCATTTTTTCATCACAAAATTTCAATTAGGTTTTCTATTATTTATTTTTCTATACAAAAGTTTTGGATGTTTATGCTAAAGAAATGCATCTTATGGGGGGGGGGAATAAACATATTGTGTGCTGGTGTGTGTGTGTGTTGCTTTTCCTGCTGAAGAAAGTATTGGCTTGTTTTCTTTTTTACAGATAGAAAATCCTGCCCTAAAACTCAAATACAATGGAACTATTGAATGAGTTAGTGGGTCAAAACATGGGTAAATCCCACTGAATCTACTCTAGTTTGGAGTGACAATAAGATTCAGGTCTTCATGTTGATTGAGGATAGTTTGGCAGGAGGTCACCTGTCTAGATATCTTTTTGCAGGGTGTGAATGAGAAAATCTTTGAATATTCTGTATATCCTGACTTTCAATTACCCCCCCTTTACTTCTGCAGATCATTTAGCTCTTACAAAGCCAAGATATTGTGCCCTTTGAGGAATGTGACAGTTTAACTGAAACTGTTTTGTTCTTGGCAGGAAAATTTTATAGTTTCAGTGGCCAAATGCAGGTGGAACAGGAGTTGGTTCATAAGTGGTGTCATGTAATAAAGGGCTTGTCTACATGGGCCTAATGACCTGTACTCTCTGTGCATTGGATCCTTACCATCCTCATGATGTTGTGCTTGTTCTGGTGAGTATTGTGATGTAAACCAGATTATCCCAGTTTAGGCCCCTGTTGAGAAAAGTCAGGGGTGCTCTGGAGTTTTCTTGAAACTCAAGAATGATCTGTGGCTTTGGCACAGCAGGATCACATCCAATTAAGACTAGTCCACTGTCCACATGGGCCGCAACCAACCCATTTCCTCTGTGCTCATCTTCCTAATCATACAGGGACATCTGGAGTCATCCAGTAGCAGTGATGGTGACATAGATGGTAAAGTGCTATGGTCTCATCCCAGCTAGATCATCTGGACTACAGCCCACCACTTCTGTAGATCCAGGATACTCCATGTAGCTGCCTCCAGGGCCAATCCAGAGCATTTCTGCTCCAGACTAAGCAATTCCTTCTGGGAGCAAATGAATGGACACTGGTTCTGTAGAGCCTTTTTAGCTGGATCCTTGCTAATATACTAAACCAGCATAACCATGCCAGTTAGAGGAGTGGTGGAAGCAAGAGAAAAAAGTTATAGTTGCCACATCTGTCAAAAAGTAAGACATTGGAGGGAAAAGATAGTCAGGGATGGCAGATTTGGGCTGCTTGTTGCTGTCTGATCCCAGAGAAAGAATAGGAGTTCTTGTTTACATGCATATTTGGACAATTGGTGTGGTGGGTGCCACCCACAGTAATATCACTACGGTAGTTATTACTGTGGGTGGTACCCACCACACCAATTGTCCAAATATGCACGTACCCATCTTTTTTTCCCCCACAATAAAATTAAGAAGTATAGGAAGAGAAACAGAGGCCAAAGTTCCCATTTGAGCCTGAACTACTCACGGCATGACTGAATTAGAATTAAATTCAATGTGACTTTCTCATGCATCATCCTTTTAAATGCTTTCCTCCCCTTTTTCCTTTCAGTACAAGTGAGGAAACCACCTTTAGTTTTAGAAATAACTGTAAAATCAATCTTAATTTATACTTGGACTTTGAAAACCTAGAGCCAGTTTATAATTTAACTGAAGATGGTGTTAAGATGCTGTCAGTCAGCTTACTATATGTTAAAAACCTGAAACGATGAGATATCTGTAATTTATGTGAAAATAAAGTCTTCTTGGTTTGCTCTTAATGGCACACTGATTATGTCACTCACACCCGAGGGGAAAATACAAATCTGGGTAAATATAAATGACCCAGAATGTTTTAAAAATAGGATTTTTTTTTAGATTTGCTGAAATCAACAAGCCCTTTTTAACCGAAGAAGCATCAACATGCCTTCTAAAGTGTTTGAAGTTAGTGATGCTGGGGAACTGCAATGTGATTTCCCCCTCCTGTATTCTATTGTTGTTTAGAGATAACCTCATTAAGCCCCTTCCTCACACATACACTGCTAGGTGGATTCTATTTTTTAATTCAAAAAAAGAAAAACATAATAAAAAGCAATAATAGTACAAAAAGAAGCAGAAGTATAATATATGATGCTAAAACTATGCAGCTAACTCACTAGCTACTACAACAAACTACAAAACTAAGTCAGAATCAAATATGCCAACAAAGCACACACTTATATTGTCATACACCCACACACTGCACTAATACATTCCTAGTTACAAATTACAGGTGGGAAATCTTATTTAGGAAAGAGAAATAATTTTGGCACTTAAGCATTCAAAATTATTAGGATTTTCTAAAAAATGAACATCTAGTTTGGTGGTGCTAATAGAAGTTGATCTCTGCAGATGACTTATTATTCATTTATTTGTAGGATCTATAAATCTGCTATTACCACATTTGCTTGACACTTCTATTCAAACATGGATTTTCCCCAGATACACAGGTGATGTGGAGTGGGGGGGGGGAGTGTGTGAATTTTGTTCCACTTTATCTGCTTCTCAATCTAAGATCTCTTCTACCAATTGATTTCAGAAGTGGCCTCATTTGGGAATAAATATGTTAAAGTTCCTTTTCTTGTTGCAAGGAGATATTATAGCAATTAAATATGAGTTGTAGCCATCGAAAGTCATGACTAACTTATCCCAATTATTTCAGCAGTGTCTAAGTATAACTAACAAAAATTACATTTATACTACACAGTTATACAGTGGAACCTCAACTTAAGAACATCCCAACTTAAGAGCATTTTAAGTTAAGAGCTGTCACTCAGACTGGGTTTTGCTTTGACATAAAAGCAGCATTTTGAGATAAGAGCTAGGGCCAGAGGGAGTACTAGTGTGAGAGTACAGGGCTTTAGGGCTTCAAGGGAGCAGACTCTGTGCCTCGTGCTCTTGCCCACTGTGGGAGATTGCTGTCTGCTCTGCTCTTGTTCACTTTGAGGAACTTTTGGCTAGTTGATTTTGTGTGGTCTTTATTCCTGGTATGTTTGGTTTTGTGAAGAGAGAGAGGGAGAGAAAGCAAGAGTGTGGGGAGTCTGGAATGAGTACAGTATGAACAAAGTGATGCTTCTGCCTCTTCACTTAGTGCTTTGTGCTTCCTTGCCACAACGTTGTGCTTTTACCATTTTAAAGTTAATCCTTCTTTTATTGTTCCATGTAAATGTTCATTCATACATTATTTGTTATTTATAAAATACATTTTCTTATTTAAAACTTAACAAAAAATTGTTACATTTGGGGGGTCAGAATGTATTAATAGCATTTTGATGGGAAAATTTGCTTAGATATGAATGTTTTAAATTAAGAGCACAATTACAGAATGAATTAAGCTCTTAAGTCAAGGTAACTTGATAATATTTTAAATGGAATGACGTCTTTCTATAGTATTCTATGATTTTCTATTTGATGGGATACTTTCAACTTTTTTCTCTGAGGAGCTTGTTCTATGAATCTTACTGATGTCAGATCCCAGGAATCTCTAAGATGTATCCATACTAACTAAAATGATACTACATTGGTGTAGGCAGCAATCATATTACAGTAGAGTCTCACTTATCCAACATAAACGGGCTGGCAGAACGTTCGATAAGCAAAAATGTTGGATAATAAGGAGGGATAAAGGAAAAGCTTATTAAATATCAAATTACATTATGATTTTACAAATTAAGCACCAAAACATCATATTTTACAACAAATTGACAGAAAAAAGCAGTTCAATACAAAATAACATTATATAATAATTACTGTATTTACAAATTTAGAACCAAAACATCGCAATGTATTGAAAACATTGACTACAAAAACATTGGCTACTAACAAATTGACAACAAATAAAGATAGAATTGCATAAAATGAACTTACAATAACAACATTGTTAGAAATTAAATCCATAAAAAGTTCAGTCTTTGCTGCCTATAGACACAGCTGTGGATTCAGGTGGGAGGCAGACTGTGTTGGATAATCCAAAACATTGGATAAGTGAATGTTGGATAAGTGAGATACTACTGTATTTTGATTCAAACTAACATGTCACTTTATTTGGCCATGTATAATACCAGTTGAACACTACGAAATATGAGGTTTTACCAACAATGTCAAATATAGAAATTAGGAATCTAAAAACAGTCCTGTTGGATAAACTTAAAACTTTGATCTAGCCAACAGTTTTCTAATGGAATGCCAGATGCCTGGTTAAATATATAAAGCTCTTATCATTCCTTTAACTAGGAAAATATTCATATGTTTTAAAATTATTTTATATGTCAATATTACAATAAATGACACAGAACAGGACCAGTAAAAAGCTGAAACTATATATGTCACCTAACCTAAATTAACATACTGCTACTTATTTTTATTCAGTAAAGAGTTCAGTAAAAAGTAAAGGGGGTGCACATAGGATTGAAAGTAGTTTAGTATTTCCGTTATACAGGAACAAATGTAAAGTCTTGTAAAACATTTTTCCCCATGTAAGGGAATAAAATTTAAAACCATCTTATTTGAGATTGAGGCAATAATACTTTCTTAAAGGGAACCTGGAATATCTGCCAGATTCTGTCATAAGGTAATAAAGAGAATTGTATTATAAACATAAAATTTCCTTATAGATCTTCAAAAGCATTCCCTCCTGAAGCTCTCTTCATAACAATGAACATTCAAATATGAAGAAAGCCCTTTTCAATTCAAGGTCTGACATTTTCATCTAACTAGAATCTTAAGAGGGATAATCCCAAATGGGTAGTTTAGAGCTAAGAAGAAAATAAACCTTTTGCAAAAGTAGAATTTTGAACTTGCATATGAAAAAAATCCTCGCTGCCTGTCTCTCTTTCCTCATAAAGAGAACAGTTGTTAAAATGACACATTAGTGAAATAGAAGGGAGTTTTAAGATCTACACTGCATATTGCTTTCTATTCTCATCACTTTAAACAGTGAAAGAAAATTGTGGTACAATCACTTGCTATCAATAGTGTTGGATAGTTCAGTCAATTTTTGGACTGTGCCACTAAATAAATATTAATATTAATATTAATTAATTAATTGATTTTAAAACATTTATAGTCCACCCTTCTCACCTGGAAGGGGACTCTGGGCGGAGCACAACATGTATACAGCAAACATTCAATGCTAGAACATAAAAAACAATAAATATACATAAACACTAAAAAACAATTATCTCCAGTTTAAAATCAGTTGTTTAAACACCATCTGAGATAAGCCATACCAAATCCAGTCAGAAAGGTGAAGTTTCCTATTGTTGCCTTATTGCACTGTTTCAAAGGCTTGATCCCACAGCCAGGTCTTTACCATCTTTCTGAAGGACAGGAGGGAGGGGGCTGATCTAATCTTGCCAGAGAGGGAGTTCCATAGCCAAGGGACAATCACTGAGAAGGTCCTCTCTCTTGTCCCCACCAATCGTGCCTGTGATGGTGGCAGGACTGAGAGCAGGGCCTCCCCGTAAGATCTTAATCTCTGTGGTAGTTCATAGAGGGAGATGTGTTTGGATAGGTAAACTGGGCCAAGGCCGTTTAGGGCTTTATAGGCCAAAGCCAGCACTTTGAATTGTGCTTGGTAGTGAACTGGCAACCAGTGGAGCTGATGCAACATGGGAATTGTGTGCATCCTGTATGCCACCCCAGTTATTAACCTGGCTGACTCTTGTTGGACGAATTAGAACTTGGAAAGTTAATATTGAAAAGAATATATAGAATGAATTCTTCATGCTCTGGAGCAAGAGTCAGAGTAGTCAATAATGTAAAGAATTCCATTCAAATGGGCAGTGGTGATAATAATAAGAAGAAGAGTTAGTGCACTGATTCCTCAAGTGTTTATTTCTTCTAAATTATATAGATGGCACTTGAACAGAGCTTGCATTTAGTTTCTGTTATAAGGAAAAATTTTACATCCCACCACCATGTCCACAATAATAGGTATCTTCTGACTCCACAATTGTTGTACCAATAAGAAGATGAGTGTGTACTGTTCTGAACACTTTTATAGCTAGATAAATTGTTCAGTATTTGTTGTTGACAGAGGTTCAATACCATGGAACAATGCTGCGCTATCCTGGGATTTGTAGTTTGATGAGTTACCAGCAGTAAAAAAAGGCAGAGAAGACACAACTCCTAGGATTGAATAGCAAATGGCATTAAACTCCATTTATTCTACAAAATAGAGGCCTTCAGACTGAATCATGTTTCGAAGCTGAAGAGGTCCCAACCATTCATTTTCATTAATTTGTTCTATTTCATCCTGGCCTTTTGTACTGTCCTGCCTTTTACCCTAACAATGACTCTGTAAAATAGCTTATGTGGTTAGAGATGCAAACATCACACAATGAGTTTCACAATTAAGGGCAAATTTAAAACTGACCTTTCTGATATAGTTCTACTAGTGTGACCATTCTTTTTACATTTACTTTTATCTCACTGAAGAAAAATAAATAAAAACATTAATAAATCTCTAGAGGCGTGAAGAACATTTCTTGACCCTTCAAATATTTTAGACCAGAATTGTTTCATTTTCTTTCCACTACTGGTAAAGGCTGATGGTCAAATGTTCCTTTACTATGGTCTCAAACTAAGCTTTTAAAGACAAGACTGAAAAAAACAAGCTAGAATCCAAGGGTATGGCTCCATAGAAAATTCTTCTTCCATTAGCGAAACCAGGAGATAGTGTGTGTACTAGGGTTGTCCATATTGTCGTAAAAATATCCCTACCGTAATTATTTCGTATTGTTCCCGTTTTTTGACACGAGTATTGAAACGTTTTCCCTGGGCGCAACTGGCAATGTAATACGATCCATCGTTGGCCCATTTTGTAATTGTGTCTTAAAATTTTCGTTAATTTTTGTCCTTCCAAAAAAATTTTTTTGATATTTTTTAAATATTATTTTTTTTTGTGTTTCTGCAACCTAACATGAACGGGAGTCTAGCGCAGCCTAACATGGCTCCCGCTCCCTGCCAATCAGAGTCTTCCACGATGGCTAAAAAAGGTGGGGGCTAGCGTCCTCCCGTCGACGTGTAGAATCGCTATAAAAATCACCTCCGCACGGAGCCAAGCCATTCTGAGTTGGGATACCGAGGAGAGAGGGTGGTTCGCGCGCGCCGTGAAGCAGAGAGGGCAAAGTGGGGGTAGAGGGTTGTTGCCGGTTAGATATTGTGTTGGGGGGAAATTGGCTTGGGGCAGAGTCCTTGCTGTGGATGTTGGGAATTTTTATTTTCCAAAGGAGTCTTCGTCCCTCCCTGTAACCGCTAAGCTTTGGGGCTCTTTTTACTTTCTGAGGGCGATGTTTTGCCTTTCCTTTTCAAAGTTTTCTGTAATAAAGCAATCAAGCCATATCAGGCTTTCCAAGCCTGCAATGGAGGGTGCACTGCTTGCGTCCCTGTAACCGCTAAGCTTTGGGGCTCTTTTTACTTTCTGAGGGAGACGTTTTGCCTTTCCTTTTCAAAGTTTTCTGGAATAAAGCAATCAAGCCATATAAGGCTTTCCAAGCCTGCAATGGAGGGTGCACTGCTTGCATCCCTGTAATCACAGAGATTTGGGGTTCTTTTTACTTTCTGAGGGAGACCTTTTTGCCTTTCCTTTTCAAAGTTTTCTGGAATAAAGCAATCACCCCATAAGCCTTTCTTTCCAAGCCTTAAAAGGAGGGAGCTTGAAAATTATAGTTTTCTAAGCATGTCTGCGTCCCTGTAAGCGCTGAGCTTCCCTCACGCTTTGTTTATAATCCCAAGCCCCCGGGCTGAGTGTTATTGCATCAATTACAAAGACACACATTGTTTTCAAACCTTGGAAGAAATAGTTTCCAAAGGACGTGGGGCACCCGCCAAGGCATTGCTTCCCTCACGCTCCATTTCTATTCCCAAGCCTTGGGCTGAGTTTTATTTCTGCAATCACAAAGTCAGACATTGATTTGATTCAATAGAGGGTCCACAGCAATTTATAGTTTCCAAAGGACGTTGCCAATCCTGTCAAGGCATTGCTTGGCGTGTGCTGCATTTCTAATCCAAAGTCCTCAGCCAGAGTTTCATTTTTGCAATCACAAGGTCAGCCAGTGGCACCATTAATCTGTGGACAAACAGGGATGGAGAAAAAAAAAACTTGGAGCATACAAAGAAAAAGAAACTAGAAGCACAGAGATGCCATATGTCGAGAAGAGCATTTATCTTTAAGACAGGTCTAGTGATAATGTATTTATTCCTATTCAAGAAGGTTCCGTGTCTCATCTAGAAGGGCAGGACCAAAAATCTGACAAACCAGAATGTTATGCAGATATCACTCAAGTTCTTAACCATGAAGACTGAAACCAGGTCTTCTTTATCCAGGCTGACATTCTGATAATGATGATGATGATGATAATAATAGTAATAATAATAATAATAATAATAATAATAATAATAATTTCTTATATGCCGCCTCCATCTCCCCGAGGGGACTCGGGGCAGCTCACATGGGGACAAAGCCCTAAAAACAATAATTGACATAAACATAAAATAGTACAAGTTACAACATTAAAATACATAGTAAAAGCCAAACAATTTTAAAAACTTAAATAACCACATATCAAAGTAGTTAGGTAAGGGAGTGGGGATGTTTATGATTACAAGGAAGGACAGACTTGTGCAACATGAATAGTCAAACCAGAGTGGGGTAAAGTGCTAGGGGCTGTCTGGGCGAGTTGGACTAAATGGACAAAGTGCAGCTAATTATTCGAAAGCTCATTGAAAAAGCCACATTTTCAAGGTCACTATATCACAATATTTTTTATTTTTCATTGCAGTTCTTCTGCCCTTTCTGCACATATATATTACGGCTGAAAACCAATACATTGCAGAGATCTTACTTGTCACAGTAGAGGTAGGCAATGGGCAGCCCTACAAAAAGGCATCACTGATGAAGCAGCAAAACAAATCAAGCCACATTATGAAATATGGAAAGATGAAAGATGCTATATCTGGAATATTATCTCATCATTCTTATAGTACTGTTGTTTCCAGTCAATAAACTAAAAAAAATAGAATACTTGAAAGAAACCCGGACATTGAATAGTTTGCATGTATTTTTTAATGATACACTGCTCTTTGCCATATTTGCCTGTGGCACTAAGCTAGGGAGATGCTACTGTGCTGATAGTACAATAGGAAATGCTTGCATCTAGCATATTTCACGCTGTCTTTGTGCTAGGCTGTTTAGCAAAAATTAAATGTCATGCTAAATGGCCCAAGACAGATACTAAATTCTGATGTGAAATAGCACAAAGAAAGAAAAAAGACAACAAAGCTATGTTTAGTATCACAGAAATGTGCAGCAAAATAGAAACAGCAGTACCTCAGAACTAGGCAAGATTAAAAATACCACGACTATTAGCCATGCATAATTAGTGATACAGGAATAAACAATTGGAAATAGTTCAGCAGGACTGGCTTTGGCATCCTGCTAGCTGCTTTTCATCTAATGAAGGCTATGGCAAGATCTTCAGCCATAGACTTTTCTTCTCAAACCATGGGGCACCGTGCCCAAGCCCATCCAGGTGATAGTATTCAAGGCTCTTGAAGAAGGAAATTGGGTGAAAATCTTTCCCCAATCTGGAAGTAAAAATGGAACAATAATACCATGAGTAAGAAACATTTTGCTGCCTTTCCATTATACCCAAAATCTGCTGTTTACCACAACTGTCTCACTCAACCTAATGCTAGGGCCACCCTACAATTCAGATTGAAAGTCATTGCTTGTTTTTTTCCCTAATTTTTTCAGTAATTAGGTACAATGGTCCAACTTGATGTAACTCATAAGCATGTGTGATCCATGAAAAAAATAGTTCAACACTTGCTTCTAAAGTAGGGGGTGCTGGTGCTTCATTTCTGAAACTACTTCTGAATTTTGACCCAATTTTTTTAAACTTAACTAATATTCGGAATATTTGTAATTAATTCAATAATTGGACACGCATGTGCAGTAGCCAAAAACAGCACAGGGAGGGGAGAATTTACAGAACTCTCCTGCCCTCATTTTTGAGTTATCCTCTTCAAACTTGGTACAGTGGTAGAACACATTCACCAATGCTAGCTCACCAAAATTCAGAACGTTTCCCTTATCCTCTAATTTTTGGCAAATTTTCATAGCTTATATAAGAAACCATTTTTTAATAATTGCAGAATTCTGTTCCTTGTTTGAAAGTCTTATTTCCTGTTTCAATGGGTTGTCTTTACTTAGAAAGTCACTGTTATACTTCAGAAATTTGTTTTTGTGGCTGAAACTCAGATAAATTGGTGGACAGTGTCCCAGCAAACCATAATGTGCTATCATAGTACCATGTCCCTTGCGCAAAGATAAAGTTTTGGCAGTGTAATAAACTTTTGCCATGTTTCTATGACAGAACCAATTAGGAAATGACATTTATCACCCAGGAACAGAAATCATAATACACCATCAAATCCTGACAGATGGCCACCAGCCTCTGAATAAGGAAATCTGTTCCTGGTTTGAAAGTGTTATTTCCTATTTCATTGGATATTTTGGGGCTAAGAGTGTGTGACTTGTCCAAGTGGGTTTCCATGGCTGAGTGGGGAATCAAGCCACAGTCATAGTCCAACTCTCAAACCACCACAGTACACCATGCTGTCCCAAAAAGGGGCCTGCTGTTTCTTCCCTATGAGGCTTAGCCCACTTCCGATGTTACACTATGTCTTAGGAAAAAAAGTCAGTCTTTTGTTTTTTGTGAATGCTCTCTTGAGATAATGTATAAAGATGTGAGTGAACTACAATTCCCATAAGTCTTGGGTCAACCCTCCCAAAACTCCTCCCAGGATTCACAGCTGGCCATGTTGGGTCTGTGTGCCAAACTTGGTCCAGATCATCACTTTTCTACTTATCCCAGATTATATGGCAGTGGGGACTCATATAATCCAGTTTAAATCAGATAATCTGGGATAAGATCCTGGGATATAAGGAAGCGTAGTTCCAGCCTGAGGCCCTGTCCCTATATCCCAGGATCTTATCCCAGATTATATGGCAGTGGGGACATATATTATCCTCCTCCTCCTCCTTCCGGAGGAGAAGGTTTGCTGTTGCTCTTGTTATGTGCCTTTAGGTCAACACTTTCATTGGATTTTCTTGACATAATTAATTCAAAGGAGGTTTGTCATTGCTGAAATTGTGAATTCCCAAAGTCTTTCAAAATTTTTACAGGGCTTTGAATGCTGGTCTCTTAGACTTGTAGTATAACTTTCACATTACAAGCTTTACTATACCACATTGGCTCTCAATCTAGGATTATTTATTTGTTGTTAAATAAGTACTGACCCTCTCTTATGCCACTGAACACCCTAAGACCCCTTCCAGCTTCCTTTCTGCATCTTCTGTGAGTATTGCTTGCTATGGTGAATCATGAAAGTTGTAAACTCAAACATCTAGAGCAGGAGTTCTTAACATTTTTGTACCATATACCTCTTATACAATCAGGTGAAAACCACCTTTCTCAGAGTGTAGCCAGGACTAGTTTTTTGACATTTAACATCGACATGTCTTCAAATTTTATAATTATTCAAAATTGCATTTTACAGCTTTCCCAAAATTTAACTATTGTAATGTATTGCATACATTTAGAAATGAAGAAAATGTCATAGAGGAAGTTCCCAAGTTACAAACAAGATAGCATAGAGAAGGGTTAACACCCATGTGGAGTTTGTTATACTGTCTGTGCCCCAATTCAGAAGATTCTTTCCCTGTGATAACTGGATTTTGAAAAATATTGGCTTTTCCTGGAAACAAGGATTGGTGAGAAAACTTCAGTGGAGACACTTTCCCCATGATAACTCTTTCAGGAGTGAATTTCCCTTCCAAGGGGTAGATTTCTCTCACTTTCTGTTGTTTCACCCCATTCTTGTTTGTCAAATGTTTGTAACTCAGGGACAGTCTGTATTTCAGTTAGAGGTCAGAGAAAATCAAGCTCATGGACCTCCCTGAAATATTTTTGTGCCCCTTGGGGGGCCGTGAGCCCTTTGTTAAGAACCCCTAATTTAGAGGGTGAAGTTGCATAACTGAGTTGTAAAAAGTTCCTTAACTCACCCTCTTTTTGTGAATTTGAACTGATGGGTGTAGCAAGAACAGACTGGCTCCTATTGGTAAGGAGTGTTGAGAGCAGCTCCAAAAAATCATGAAAATATAATTGTCTGCATGGTAACTAAATATTGGAAAATCCAGAACACTCATGAAAACCAATACATATTTCTAACCACATCAGAGAGCTGCACGACAATGTTATACAACCATTTCTTCTCACCTGTTCCTCTAAAAAAATGTGACAGGGACTAGGTTTGTGTTTAAACTTTAATGAAGTTCTTAATAAGCATATCAATCTTGTTCTCATATCTCAGTCTCCAATACTGCATAAGATATGTAAACAAATATAATGCTGAATGGTTGTGTTAAAACCAACACCTTTTTTCTCAGAGCCATAGGACAGAAATTGGCACTTCCACATTCTGGCTTTCTTTAGAAAACATTCTTTTTTGTGTGTTTTTTTAAAATTAAAAAAATCTAAAAAGAAATATCAAATCTCATGAAAGCAGTTCTTTCCACTTTTTTAAGCCATAATGAGGAACTCTCCCCCAATGTTCCCATTTCTTAATCTATAACCTTGCCATTCGAAAAACATGAAATAATATGAATCCCATGAATTGAAAAAAATGAAACACTGTGTCTGTTTAGGAGTCTTTGGCCTAATTAAAAAAAAATCTTGTAAAACTTCTCATGTGTCTACCCATGACTTTTAATCTATCTCCCAAGATGTCTCTAAATGTTCATTTTTCAGCATCATCTGGCAGTTGCAATGTTAGTGAGGCAATGGTTCCATCTTTTAGACTATAAGCAAGCTATCCAAGGTGATGAGTTTATGTCTCAAATGGGTTAATGAGTACTGGAATCACCAGTTAAACTAATTGCAATGAGCGGGTTTGATTACAAACATGTCAACATCTACATCATGAGAGACTGAAGCCTGACCAACAGAAGAGCCTAAAGAAATTCTGGAAATTTTGGAAATATTAGTTTTGCATTTCTTCCTGCTATGAATAAAACAGATTGATCCACGTCATAGCCATCTATGATATACAATCTCATTTATATATTTTATAACCTTTTTAGAGTTTTTAAACAAGTCAACATTCTGTCTGGGTTTTCTTTTCCTCTGGAATATCTATGGGCTGGGATGCTGCCTGGTCTGACTAAACCAGGCAAAGCAATTTCTTCTTCAAATATGCAGTTGTATATTTCCTTTTTTCCAAGCAAGGTGTCCATTGCTTAAGAGTAACACATTGCTTTGAATCTGGCTGTGAATTTTCTGCTTGACTCTTTGAAGGCACTTTAACAACACTTTATCCCATCTGGGTGCTTTACAAATAGATCATTTGGGCAATAGCTTTATAGACCTTTGGAGAAATACTGCAAGCTTTTCTTCAAAAAACCAAACATGAAATGGTTTTTTCGAAAGGCTTTCTGTCATCCAATTAGTGCAGCTGCAGAACAACAGCTCATTTTTTAAAAAAAGAAGAAAAATCTTTTTGACACCTCCTGCTTAATGCACTTACACATTATGGCGCCCTTCCAGAACAGATTATTTCCTAATGCAATTAAGACAAGTAATACCCTGACAACCACTTCCTTGAAAAATAAAGTAAAATAGGCTTAATTAATTGGTTCCATTGGAATAAATAATGGGTAGAAGGTTCTTCAACTTATTAAAATTGTGTGTGAATATTCTGTTAAGAAAAGAAAGAGAAGAAGATTAATTCCATATAATGATTTCATAGGCTTTTGTTGTCACTGCACAGAATGGTAGCAAGCCATTAGAGGAATCAATCAAAACAATTTAGTGTATGTTTCCCAACCAGTGCAAAGTAAACTGACATTGACCTGTAAGCAATTTATTTGTTCTTCTGAACTTGGGATGGCTTTTTTACTGGTTGAACATTTAACCTCTCATTCTCTCTGTCCTTTCTTAATTCCACTCTCTTCTTTTTCTATGACATTTTATTTAATAATTGCTTCTTGTCACTGGTGAAAACCTGATATGGTGGGATCCTTTTCCTCAGTATTACATGTGGATGAATTCCTGGGTCACATAATCATGAAGAAGCAGAGCATTAAAACTATTACAGTTGATAGTAAATCTCTTAAATCTCTTTTTCCACAAGTGAAATCTCTGAAAAGGACTTATCTTCATATTTACTGGTTCTGCCTCATTTGATACAGGTTGCTGAAATGAAATTTAGAAGATAGTCTCAAGGTGTAAGAGAAAAAGGAGAAAAATATCCACCCATCACCCAAAGCCAGCCAGCCAGCCAGCCGGACTCAAGCTCCCTCCCTCTCTGATGGCCAAATGCAAATTGCAGCCTCATGGCACTTCACAGGCACTTTTCAAGGAGGAATGTACAGAGGGACGTGGAGGACATACACACCCCTCCCATTACATGAATGTGCACTGCAATTGGTCAGGGAGGCAAGCCCAATCTAGGCTGAGCTCCGCTTGGTTGCATTAAAACTTGCTTGGTTGCATTAAAAAAATAGCTTCATTTCCAATCAAATAACAAAACCATTAAAAACATTTGGCTACAATGCTTCAAAATTGCGGGTTAGAACCAACGTGATACCCCACATCGGAACCATGTTCGCAAGTCGGATTAAATACAATTTTAATCCGAATTACGAGGTTTCCAAGATTTTTGCTCAACCCTAATAGCTAATACTCCAGAAGACAGGAGCAGATTCCAAAATGATCTTAACAGATTAGAGAGATGGGACAAAACTAACAAAATGAATTTCAACAGGGACAAATGCAAGACACTTCACTTAGGCAGAAAAAATGAAATGCAACAAAACAGAATGTGGGATGTCTGGCTCAACAGCAGTACATGTGAAAAAGATATTGGAGTCCTCGTGGACAACAAGTTAAACATGAGTCAACAATGTGATGCAGAAGCAAAAAAAGCCAATGAGATTTTGGCCTGCATAAAAAGGAGTATAGTGTCTAGATCCAGGGAAGTCATGTTTCCCCTCTATTCTGCCTTGGTCAGACCACACCTTTAATACTGTGTCCAATTCTGGGCACTGCAATTGAAGGGAGATATTGACAAGTTGGAATGTGTCCAGAGAAAGGCAACTAAAATGATCAAGGGTCTGGAGAACAAGCCCTATGAGGAGCGGCTTAAAGAGCTGGGCATGTTCAGCCTGCAGAAGAGAAGGCTGAGAGAAGATACGATGGCCATGATTGTGAGGCCATGTATGTGAGGGGAAGTCATAGGGAGGAGGGAGCAAGTTTGTTTTCTACTGCTCTGGAGACTAGGATGTGGAACAACAGCTTCAAACTACAGGAAAGGAGATTCCAACTGAACATTAGGAAGAACTTCCTAACTATGAGAGCTGTTCGGCTGTCTGAAGGCTGCTGTGTGTTAAAGCTACTATGTATTTATTTGTATTATAGAAACCTTGTTATTGTACATAGTGCAACAATATTATTTTACTACAAAGAAAAGCCTCCTTTGGAAGATATATCATTTGTCTGTGTGTTTTTGTTCCTTTTCATCACTTTGGGCTACTGGTGCTGGATCGCACCGCTGCTGAAAAGTTGCTCTGCTATACATTTATAAGGAGGGTCTTTTGTTATTTTATTTTTTTTAAAAAAAAATATTTATTGAAATTTAACAGTTGTGAATAAAACACGAGAAGGAGGGATAGGCAAGTGTGTGGTGGGTAAAAAGAGAAAGAGAAAAGGAAAAAAGAAGAAAGATGGGTGGGAGGGCTGGATCTAGGAATGGTGGGGGGTGGAGAGATTGTATTTCCATTCTTCTTCTTTGCAGTCTAGAAAAAATGGGGAAAAAATCAAGTCTATTTTATATTCTGTTTTCTCACATTTCTTCCTTCTCCTTCTTTATCCTTTTTCAAGGGCTTTCTTTCTATTAGGCTTTCTTTCTGCTTATTTCTGGCTTAAATCTTTCTTCTTCCTTTACATTTTCATGTATTCTATAAAAGGTCTCCAGTGTGTGGTTTTAATATGTCCTCCTGTATTTTTTTTTCAGTAGGTATGTTAACCTATCCTTACCCATAATTTCAATTACTTTATCTAGCCAATCGTCTTGAGTTGGGATTTTTCCTTGTTTCCATAATTTAGCATATACCATTCTCGCTGTCGTAGTTAGATAAACAAATAGAATATCTTTATTTATATCCCATTGCTCTTCTTCTTCAGTCCTGCTTAACAGAAAGTACTCTGGTTTTAATTGTATTTTGGTTTTAATAATCTGTTGACCATGGACCATTTTCCAATAATTTACTGCTTTTTTGCATGTCCACCATGCATGGTAAAACGTGCCTTCTTGTTCACGACACTTCCAACATTTATTTTGTGAATTTTTATACATTAATCCTAATTTTTGTGGTGTCATATACCACCGGTAAATCATTTTGTACCAATTCTCCTTTAAATCTGTTGCATAGATGTATTTCAATATTACATTCCACATAAGTTCCCAATTTTTCAATTTTATTGTTCTATAGACTTGTATACCGCTACTCCCAGTTTGGCTCGGAGCAGTTTACAGAAACAGATTAAAACCATACACTTAGCATTAAAATAACAATAAAACCAATAAAAACAACAATAAAAACAACAATAAAAACAGACATAGCCCTGAGTTTTTCACCCATTGAAAGCTTGTTGGAAGAGAAAGTTTTTGCAGGCTTTCTGAAAGGCAAGTAGGTCTTGGATAGTTTGAGTTTCAACTGGCAAGGCATTCCATAAATGAGGGGCTACAGCTTTAGCCTTGCGAACCTTTTCCCTACAGGAGTTGGCTATTCATTTAAATTCTTTGGTGATTTCTCCCCTTTTCCACTTCTTGTATATGTCTCTTTTGAGTCTTAGCCTGGTTAGAAGTTCTTTGGACATCCATTATGGCTTCTTCGCACTTGTCTTATTTTTTTTCTTTATTGTCACTGTTTGCATTTACGCCTTGAGTATTTCACTTTTAAAAAACTCCCATCCATCCTTAACTCCCTTGTTTTTTAATATTGGGGTCCTTGGAATGCCGCTCAGTATCTCCTTTATTTTTTGGAAGTCAGCTCTCTTAAAGTCCAGAATGCGTGTTTGACTTTTCTTAGTTTCAGCTTTCTTTTGTATGGCAAACTGCAGGAGCACATGGTCACTTGCCCCTAAGGACCCGACCACTTCAACTGTACTGATCAGTTTTTCCACATTTGTTAAGATTAGATCAAGAGTAGCCGACCCCCTTGTTGCCTCTTCTACCTTCTGGACCATAAAATTGTCTGCAAGGCAAGTGAGGAATTTGTTGGACTTTGTATTCTTGGCCAAGTTTGTTTTCCAGCAGATATCTGGATAGTTGAGATCACCCATGACTAGTATATCTCTTCTTTGTGCCTGTTTGGTCAGCTGTTGACAGAAGGCATCATCAAGTCCTTCATCCTGACTCAGGGGTCTGTAGTATACACCCACGATGAGATCTTTTTGAGTCCTGGTTCTCTTGATTCTTATCCAGATACTTTCAAGCTGGTTTCCTGCATTACAGTCTTGCATTTCTTCTGCAACATGTCAGGACCCAGGCTGCAGAGCACCAATAACCTTACACAGAGGCCAGAATCTATCTAATATCTTTATTATAGAAATATATAAAGTCAATAAAAACAAGTGAAGAATATAGTTCAGAAGCAGACCTTTCAGATGAGGTCAAATATAGTCCAGTAATGTATTGTCCAATATAAGATATAAGAGTTCAAAGTTTTAATCCACTTGACCGAAACACACACTTTGCCAAGCAAAGTGTGGGGAAATGACAGAGTCTTTAAAGTCCAATGTAGCTTGACAACAAGGCAGGAAAATAAACTCGATTCTTGGCTAGATCAAAGACTTGAACGAGGCAAACATGAAGCATGAACAAGGTCCAAGGAAGTCCGTGAAACAAGGCAAGGCTGGAAACTTAATCCGTGAAACTTAATCCCAAGGGAAGCAGACCTAATCAGCTAATTGTTTGGCTGCGATTCTGAGACTCCGGCGATTTGCCTCCCTGGCTCCTCTATCTCTATTATAATTGTCCTTATGGGAAAACGGGGGAGAATTCTGCCCAAGGCTTGTTTGGTTAACTTCCTGAGGACAAACATCCTCCAGGTGGAGAGGCTCCGATTCAAGCAGAACCGGTGGAAATCCCATGTTTTCCTCCTCGTCTGCCACAATAGCACTAGGAACGGGACTACAAGACCCATGAGACATCACACTACATAACTGTTTTTGACATATAAAACTACTCCCCCTCCTCTCCTCTTTGTTCTATTTCTGTGAAATAGGTTATAGCCCTCAATAGCTACATTCCAGTGATGGGAGTCATCCCACTAGTTTTCAATGATGCTTATGACATCGTACATGTGGTGCTGTGCTAAAAGTTGGTGTTTGTCTTGCTTATTTCCCTTGCTCTGTGCATTAGTGTAAAGACATGTAAGCCCCTGTGACCTTCCCCCGAGCTGTTTATTTGGGATTACTGTGCTCTCGGTACTTGATCCTTGCTATGTTTGTGCAGCCCTCCATTTAGCCTTTTGGCGGTTCCCTGTGGTCCTGGGTAATATAGTGTTCGCCAGGCTGTTGTTCCCCTCCCCCAGTGGATCTAGTTTAAAGTGTGCCTGATGAGGTTTGTGAGTTTGTGCGCAAAAATATGTTTTCCTACTTGTGTGAGATGCACCCCATCACTTGCCAGTAGGCCATCCTCCTGGAAGAGTAGCCATGGTCGAGGAAGCCAAAATGCTCCTCCTGACACCATTTTTTGAGCCAGTTATCGACCTGTACTATTTTTCTGGCCCTTGTAGAGCCGTGTCCTACAACGGGGAGGAGGGATGAAAAGACCACATGTATATTACACAGTTTTAGCTCTGTTCTGAGAACTCGAAAATTGTTTGTGATCTTTTGAAAAGTATGCCTAGTGATATCATTGGTTCCTACATGAATCAACATAAGGGGGGGAGGGTGATGGGGCTTTAGGAGCCTGGTGAGCCTCTAAGTGATATTTTTGCCCCTGGGAGGCAGCATATTTCTCGAGCCATCCCATCCGATCGGGAAATGATGACTTCCATTCCTCTAAGGAGGGAGTCACCTACTACCAAGACCTGTTTCCTTTGAGGATTGACAGGGTCTCTTTTGTGCAAGACAGTGTATAGGTCCTCTGAAGAGTGTTCCTGTTGAAGTGAATCATGTAGGTGTAAAGTGTTGTCCTCCTCCTTGACATCCCCAGTGCATTCATCAATAACAATCCATTGAAATGTGTCCAAGAGCCCATCAGTCTCCCAAGGGTGTTCCTGTTGTGCCTGGTCTACAATTGAGTATGGAGCATCTGCATGATTGTGTAAGTGTGAATGTGGTGATGCATTGCCCCTGTCAGGGCTATCCGCCGTGCATTGATCAAGGGTGACCCACTGAGTGGTATCTAAGTAACTGTGGTCCTCCACAAGATGTGTTTCCTGATCAGATATTAGTGGTGTAAGAATTTGGAATCTGTTGTGTAAGTCAAGCTGAGCAGAAATATTCTGCTGAGGCTGCCTGTCCTGTGTCTCTTTCTACGGGTGACCTTTTTCCAAGCCTGAGGGTTGTCCACATTTGGATAGATCTCCCCATAAAGTTCCGCATCATGCTGTTGGTGTGATGCGGGTTGTGTATCTAGAACAGCGTGTTGTGCAGTGTCCAAGAAGAGCTCGAGTTCCTGAATGTCCTTAAGTGTCTTAATACGGTCCTCGAGTTATTGGATCCTCTGCTTCATAAGAGTCATCTGTTTAAATTTGGAGCAGATGTAGTTGACTAGTTTTTGTGTGAAAAAGCGGAACATGCCACAGCTGTTGCATGTGATGGGAAGGTATTGCTTTTGTTGCATCTCTTGGTGAGTGAGGTTGCCTAGCGGGATCTGTATAGTGTTAGGTAATGTGCATGCACTTTATGTGCAGACTGCCAAAAAACACGTCTTTGTGTATTTGTTTATGTTGTTTTGTTTTCTGTATGTACTGTAAAGGGTAGGTAGTAAAGGATAGTTAGCTTCCCCAATCACTCAATTAACAGGAGACAATGCCTGCTGTCAATCAACTTAAGTACCTGGCTTCTCTTTCAATACAACAGTCACACAACAGTTAGACTTTGATCACAGGAGCCAAGCCCACACTCAGTTTCCAATGCAATCTTAGCTAAAGCTTACCTGAAGCCAGGGAGCAAAGATGTTTTCTTGCTGCCTCAGCTTCTGCGAGAACCAAACTGACAAGGGGGAAAGACAAGACAAGGGGGAAAGCTATTAAAGAAGTAACATTGAATTAAAAAGAAACACCTTTATTACTAACTTCCTTCTTATTGGGTTATTGTGATACTCTGTTCATTCGGAGGAAAGTAGAAAATTCATCTCTCTCAAAATGGTATGCTAACATGCTCAGATACAGTGATCTTTGTGTATACTTTACTCCACTGTATTCTAACACCCAACATTCCAACTCTCATTTCATTTCTATTATATTGAACAACACAAACAAGCCCCCACCCCTCCACACACAAACACCTTTTGACTCACCTTTTGGATGTTTCTGTCATAGCACTATTTCACATTTCTGTGGTCTGAAATGAACTTCCTGTCATTGTGCATCATTATTTTCCGGCTTTGTTTTCAAATTTTATTTGTTCCAATAACTGAACAAAAGCATTACTGAAAAATCAGACAGCTCATTTGTTCAACTTGCACTTCTGTTCTATGGAATTTTTTAAAAATCTGATGAAATAGTTTAGATTGAATGATGAGAATTTGTTTAATTGATATATTTAAAAGAAAGCTGTTCATGTTATACAAGGTAGATATCACTACTGCTTGTTAATGTTATTTTGGAGTAAGGCAAATTCAAATAATAATAGCCCTCTATGGGTTTGAGATTGGGAGAATGAATCTCTGAATAAGACTACTGTTTGATTAATACCTAATATAATCCAACCACTCTGTCCCTCCCTATGGAAATCTGGCCTCACTTTTGGGGTCATTCTGAAAAAAACATAGGATAAATCAAGAGATACATGAATAACGGCAACATAATTTCTTGCAATGTATGATTACAACTGGTTTTGTTTTATGCCCACAGATATAATCACGTGAATTGCTGAGAGGTAATGTTTATGCATTCAGACAAAAATTGGTTCTTACACTGATACGTCTCCACATAATAATAAACCAAGAGATGAGAATTAGGTAGCATGGAAAAGGGAATTGATTGCACCTGCGTGATCATGACCGAACATTAGGAGAGAACCTTAGAAGATGACAGATTATAGCAGTGGAATATCCAGATGTTTGGATTAGCTCCCTGAAACCCTCGCTGTTGATGGTGCTTAGGTGCAGTAGACCTTTATCCCATAAACTTTTATCTCCCAAGTACAACAGTGCCATTTCAATGTGTTTATTTTTTCTCATGTGTTGAAGTGGAGGCTATTTTAAGGAGTTCAGTTTAACACCTTACATGTGTTCAGCCTCCACTGTTTGAGGCCTGGTCTTGGCCTCCATTAGATTATACCTAATTGCACTGCTGAGCAGAGAGGAACCCTCACTAGAGCCAGAGGCAGGTTTGGACATCCCTTCTGCCTTTGGTCTAGATGGCATGTCTGGGACCAACATCTCATATGCAACAACCCCAAAATGCCACTTATCTCTTCACTCATTCCACAGCTATGAAACAAAACTGGGATAGCTGGGGAAAGTTCAGATGTGATTTAAATGCTTTTGAATAACTGTCCTGAAAAAAAGTATTAGCATTACTAGAATTCAAATGATATTGATTTTATATTTTTGATACCTCCTAACTATAAAAGGGAATGCTTCCCTTTATGATTTAAGACACAAGCATATGAAAAGAAGCCAAGGTTCCATCCTTTATGATTTTATATGGCAACTCTTAAGTCCTACTGTTGGGACACGCTGCCACGTACCTCTATTCTCACATGGCCTAAAAATCTCCAGGGTCTCTTTATCCAAGCAAATATTGGAAGCAATAAGATAGTTCAACAGGTTTAATTGATTGAATCCCCCTACTGGGTGAACAGAAGAAAGTGCCATACAATACTGAGACATAGTTGAGTTTTATGGTCAACTTGAGCATGCACATAGACTATTTTGTTCAATTCATGTCTCATCTATATTCCTTTTGTTCTCTTCTGATGCCAGTATACCTGTGCCTGATTTTCTCAGCAGCTAATTTTCCCCTCCTTCGTCTCCCCTCCTCCTGTGCCTGCTTGTTACCAAGAGTTCCCCTTTTGAACCTTCCCCTTGTCTGAACACTGCTTTGGCTGGTAATTTTCTACTGCTACCTTAGCCCTAGTCCCTTCATTAGAACACTAATACTCAGTGCTCCAGACTGTGCATTTATATTGGTAAAATGCAGAAGAAGAATCCTAATGCAGTTATATCTTTATGGGGTTTCTCTCAGTTTTTTTTTTTGAGATGTGGTCATAAATTGTATGGGGTGATCTGAAGCAATAGCTTCTGAAAACCTGGATAGAACATTATATCAATATTTAGTTGTTTGTTTTCATGGCCATTTCTTCTAGCTGGCTGTTATGTGTACTGTAGCCCCATTCAGCAAGCTATTTGTAATGCCTTGTAGGTCATCTTTGTTTCAGGTATTGGTATACAGAGATGCCATGATATCCTAGAATTTTGAGCTATCTAGAAAAAGATATCATTGGTTATCTTTTTGAGTGTTTCAGCTGTCTGTTTTTGAGGCACATATTAAAGTGCTAGGTTTGACTCAGGCCACATCTACACTGCTATATAATGTAATTTCAAACTATAATATGGTCAGTGTAGACTCATATAATGCAGTTAAACACATAAAACTCTGCAGAAATTAGTTCAAATTATTTGAAGGTCCATATCTCTCTATATATGCTCAATAAACCTCTATGATTACCTGAAGAGGCAGTTCTCACAATCTTCTTAGGCCCATTTGGTAGGAACAATGGAGACAGCCTTTTCAGTGGGTGATCTTAGACTTTGGGACTTCCTCTATAGAGAGATCAAATGACCCCATCTTTGCTCTCCTTCTGTCAGCAGGTCAAATAATTTTTGTAGCAACAAGTTTACCAAAGCTGACATGTGGTGCTGTTCACAATGTTTAAGAGTTTGCATATAATCTTTTAATGCATTTTAATATTAAACATTAAAGTTTTAACTTATAACTTGTTCAATTTTTTCTTCCTATGAGCCCTTCCTTTGTATATATGCTTGGAACATAGTTTGTAAATGCTTGTTGATATATATACAAACTTTGTATGTATGAGATTAAACCAGTGTAGCCTTCTTCTACCTATGCAGGTGCATATCCTCCTTGTTGGCCCAGAAGCTGTCCAGTTTTGGAAGGCCCTACTGCTGCTTCTGCTTATTAGTGGGAGACAGAAAGGCAATGCAGCCAAAATACAAGCACATGATCCACATGAAAGAGGTGACAATATGCACAGCTGGCAGATTCCCCTCTAATTCTCTGATTCTACTAGGGCTCTTCCTGTGTATAGAAGTGAGTTCTACAATCTCTGTCCCATTGTGTGTGTTCCCAATTGCTATTACACTATAACTCTCACAGATCTCAGCCAACATAACCAGTGCAAACCTTGGGACTCCGGATGATATCAGACTAGATATAGTCAGAAACCCCAAGGTTGATATTCCTGCTGATGTAACAGCTTTCTGCCAGTAGAATGGGGAAGAGAAGATCCATCTTCCATTTTGTAGCACTCCATATGGGGCTGGACTCACTTTAACATAGAAGAATTAAGGGTTTTAATTAGTATCTCTTCACTGGGTGAGATTACAGGAATATTAATATATTTTTTTTCTAGTGATGTAACACACACAATTTTTTTCTTTATCCAGACAAATAAAACATTTCCAAAAATATTCTGTTCCCTTCTTATTCTCCCTCCCTCCTTCTCCCCCCCCTCCCCTCTGTATATTGTTTAGTAAAACAGTCCCAAAATGTTAACAATATTTGCTACTATTCTTCACATCCCTAATCCATGCATTTTATACTTCAGCTCTAGAGGGAGCTGGGAGCTGCTAAAGAGAGTAAAAGAGGGAATAAGTCCAGTTGTGCCAGCAGAAATACAATTACACAGTGTTAGATTTCACCCAAAATTGATCTTCTCTGTTGAGCTGCCTTCTGGCTTTTGATATTGATCTGACATAACTTCTCTTTGTGTTGTATTCACTGCCTTTGATATATGTTCATTTTTTCTGGATTGTGTTTGGTTAACATATATATTCTGTAGGGTCTAAATACCCGAAAGGTATCTGATCCTATCTGATCTTTGAAGCTAAGCAGGGTCAGTCCTAGTTAGTACTTTGATGGCAGACTATAATGAATACCAGGTGTTGTAGTTTTCAGAGGAAGAAGATGACAAAACCACCTTTTCTAAGAAACCCCTATGGAATTAATGGGACCATTGTAAATTGACAGGTGACTTGAAGACATAACACACATGTATATCCTGTACCTAGCTTTCACAGGCATAATAGTTTTTGGATAGTAGAGTTCCAAAGCAAAAGATGCTTAATTTCACTGTAAGCAATTATGTTACTGAAATACATAAACAAAAATAGCAGTGTTTCATGATACTTACAATTTTATTTGCCAGCTACTGGAGCAATTTCCAATGTGATATCAGGACATAATACCATGTAAGTATTACCATTCCACATTGTTTTAAAAAACATGGCTGATGTAAATATGAGCCTATTGCTGATAACTGCCGCTTATATTATTCAATATTTTTGCTTTTCCATTTTGTAGCATATTTCCTATTTTAGTGTATCTTTATAAGTAGCCCTGAACACTTATTTTTCCCCTGCCAAAATGTAATCAGTAAATTCTAATAACAATAATCATGAAAAATTCATGAGATTACCAACTATTCAATTACAAAATCTCAAGTGAATATAAAGTGGATATAGTGCTGCCACCTTTTGGTTACATATCAGATTAGGAATCCTGTAAAATTTAACACATATGAACACACTGATCCTCTGCAGGTTTACTCAGATAGAAGTCAGGAGAATTGCCTTGAATGGAAGTATGAATAAGGTTGTAGAATCATTTTGTACACATAACCCATTCAATATGTAGAAATAAATTCAACAGCGAGCTCTAATAAAAATCTACTTTTAAACAAAATCCTAAAACCCTCCTTCACTTACCCTATTGTTTCTGTATAGAAGAAAAATTATTTACAAAAATATTTGTAATCAATAAAATAGTGTTGATATTTCCAAGCTTTTCTGTTCTAATGCCTCACCTCTCTTGCCACTGGTAAAGCAGAGCCTATATATATATATATATATATATATATATATATGATTGAGACAGAATGACAAATGACAATCAGTCTCATCCTCAAAAGCAAGGAGAACAATATCATAAGGCTAGTCAAGTTATTCTGGTACATAACGAAACAAATCTTAAAAGAACCCTCACCACATCCTGCCCTTAAAAAATAACTGCATGTATGCATACATGAACATATAAATAATAGGATATCAAATAAGACTGTGTATACACCAGAAATATTACTTTGGTATATTTCTGACTTGGAGCAGCCCTGGATCCAGCACATACCTCCTGAATCTGGGGTCAGTACCCTAATAGTCTAGACCAGTGTTTCTCTACCTGAAAATCTCCAGATGTTTTGGCCTTCAACTCCCAGAAATCCTAACAGCTGGTAAACTGGCTGGGATTTCTGGGAGTTGTAGGCCAAAACACCTGGGGAACCACAGGTTGAAAAACACTGGTCTAGACCATCTCCCGACTGGCATGCCTCATTGTCCCCATGTTTCCTCCATCACTTCTATCTGACCACGGAACTCCCTGTGAATACCTGGTCATCACCTGTTATGTTTGCTTGATGTCATAATGGGGCACCTGTGCAATCAGCAAAGAGGAAGTAGAGTGACCCCTCTCCTTCTGGCTGGTTGCACGGGTGCCCCACTATGACATTATGAGATGTGACTGTGATGGTCAGCCACTTGCAGGGAGCTCTCTGGCCAGAAAGAAGTAGCAGCGGTGGCACAGGGACAAGCCATTCCCTTCTGTATGTTGATCAGAGCAAGAAAGGATAGTTGTGTGGGGTCCACCTGGAAAATATATCAGGAAATAAATCCAGCTGAGCTGTCTAGACAACTACTAAGCCCATAGAGATTCCAGTGTTTCCTTAAAAACTCCAGAATATCCCCTGAGTATGTTAAAAAGGTAATGCTTCAACTGGAACAGGATGAACTAAGTTTAACTAGTGTAGTCTGGGAACCGAATTGCAACTTGTTTTGTTGTAACAAATCCTCTGGAATTTTATTGAAAGAAAACAATTCATTTGTATGACTTTTCAATTTTAGAGTCTTGTCTTATTTCATAACATTCATAAACAAAGAGAAAGCACACTGATCCTATAATGCTTGAGCACTTTCCTGAAAGTTGGTTCACCTTCTTGATGTACAGTATATTGAAGGCATGGGCATTTTTTTTTTTTGCCTTGGGGTGGATCGGGCTGGGCTGGGAAGGAAGGCAGCTGGGCATGCACTGGGTGGAATGGGCCCAGATGGAGGGTGGCGAGGCAGAGGGTGCATGCGGTAGGGCCTGGGTCATCCACAGGTTGTTCTCCAGGCATAAGGATCAGGCTGCTTACTGCTTGCACCATCCTTATGCCAGGAGAAAAATGAAACGTGATGACTGCCCCAATTCTCCTCCCCTATCCTTTCCCCCCAATCTTCAGACTGTCATCTCGGTATTATGCCAGGAGGAGGGCGAGACATGCGGTGGCTGAGAGCACTCCAGAGGGTTCCCAGCTGATGTGTGCCTTCCTCTCCTTTTCCAAATAAGAATGTGATGGGTCACCACAACCTTATGCAGAGAGGACAGGGAAAATAAGGAGGGCCTGAGGTAAGCACCCAGGGGGCCTCATCTGGCTCCCAGGCCTTAGTTTGCCCATGCCTGGTATATTGTTGTGGTGATGCTTCTGGATTTAAACACCTATTATCTGGAGATGAAGATTTCAATATCATTTCCAAGGGCCTGGAATTCACTTCTGACCAAAATTCAACCCCAACCCTTCTTCACAGCTCATTGTTTCAAATTTTGGTTAGGAGATTAATTAAAAAGCTTTCCTTTTTATAGTTGATGCTTTAGTAGTATTTTATCTCATGATTGTTTTAAAGAGACATTTCTTCAAACCCCATATTGCCTTGGATGTCTTCAGGATGGTCCAACACAAGGCTACAGGCACTGTAATAGCAGTGATATAGCTGTTTTTTCATGTTATGGTTGGTTTGAGTACAATTAAATTGACCCCAAACATATTTTTGTAACTAAATGAATCCAAAAAGGTGCAAATGAAACAAATTTATTTACTTATTTACTTTGCTGAAAACTACAATAAACTAGTGGTATCAAGATTCTATTTGGTTTAAGTGTTTATGGTACTCAATGGAATATTCCTAGGGAAGTAGCTTGATCACAACAAAACACCAAATAGTTTCAGCACCATTATTTATTAGACTCATGCTTTCATTAATTTTACCCCAGGGATGTCACTTTGTTCAATAACCTTCTAATTCAAATGATATTTTTTTTGGTTTTGTTAATCAAGTCAATTTCATCTCATGGTGACCCTATAGATAAGAGGTCTCTAACTTCCTACCAACAGCACTATTCAAGTTTTGAAAATTCAAAGTTGTTTCTTCCTTTCTTGTGTCTTTTCACTTGCTATGTAATCCTCCTCTTTGCCTCCAACCTTCAAACTTGCCAAGCATTATTTTCTTTTCTAATGAGTCATGTATTCTTATGATGTGTCCAAAGTGCAACAGTCTCGGTTTAGTCATCTTGGCTTCTAGGGAGAGTTGAAGGTTGATTTCCTCTTGCTCAAATGTATTTATTCATCCATTAATTTTTAACAGTCCATGATATCCACAGAAGTCTTGTCCAGAAAATGAGTTGAATATCTTGACTGTCAACCTTTCATAACCATATATAAAAATTAGAAATGTCATGGCATGGACAATCTGGAATTTAATAATCAGAAAAATTATTTTACATGGCCTGAATTGACTTGTTTTTCTTCAGTGTTGAATCACCAGCTTTATGTCAGACCAGTCAGTCTGAAACTGTTTGCCAGGGAACATGGGTATTACTTTAGATAACATCTAGAGTTCTGAAAGAGGTAAATTAATTAAATCATTAAAAGCTCTTGTGAGGTTCTGGTTCTTTTCAGAGCCTCCAAGTGTACTTAATTGTGCTGTTCTGTGTCAATAATGATTGAATGATTCCATCAGGCCCAGAATCTGTGCAAATTGTGAGGAAAAGAATGCTGAACTTTCCTTTCCAAGAATGGTCAACAGAAACACTTGGTAATTCTTGCAGTGGATCTGAGAGCAAATATTCACATGTGGGATTCATTTTTGGATAGGATTTGTACTTCAAAGTATGTTCATTTGTTAGATTAGATCGCATTTTGTGTGTTTATGAAATATCAGATCAAACCTACATGCAGTAGTCCAATATTTTTGGTTAATATTGTAACTAATGTATGGAAACTGGACAAGATGGATGAACAACTGAAATGTTTCAGAGAAAACCCAATAAATACACTTCCAAATCATAAATATTGATAATGATTTAAATTGTTTCCTATCCTCTACTGGTTTAATGCCTTACCCCTACCTCAATCCTTGTTTGATGTATTATTCATTTGAGTGATTCCTGTCTACGAAGGAATCACAAAGTGAATGAAAAGTTTGATTAGGGACTTGATTATATGGGCAGAGGGATAATGGGGAAAGTAGAGGGAATTGTCCTATTTCATGCTTTGTCATTTCTTGTGGTTTCCCACTTCCTCCTTATTTTCTGCACTTAGGAGTTGGGTAGCACCCAACTTCTGAAAACGGGGTCTTCTCTCTGTTTTAACACACTGACAACATGGATTCCCATGGGCAGCCACCAGAAGTGGCTGTGCATCATAGGATGTCCTCTGTGGGACTTGGTTTTGCAAGCACCTGAAAATGGAGAAAAGATGCAGAGAAGATTACATCTGATGAATTTCTAGATCTCTGTTACTCAAAGTGATAGTCCATTAACCATCCTGGCCCCTGTATCATTGACTATCAGTCCCTAGAAGATTTCTTCCCTCCTGAAGATTTAGTCTGTACTCTATTGTCTTTTCATGGCAAGCAAAGACCGTCCTATTTGAACAGAATTCAGCCTGAACAAGGTAGAGGGATAGGCAATTAGTGATGTTGTTTTTGAAATGTTATTTATATTTATATATGTTTTCAAACAGAGGCTGGTTGGCCATCTGTCGGAAATACTTTGATAATGTATTTCTGCATAGCAGAATGAAGTTAAACTGGATACCCCTTCTGATTTTGTTGGCTTGATGTGCCTTCCTCTTGACATGTTTCTCCTTTTTACCCTTCATTCCATTTTCTGTTCTTGAGTTGAGAATATAGTAACAGCTTTGAAAGATGGTGATCGGGCATTCAGACAATGTGGCCAGTCCAGTGAAATTGATAGTGAAGGATCATCACTTCAATGATGGTGGTCTGCTTTTTTTTCAGAATGCTGATATTTGTCCGTCTGTCTTCCCAAGAGATTTGCAGGATTTTTCAGAGGCATCACTGATGGAATTGTTCCAGAAGTTGCGTGTGACATCTGTAGATGGTCCATGTTTTGCAAGTGTATAACAGAATTGGGAGAGCAACAGAATTATAAACAAGCATCTTAGTATCCCTACAAATGTCCCAATTCTCAAACACTTTCTGCTTCATTCCTTGTATCATATTTCATTCCTTTTATAAAGGCCAGATCTTTAACCATTCCATTCTCTATAGGCCAGGTTGCACAGGAAGGTTTTTATTTGCTTCCTAAAGAGGACAGTGATGGAGCCATTTTGATCTCCTTCGGGAGAGAGTTCCAGAGGAAGAGGGCAATTGCAGAGAAGGCCCTCTCTCTTGTCCCCACCAAGCATGTTTGACGGGGGGGGGGGGGGGGGGGTGAGATTTAGGGAAGGGCCTCCCCTGATGAGCACAGTGTCCAGATGGGTTTATATGAAGAGAGTCTGTTGGCCAAGAAGTCTGAACCTGAACCATTTAGGGCTTTAAAGGTAATGACCAGCACTTTAAATTTTGCCCGGTAGCAAATTGGAAGCCAGTGGAGCTACTGTAGCAAGAGAGTTGTCCTCTCCCTGTACTGTGCTCTCATGGCTACTGATCTCTGAACAAATTGAAGTTTCCGACCACTCTTTAAAGGCAGCTCCATGTAGAGCATGTTGCAGTAGTCCAGTCAAGACATAACCAAGGCATGTACTATCATGGCCAGATCTGGCATCTCAAGGTATGGGCGCAGCTGGTGCACAAATTTTAGTTGTGCAAAGGCACTCCTGGCCACCGCTGACACCTGAGGTTCCAGGGTCAGCAATGAGTCCAGGAGAACTTCAGGCGGAGTGTAACCCCATCCAGCACAGGTTGTATCCCCATATCCTGATCTGCCTTATGACTGACTAGGAGCATCTCTGCCTTGTCAGGATTTAATTTCAATCTGTTTGCCCTCTTCTAGTCTATTACTGTTGACAGACATCAATTCAGGACCAGAACGGTGTCCTTGGCTTTTGGTGGAAAAGAGTAATAGAGTTGGGTATCATTAGCATAAATATGACACCAAGCTCCAAAACTCCGGATGATCTCTCCCAGCAATTTAATGTAAATGTTAAATAGCATGGGTGACAAAATAAATCCCTGAGGAACCCCACAGACCAATGACCAAGGTTCAACCCAGCACCACCTTCTGGGTGTGGTCCTTCTGGAAAGAACAAAGCAACTTTAAAACAGTGCCTCCTAATTTCATCCCAGCAAGAAGACCCAGAAGGATACCATGGTTGATGGTATTGAATACCGCTGAGAGGTCCAGGACAACCAACAGGGACACACTCTCCTGTCTAGCTCTCTTCGTAGATCATCTGCCAAGGAAACTAATGCCATTTCAGTTCTGTAATCAGGCCTGAAACTAGATCGAAATGGATCCAGATGATCGGTTTCTTGCAAGAAACTTTGCCTTTGTGAGGTACCAAGTGAATGCCACATACAGAGGTTGATTTTGTTCCCTGCATTTTTTTTAGAGCAGGGAAGATCATATCCGCTGTTCCTCTGGAAGGGTGAAAGCTGTTCTGGGAGAATGTCTTCTGAAATAGGTAGAACACAGTTCATAAGAATTCTTACAAGGATTTCCCCAGCCGAGATTAAAAGGGAGATACTTCAATAGTTTCCACAGTATATTCTCCCCCCCCCCCGCCCACACACACACTTTTTTAAACAACTAAACTATCATATATGAGTGTCAAAGCTAAAAATAATTGGATAATTATTAATGAGTTTAATAATAATAATAAGTTTTATTCAATTTGAAATCTGTTTTTTATTTGAAATTTGAAACCACATCATTTGAACCCCCAGGACAACGTTTGAGCTTTTGGACTATTAACAATTAGAGAATGGACATATAGATAATATGTTTGGACCTACTGACACATAAACCTTGCAACGGAATTTAATTTTAATTGTTAATTTTGGATGTTGTTTCTATGTTTTCTCTCTTCCTTTAACTGTACTCAGTCTATTTTTCTAAACTTTGATGATGATGATGATGATGATTGCATGTGCTATAAATAGATAATAACTTCATTGCCCTCTTCATACAATGTGCTGATTTAGACATACTGTTGACTTGCCTTGGAAAAAGCACAAGAAACAATCCAAGAGAGTGTTGTTAACAGGAAGGACCTTGGTTGCAGTAATAAGATAGTGTGATTAACCTGAAGTGTACAAATTGATTAATAATACAGTGTGCAAAGATGAAATATAAAAATATTTGTTTTCCAGTCAGGCACAGCACACTTACAAAAATTGTTTGCCCTTGATTGCATCTTACAGCTGACTTGAAGGTAACAAGCATGTGTCATGGGAGAACAAAAGAAAAGTACTGCTTTTTCTGTCTGCTCTTTGTGCTAAAATAAATAATTCACACAAATGTCAGCAGTGGAGGAAAAATGTGCCCTCCAGACACAGATAGCTTTTAATAAACACTGCATACTGCTGTCTTGGTTCCTCTTTCCTCCAGACCACTGAGCCTATTGTTGGGACCATTGCTTCCTCCAAAACCACTGCTTTCAGTCTCTATTATAAGAGAAGATTTTTCTCTATTCAATTAGTTGAAAGTACATTGTTATAACTGGTTATTGTTGTTTATCATGTATTGCTCATATTTTTATATTATTTGTAAGTTGCCCCGAGTCCCTTCGGGGAGAGGGGGCCAGGTGTAAATAAAAATTATCATCATCAGCAGCAGCAGCATCAGCATCAGCATAACTTGAACAATTCAATTTCCTTTAAACCAGGGGTCAGGAACATGTGGCCTTCCAAATATTGTTGTCTAGGGCTGATATTGCTCAACAGCATCTCTCGTGCCCTTGTTGTCTCTGTGTGTGTCTCTTATAGTTTGTCCTATAGAATCATAGAATCATAGAGTTGGAAGAAACACATGGGCCATCCAGTCCAACCCCCTGCCAAAAAGCAGGAAAATCACATTCAAAGCACCTCAGACAGATGGCCATCCAGCCTCAGCTTAAAAGCCTCCAAGGAAGGAGCTTTCACCAGAATCCAAGGCAAAGAGTTCCATGTTGAACAGCTCTTACAGTCAGGAAGTTCTTCATAATGTTCAGGTGGAATCTTCTTTTCTGTAATTTTAACTCATTGCTCCGAGTCCTGGTCTCCAGGGCAGAAGAAAATAGTTTGCATTCTCTTTCTTATGACAAATATGTAAATATGGTAATAAAGTCTCTTCTCAATCTTCTCTTCTGCAGGCTAAACATCCCGGCTCTTTAAACCACTCTTCATAGGGCATATAATTATCCCATGAATTTTGCAGAGTTTATATTCCAACAATATCTACAGGTCTACACCTGCCTTTAATGTTTCTATTACATTTTGCTTGGCCCCCAAAGCAAACACTGTGAAAATAATGTTCTGCTTAACCAGTTTCATTTTCAGAATTTACACTTCTAAAAGCATTTAGGGTAGGGTAGGTGCTCTTAAATTTCTGCATGCATGTAAATCAGGTCTATGCATGATTCTGAAAAATATATCTCCAAATATATATTACAAATTCTTAACTTCAACAGCTGTGATTACACATTAGTACCCTTCATAGAATTTTAACTACTTATTTTACATTTTTCTGCATAATGAGGCTCTCTAACCTTTCTATTAAAATAAAGAAGACAAGAAAGATAAGTGCCAAGAGCATATGAGCTTCATGAAGCAATTTAATACATAAACAATGACAAATATATTATTATGGTCCAGATTTCTTCAGATGTTTTTTTTATTATTATGGCATGGGATTTTTCTCACAAGGTACAATTACTGGACAGAAAGAAACTAAGTGAAAGGAAAAGAATAATATATTGCTTTTTCATCTCTAGGATTAAATCTGCATAAGGACACCTATGAAGCTAAATTTGTTTGTGAAGCTAATCTCCTCTAGTAATCTACTTTCTTAATAAATTTTCCACACTGTGTGTCCTGCAATTAGCAGTGTTTGGCCAGATAACATCAAGGATTTCCGCTGCTGTGCTCTGGGAGGTTGGCATTTAACGGTTTCTATAAGAATGTGTTAATAAATCTTCATGGAACACTGCTATATAGCCAGGCTTTGCTTAATATCGCCATATGACCAACTTAGGCCCATGCATATAAATTAATACCTAACAATTTTCACAAATAAAATCAGTTCACTCTTCTTTATACTTCTGATGCTTATATTTTTATCCTCAGGGTCATAGATTAATGGTGATTTCTTGTGAATGCACCTTTAGGTCTGCTACATGCTGTCTTCCTTGCTCATAATCAAACACAGTGTTAGCATCCTCAGACCCATTGATTTGAATAGTTGTGTGTTATATATTTATTCAGCAAGTGTTCTACAACGTGATGGTGATTCCATCAAATTCCCTGAATGTGGCTCCTGGTATCCACTCACAATGGAGTTAAGGAATATCTGGTTCCCCAGGTATTATTGGACTTCAGTTTCCATTAACCTTACTCCATATAGCCAATGTCAATGAGTTGCAAGCTCACAATATCTGGAGAGTGGAAATTGCCCACCTCTCTTTTTTAATCATTCAATGAACATCAACACATTTCAGGAATTCAAGCACACTACACATTGATTGAGAATGACCATATTTGCTAAACAGATGCCACTGGGCATAACACTGGCCAACACACATTTTGGTGCCTTAAATGTTAGACATTTCTGGGTATATTTGACTTGTTAATGCCAAAAATGGTTCCAGTTTTCCCCTATCAGCTCTAGTTTTTGAGATAAAAAAAATTTCCCAGTCTTCATCTGCGCACCCATAGAAAATCATGATGACCATATCTAAGAAACTAGAGCTGATGTCTATCTAATGCAATTTTCTGAATCAGTGCCCCAATAACCCCAGAAACAGGCCTAAATACCAAGACAGCAAGAATTATTTTTGGTAGGGCTGTGTTACATGATAAAATAATTATGTTAAGAACAACTGGCAGTTTTTAGAAATTAGTACTGGATAACATTTCCATACATCTTCAATGCCACTTAGGAATTGCCAGGTATACTGAATTTTTAAAAGACACAAATTATACTTATTTGAAATAGGACAGCAATTTACACTGAAAATAGTATTAATGTAGGACTCTAGAATCTCTCCCTCTGCAAACATTACTTCTTGGAACTATATACATACAGTCTGAACCTGGGCACAACTGTTTTTTCCAGTCTTCTTCTGCTTTAGTGACCTTAATTTCAGAATGCCTTCAGCTTTCTTTCTCCCTCATAGTATAATAGCATAACATCACACAATCAAGAATGGTTGGATTAACTTCTTTTCTTCTTATATGCATATGTCTGGGTATTAGTACTGACTCTCCCATCAAGAGATATTTTATGGTATGTGATCATATCTCAGAGAATACATAGATAATTTCCCCATCTAGCTTGAAACATTGGTACACTTTCTATCAGTTTAACTGCCAAAGTAGCTTTGGATTTGAAGAGATTTGTAGGCAGCAGCCGAAGCATGTTAGAATTCTGTGCCAATTCCTGTTGCTATCCAAGTGGCCCTCTGCCTGCTACCGAAGTCACAAGTGGAGATTAACTTCTTGGAATTGCAACTGGGAGGAATTTCTAATATGGCACAGTTGATGATAAGCACATATTTGCAGTCTAGGAGGACTTTGTGGGATCTAGTACTCAGTGAACCTGTTTCTCCAGTACAGAAAGCAAATTGCCTCTTCAGTTTCTATAGTACAGTTTCAAAACTAGTTCTTTTCAGATTAGAGTCAAGAGTTTTGAATAAAATAAGTGAGAGAAGGTTAATTCACTGCCATTTTGGCCCATGAAAGTCTATCAGAAGTGTGTAAAGCAACCTCTGTTTCTGTGTGTATGTCCTTGTAGAGAGTCCTGCATGAGAGGTGTCTCTATAATATATATTCTATAATCATGGTATTTTGGGAAATGAATGGTTTTTAAAATGTTGTGAAGAAACGTTATGATGGCTATAGCCAGGCAAGGGTTACTGGGTGAAGTGTACTACCTCAGAAGCAGGAACACACACACACACACACACAAGTATTTATTGTATATACTAGATTAAAACAGATTGTATTTTATTTATGATATTATATCAAATTATTTTAATGCTTGAGTCCTACTCTGGGATACATATTACATAAACACGGGCCCTTCCAAATGACACCTCAGGTAAAAGTGAAGTAATTCGAGATAAAGTTAAGTAAACTCTGTTTTGTCCCGAATTACTTTGATACTCTATTACACCTAGGCCTTCCTGAAAGGCCCAGGTCTAATGGAGTACAGGACACTGTGGGGACTAACCTCCAGGTAGTCCTGAGTCTTCCGGGGGGTCAGTCCCCACACCCATCTCGCTTTTTCAGGCTTTCAAAAGCCCAGAGAAGCACGGAGGGTGCTCCCTCCTCCCCAACCCCCCAGCCTTAAAATAAAGTAAAATTTATGGGGTCACCATTAGGCCTCCTGGAATATACCAATGATGTGCTAGGAGGTATGTGTAAGTGTTTGTGTGGAGGGGTAAATTGCTCCTGCCACCCTGCCTCCTACATTTCAAGAGGCCAGGAGAGAGGCCTAATGGTGACCCAGTAAGTTTTACTTTATTTTTAAGTTTTTTGGGGGAGGGGTTGTCTGGCACGATGCTATCCTGAAAGTTTTCGAGATGGCATTGGGACAACCAATGAACAAAGCCCATTTTTTCCCTGAGGCGTGGGGACTTAAACCCATTCCAAAGTGAGCTTGATTTATGTCTGGAAGCACTCTACATGGCAGGGGTCTGTGTGGGAAATGATACACTAAATGACAGTTTAAGACCAGTTAAAACTTTATCTTATTGATGTTTGTTCTACAAACCTAAGTGATTTTATTCAGCCTCATCTTTCTCTCATCCTGTGTTTGGTCTTCAATGCATTTCTGCCTTGAGTCCCCCTCAGTGTAGAGAAAGGTGGAACATAAATATGGTAAATAAATACATTTCCAGAAAGAAAGCAAAAGACATTGCAAGCAGGAAGACCAGGAGGACTTGCAATAAGGCACCAAGTGCAAAAAAGCTGACTACGATGAGAGGTCTGAAGGCTACTTGCCTCTTTAAGTCCTGAATGTGACTCTGACAGAAAGGAGTTTTTCCCTTAAGGCAAACCTTGAGATTTCACTATCACTTAGGCCCCTTCCATACTGTTCCTATATCCCAGGATCTGATCCTAGATTATCTGTTTATCCCAGATTATATCGTTATCTTCCACTAAATGTTTGGAGTGGCCTTAGGGCTCATGTGATTCTCCCAAAGCAGGGCTGTGAAAAGTTGTCTTGAGCAGAAACTTGGCCCCACATCAGGTTGCTCCTCCACTCTTGCTTCTTTCAGATCCAAGTAAATATATAGAAAACAGGCTAAATAAAGTGGCCCTTATTCAACTCAATCTTTGTGTCTGGTCTCATTATTCTACGACTGGCCATCCAAAGACTAATGATGCAGAAGACTTGTGTCTTGATTTGTATTGCTTTGATGCCTTTTGGATTCATTTTACTAGCATAAAAACATACAAAGAAGCATCTTGAATCAGAGTACAGAGCCATGTAGTCCTATATTTTGTTTACACCTTTCAATGATAAGCCCAGCAGAATGAGATGAGTAATATTCTACCTGCTATTTTCTATTCTGGAGTGCTGTGGAAAAGAGAAGTACTTACCAGAGCCTGCATGTTCTCTAAGCCAAACAAAGAAAAGCACCACTGGTGTTCATGAATGTTATAATCATTGTTTATGCAGTGCTGGGTATAATTCTTACCTAGGCATTGAATTATTTGAGTTCTTAGAGGAGAAGTTATTAATCTTCAGGTTTACTAATACTTCCTATATTTTTGTCTGGATAATCTTCTGAATTACTTTTTTGAACTTTTGAAGCATTTTTGTTCCATTGACGTACTAAGCAGTCATTTTGCTTATAGTTCATGACTTGATAGGCTTCACTTTGTGATAATGAAATAGATACTAGATAGGTTACATTAAAAATTTAACACAATTCCTCTTGCATTGTATTCACCATCACTTATACCTTGTCTAAGCAATACTGTACGACCTCCATATTCTTGAACTCATGGTGGAAACAGGATAATATGGGTGATAGTGAACCCTATATGAAATAAATGACTTCATGTTACTCTTGAAAACCTAGAAAAGTATTCTCTCTATGAATTTTTTAATTCCACCAGAATGACTCTATGGTACTTTCTGGCAGAAGATACTGTAGAACTGCCAGGAGGACCTAGAAAACTCTTAGAAAACATATTTTGTCAGATATGGAACCATGAGTTCAAGTCCTGTGGGTGCAAGGGTAATACTGTACTTTGTTTCTTGAAAACATACAGGTGTATGCTAGTTAATAAAGTTCTTTGACATAACATGTTTAACTCAAAATTTGATACTAAAGGAAGAAATAATATGGAAGGAAAAGGGATAGGTTCCTATACAAGAAAAGAGAAGAATATTTCAGCATTTTTCAACAAACTTTTTATCCAAAACTTTCAATATGCACATGTGAAATGTAGCAAACAGACTAAGAAGAGGCTATGACATTTTTAAAGCACCAGATTCCACTTTCCTTATGCTTTTCACTTTGGTGGCCAAGTGTATGGATCTATGCTTCTTTAACAAGGTAGGGAGAGCTGGTGAGGCAGGTTGCTTCTCCATTTCCCCTGTGCTTTGCTGTTCATACATAATCAGTCAAAGATTCTCAAGTGAGATTCTCAAGTGAGTACGAAAGGTCCCATCTGCCTTTTTCCAGACTCCATTGCCAGTCACATGACATGGAAAAAGGAAGAGATCATGAGGGAGTTTTCCCTGTCACCACAGTAGCTGACAGTGACAGGGAGGAGTGAGCAGGAGGGCCAGCCTCACCACATTACTGAGCTGCCTGAGCCTAGGGAGTGTGGAATGGCTATCAGGACACACACAGCTAGAATCCTGATGTCGGATTCGGGCTTTCCCCTGAGTATTTGAACCCAAATCTGAATTAAGCAGATTTTCCTGGGTTAAACCAGATCAGTTCACATGTTTTTGTGGCTGCCTGTGGTCTGATCTGCTCCCACACTGACCTAATGGTCAGTATAGATGTTTCCAGTATTAACTGAAGTATATCAAAATCTTTATTCTACTCACTTATAATTTCTTCAGTTGCTATGCTTTAATCATTATCATTGCTGTGATTTTAATACACACTCTGGTTTTTATTAAACGTTATGTTTTTCACTGTTTTTGCCTGTTAATTTAACAAGCATTGAATTGATGTTATATTTTAGATGTTTCTGGGTTGATGGCCATTCTCCATAAATTGTGCTAAAGAACTTATTGGTGATAAAGAATCTATACTGTCAAAATGATTGATGTCATATAATGTCACATATGGAGCTCACTTACAACTTAGCCTCCATGTACCCCATGTTTTCTTTGTTTGTTTAAAGTTCAGTTCCATACATGGTGGGTGAAATACTTGGAACCATCAAAGTTGATCCTTTGATCCGTTTCTTCCTGGTTGTGCCTTATGGGCCATCTGAGCCAAACTGTATTTAACTATACTATGTGTCCCACAGAAGGGGAACAACTATGATTGTCTGTAAAAGAAAAAAGTGAGATTTGTAATATTACATAAACCTTTGTTGTATTTCCAAATATACAATGCTGATATTGTTTTCAAAGAAGCTGCCTTTCAAACAGTAGTCAAAAAAGAAGATAGATAATAAAAGTGTAATCTTTAAAGCAATGCTGATGTTGAAAAGTCTCATAGTTATACATATCATTCCTTATTTTATTTATTTATTTATTTTTCAAACTTATATGCCGCCACTCCCCTAGGGCTCGGAGCGGCTTACAAGAACTGGCTAAAATCAACAATTAAAAAAAACATCTTTAAAACATCTTTAAAAACATCTTTAAAACATCCTAAAAGCACCTTTTAAAACATCAACAACAGAACTCAAAAGCCTGTCAAACAGATGTGTCTTACATGCCTTGTGGAAGGCCAACAAGTCCCGCAAGGCACGAACTTCAGGTGGCAAGGTGTTCCAGAGCGATGGCGCCACTACTGAAAAGGCTCTGTGTCTAGTTGCAGTTAGATGAAAAGTCTTAAAACTGGGGACTTCCAGTAGGTCTTGGTCCTCAGAACGGAGGGATCTCTGGGGTTTGTAGGGAGTGAGGCAGTCCCTCAGGTACATCAGCCCTAGACCATGTAAGGCCTTGAAGGTAAGCACCATCACTTTGAAAGTGATCCGGTGCTCAATTGGTAACCAGTGCAGCTGCCGTAAGATTGGTGTTATGTGGCATCTTATCGGGACTCCGGCAAGGAGCCGGGCAGCTGCATTTTGCACCAATTTGAGCTTCCAGATCACCGACACAGGAAGGCCAATGTAAAGGGCGTTACAGTAATCCAGTCTCGAGATGACTGTAGCCTGGATCACCGTAGCCAGGTTGTCCCTAGACAGATAGGGGGCTAGCCGTCTAGCCTGCCGAAGATGAAAAAAGGCAGTTTTGGTAACGGCGGAGACCTGTGCCTCCATCGTCAATGAAGGGTCCAAGAGGACTCCCAGACTCTTTACCAGTAAAGACGGGCGTAGCACTTCGCCATCCAGGGTTGGCAACTGGATATCCCCACTACCCGGTCGGCCCAGCCATAGGATCTCCGTCTTTGCTGGATTCACCCTCAACCTACTGGAACGCAACCATCCAATAATGGCCTCGAGGCACTGATGAAAACTGTCGGGTACAGACTCCGGTCGGCCCTCCATCTTTAACACAAGCTGAGTGTCGTCAGTATATTGATAACACTCGAGCCCGAAATCTCGGACCAGCTGAGCAAGTGGTCGCATATAGATGTTGAACAACAGAGGGGAGAGAATGGCCCTCTGAGGAACCCCACAATGTAGAGGGGACCTCTCAGAGACCAGGCCTCCCCTCTGTACTCGCTGTCCACGGTTGTGAAGAAAGGAGGCCAGCCAATTTAAACCTGTTCCCCTAACTCCAGCAACAGCAAGGCGGTGGGTCAGAAGATTGTGATCGACTGTGTCAAATGCTGCTGTGAGATCCAATAACACAAGCAGCACCGACCCGCCCTGGTCAAGCTGGCATCGGAGATGATCTGTGATGGAAACCAATACAGTCTCTGTCCTATGCCCCGCACGGAAGCCAGACTGGAAAGGATCCAGTCCGGCTGTGTCATCTAGAAACTGCTGCAGCTGCACCGCTACTGCCCTCTCAATCACCTTGCCCAGAAATGAAAGATTTGAAACTGGGCGGTAGCTGGAGGGAACCAAACGATCTAAATCTGGTTTTTTCAGCAGAGGAGAGACCACCGCCTCTTTTAATCCCTCTGGAAAGACTCCTTGCTCAAGGGAGCTGTTTATTATCTTCAGCAGCGGGTCATTTTGAAACAAGACTATAGAAATTGTTTGTTGTGGTGGATTTGGAGAGAAGTTATTGGGAGTGATGAGCTTTTGATATCTTAGCCAACCTACAAACATTATCTCTACTATGTGTTCATGAACTTTAGGTGCCATCCACATTGCCATATAATGCCATTTTAAATGGCATTATATGGTCGGTATAGTCTCATAGAATGCATTTAACAGATTTATGAGAGTTACACTGACCATATAATGCAGTTTCAAATTGCATTATATGGCAGTGTAGATGGAGCCTAAGTCAGTGTTATTTGACCTGCTATTTCCAATAATGATACTTTTTGGTTTGCAGAAAACAAAGAGCCTTGAAGATGAATACACATACATGGACAATCAGGCATTTATATAGATGTTTGTGGGTTGTTACAAAAATACATGTCTAATAAAATTGTATTTGGTTGATGTTGATCACAACATCATTATCTCCACTGTTTCAAGGGTAGAACATTTCTGATATGGGGCAATAACATTTCTATTTGCTTACTCTGAAAAAAAGGAAAGGAAAGGAAAGGAAAAGAAGAAGGCATTCACCAGCCACAATGTTCCACAATGAAAATTGAAAGTCATATAGGAAATAATATTGCCCTGGTAAATGTAGTGCATTGTACTAGGAAGCTAGCATTTTAATGTTAACTGTACAAAACAATATGGCTTTACAAGAGTTTATATATTTCTACAATTTGGAATAAACATGCAGTCTCACAAAATCAATGTTCCATGATGCAGGGAGTGGTATGGGAGTAGAAAATTATAACAAAACAGGCAAACGAACCAAAAGTATTGTCATTGTCATATGGAGCAGGGGGGGGCATGGGATGGGACACAGAGCAGAGTATGTGAGTAAAGGCACTGGGTTGTGAAATAGAATAGTTTGTCATACTTCATTTTGGCATTAAATATCCCCTTGGAATGACTGCCAGAATCAAGCTCAAGCAAATCTGTGGCTCTGAGAATAAAGATGGGATTTCTAATGGGATGAAACAGAAAAAGATATTTGGAATACACAACAACTCTACCATTGACTAGCTGCATACATGTGTGGTTTTAGAAAATACATTTTTATATATGAAGCCAATTCTTGAATAGAGCAGAAACAGTATACATACATGAATCAGCAGTGCTTCTGTCCTATGAGATAGTTACAATCTGCATTGAAGAAAAAAAGACATTGATGAAATCATGAATCATCAAAGACATGCTATCCAGTCATGATTGGAGGCAGTACATTAGACATCAGGAGGTGGACCCTGATTCATATGTCTCCTTCTTTGCTTTAAGAGATGCCTACTAATTATTTCAGTGATAGTAGTGTAGATAAAAAGGTATCATGTACACAAGTCCTTGAGATCTGGAACAATTATTTCCAAATAGAAATAATTGTAAGTTTGAGATGATGGTGGCAGATTGTGATTATCAGATTTGACTTCAATGTCACCTAGTCAGGGCCGGCGGGAGATAATTTTTTATATAAAGCAGGGGGGAAAATTGCGCCCCCCCCCCCGCCGGCGCTGCGGGAGGCATGGCCATGTGCCGCGGGAGGCACATGGCCACGCCTCCTGCGGCACTGGCGGACCCCGCCTCCCGCTCTCTGGCCCCGCCTCTCACGCAGCGTGGGAGGCGGGGTCAGGGCGAGCAGCACGGGAGGTGGGGCCAGGGTTGGCCCTGCCTCCTGCGCAGCTCACCCTGACCCCGCCCCTCACACAGCGTGAGAGGCGGGGCCAGGGTGCGCAGGCCGGGAGGCGGGGCTCCGCCCAGACGGGGCCGTGCCTCCCGCCCCGCGCACCCTGGCCTTTTCCAGGTGGCCAGACTGCAGGGGAGGTTTGCAGCCACGATCGCAGCTTGCAGGGACCTCTGGTGCAGTCTGGCCACCTGGAAAAGGCCAGACAGGCGAGGGTGAGCTGCGCGGGAGGCGGGGCCAACCCTGGCCCCGCCTCCAGGCCTGCGCGCCCTGGCCCCGCCTCTCACGCTACGTGAGAGGTGGGGTCAGGGTGAGCTGGGCGGGAGGCGCCTCCCGCCCAGTGCACCCTGGCCTGGCTGGCCTTGCCCAGCTGGCCATGAGAGCTCTCTCGTCGCCGAACAGGCCTTCCTGTTCGCCGGCAAGCAAGCTCATGGTCCCCGCTCGGGGGGGGGAGCCTGACGGCGCCCCCCCGGGCCCTGCACCCGAGGCGGCCGCCTCACATGGCCTCCGTGTTGGGCTGGCCCTGCACCTAGTGGTTTCGATGTCAGCCAATCTGGTCCAGGTTTTTGGTTCAACTTCAAAGGGGTTTTCCAATGCCATGAATCTATTTGAGAATATGGTTCAGCACCTTAGACAACTCTTTTAAAAGTTGGACTGAAATCCAGAGTTGATTCACCATCCCAATGAGTATGGTAGACTCTAGATTTCATGAGCAAACCCTAGTCCAAAACAGAATTAAGACTAGCTATTTTTCTAACATCAACAAATCTTGATAACTAAATTTTATTATTGTGTTAAGATTTTGTGCAGTTTGATGCATGCAATCAACTAGTCTCCGTGTCCTAGTCTCCAGGGCAGCAGAAAACAAGCTTGCTCCCTCCTCCCTGTGAGGGGAAGTCATAGGGAGGAGGGAGCAAGCTTGTTTTTTGCTGCCCTGGAGACTAGGACGCGGAACAATGGCTTCAAACTACAGGAAAGGAGATTCCACCTGAACATCAGGAAGAACTTCCTCACTGTGAAACTCTCTGCCCCGGACTGTGGTAGAGGCTCCTTCTTTAGAGGCTTTTAAGCAGAAGCGGGATGGCCATCTGTTGGGGGTGCTTTGAATGAGATTTTCCTGCTTCTTGCAGGGGGTTGGACTGGATGGTCCATGAGGTCTCTTCCAACTCTACGATTCTATGATTCTATGATTCTAACTGTGCATTCTTTCTCATCTTTTCTTTCCTCTGTTATGCATTTACGGTTTTCCAGTGTCTCCCATCAATAACATTCTAATAGAAAATGAGCCAGATCCCAGTCAGTTTTTTTCATAGCTCTCTAGTTCTTTTCCTGAGATAGGAACTGACTTTATTTTAATTCAGGAGTGTATATACTGATTTTTATTGACATATTTTTCAGCTAAAATGCCTCTCTTTTGCAGATGTTACTGATGCAAAATATTGGAATCTATGGAATAACACTTAATAGGATCAGCAACTACATTTTATAAACTACCAAAGAGACAGGCATCTTTATAGCTGATGTCGTGCTCCTTAATCATTACAAAACAATCATAAACAACGCAATAAGCCTTCTTCTCAGATACAAGCTATTCCATACATTTAAGCTCTTCCTTTTTTGTCAGCTATAAATTAGTTACATATTCTTAGGCTTCATTGGGTTTTATGCTTGTGCTTTATACACGATAGGTTTAGGCTGTAATGGTAAAAGCATGTAATGGCGTTTGAAGACCACTTCATGCATTATTGACAGCTATGGGTGTGTTTGCTGTTCCCCTGTAGCTGTTCCAATGCCACCTTCAGTAGAGCAGCAATTCTGTACTGCAGGTGAAGGAATCTATTTATATTTTGGTGTTGTTACTTTTACAACCATGGCAGTTTTGAGGATCATGATGACTTGATAAAGTCTCCAGACGCATTCTTTGTTTGAGCTTGCTATTGTTTTGTTATCAAATGGAGATAAATAAATAAAGAATATAGGAACTTGAAACCTGGAGTTTCATAATTGTTTTTGCTATTATGGAAGAATCACTCGGTTTCAAAAATAGGATTTTTGACCAGCTGTTTGTTAGATTACTGAATATTTTAGTTCTGGTGATTGAGACTTGGAACACATCTACAATAATCGATTTTGTCCATACTACAAATTCTATGCCTCCTCCTCACTGTATGATTGATAGCATTTTAAGCTGTTTTTTTAATATAAGAGAGTAAGAAGACAGTTCCTATTATTACAATTAGCATCATTGGGAATAATTGTGCTGGTCTAAATATTTTGGTTGAATTGTTCATCTTTTGCTTCATTTGAATACCTAAATCAAAAACTTTCCCTGTTGCTATAGAAGTGCCACAACAAGGATCAGTTTTGGGATCTCTTCTGTTTTCATTATTTAACCTCCCTCTTGGATTTCTTATTTCGGAATTGAGTATTCAGTATCAAATGTATGCAGATAAACTCAGATTTTCCAGATTTTTTAATCAATTGATGCCTTTGTGTGGTAGCCTGTGATGGATTGCCCGTTGAGTGTTTCTTTGTGGATGACGAACCACTGTCTTCAGCTGAATAGAGATACTGGATGGTTAGACAGAAACACCAAAATCTAGCTGAATATAGATAACACACAGATTTTGGTGTTTCTGTCTAACCATCCAGTAGCCATTCTTTCATGCCATACACTGGTTTTAAAGGTTTGTGTAGTGGTTTCTGTCTTGATTGAAAGAACCCTCAGAGTCCTGCTGGATGAGAATTTGTCATTGCACCCTTTTTATCATGATGGTAGCAAAAGTATGTAATATCCATCTTTTGAACATCAGTTGCCTGTATATGGATTTTTATTGTTGAGCCTGCACACCTGCTTGTCACACTTCAATTATTGTAATAGTTTAGTAACAGGGTTGCCTTCCTGATCTCATTTTCCATGGTTTTAATTCAAAACAGTGTTGTCCAAGGTGTTTTAAATTTCCTGAAATTCTTCTGCTTCTAAATCCCTTCACTGGCTACCAATTCAGGCCAAGCCCATTTTAAACTTTTGGTTCTGGTAATTCAAGGTTCTGTGCTTTAATCTCTTTCCGTAGCTAGCATTTTAGATAACATTGTATGCAGTGTCTAGAAATCAAAGATCTACAAGCAGAAGATCATTGAATGTTCTAGTGACACACAACAGCTCTGTCAAGACTGTGAGCTTTTCAGAACCTGGCTCTGCAACTCTGAAATGGTCTTCCTTCTTTGGGTTGATGAAGATCTCACACATTTTTGTAAGAGTTTGAAGACTTTCCTCTATCATTTGCCTGATTAAGCTGGTGAGCTGTGCCTGAGGTTACCTGAGGTTGTGGAGGTAGGTGATGGCTGCTGTGATGCTGAGGTTTTAATTTTATTTATATTTATAACTAGCTTGGGGACCCAGCGGTGCCCGGGTTATTAGAAGAAGGCACTATTTGTTTTGGGATGTTAGGAAATATCACTTAAGTTTGGTCAATATCCATCGTTGGTTGGGTTCAGTGCTGTCTGGAAAAGGGTGAACTACAACTTCCAGATTCCCAGGACAATCACCCCCAAAGCAGGCCTGTATGCAGAATTGGCCATGTTGGTCTGTGTGCCAAATGAGGTTGATATCTGATGTCAGCAGGGTTCAGTACTTTCTGGATGCAGTGAACTATAACTCCCAAAATCAAGGTCCATTCCCCTAAACCCCTGCAGTATGTTTAGTTGGTCATGGGGCATCTCTTTGGTAAGTTTGGTCGAGATCCGTGGTTGGTTGGGTTCAGTGTTGTCTGGATAAGGGTGAACTACAACTTCCAGAGCAAAGGGCAATCACCCCGAAACCAGGCCTGTATGCACAGTTGCTCATGTTGGGTCTGTGTGGCAAGTTTGATCCAGATCCATCATCAACTGGGTTCAGTGCTGTCTGGATAAGGGTGAACTACAACTCCCTGAGCAAAGGTCATTCATCTCAAAACCAGGCCTGTACACACAGTTGGCCATGTTGTGGCTGTGTGCCAAGTTTTGTCCAGATCCAAGGTCAGCTGGGTTCAGTGCTGTCAGGATAAGGGTGAACTACAACTCTCTGAGCAAAGGTCAATCACCTTGAAACCAGGCATGTACGCACAGTTAGCCATGTTGGGTCTGTGTGCCAAGTTTGGTCCAGATCTGAAGTCGGCTGGGTTCAGTGAGTGCAGGTGAACTACAACTCCCAGAGCAAAGGTAAATCAACCCAAAACCAGGCCTGTATGCACAGTTGGCCATGTTGGGGCTGTGTGGCAAGTTTGGTCCAGAGCTGAAGTTGGCTGGGTTTAGTGGGTGCGGGTGAACTACAACTTCCATATGCAAGCGCCATCGTCCATGGTCCATCCTCCTCCAAACAATGCCAGGATGTAGGGTGGGTCATGACTGGTCTGTGTGCCAAGTTTGGTTGAGATATGACGTCAGCTGGGTTCCATGCTGTCTGGATAAGAATGAACTACAACTCCCAGATGTGAGGTAAATCACCCCCAGACCAGGCGCGTATGCACAGTTGGCCATGTTGAGTATGTGTGTCAAGTTTTGGTTGAGTGCTCTCTGGATGCAGGTGAACTATAACTCCCAGAATCAAAGTCCATTCCCACTACCCCCTGTAGTATGTTCTGTTGGTCATGGGGCTTCTCTGTACCAAGTTTGATCCCAATCCATTGTCGGTGGGGGTCATAGTATCAGTGAAGGTACTGGAAGTCCCATCATCCATGGCAAGTGTGGTTGAGATGCCTTGTTGGTTGGGTGAACAGTCCTCTCTGGATGTGGGTCAAATACAAGTCTTGTAAATCATAGTGTGAATTCTCCCCTAAGCTCTTCTTCAGTTGCTGATCAATTGCTCTGTTCACTGTGTGCCAGGAAATGGTATGAAAGGGTTAAGGTAGAGGCAGTGGACGGGGGCCATGCAAATGAAGGGATCCTGGGATGTCCATTCTGGAGGAAAAACAGAACATTTAAGATGAAATGGGCCCCGCATGAAAGCCTTCACTTGGGTGGGGGTCAGAATGGTGTTTGTGGAGGACACTGGCAGGGTTTGGGCTGCATGTTCATGGTGTTCACTATAACCTGCAAAGTCAGGTGAGGGAGTGACTTGGTGTCTCCACAGCATTGGAAACGATAGCCTGTTTGTGGAGGACAGAGACTGTCTGTGTGAGCGGACACCCATGCCACATACACACATAAAGATTTTTCACTTTTATTATGGATATAGATGTTATGTTTGAGTCTTTGTACTTTAATTTATATACTGATGTTCTGCCCTTTGGTGAAAAATGTGTTGTTGTTGTCACATTTGAAAATGACTGCTCCTAATTTTGGAACTCCCTTTCCAGGAACACAGGAATGGCCCTCTTGGGATTTCTTTGTCAGTAGACACAGCTTTTATTTCATTGTGTCAACTTTTCAAAAACTATTTTTGTAAGAAAGAGCTTTCGGTAGGATACTGTAGTGTGGAACTATTAACTGCTATTTTCAAACTGCTTTTTATTGTTTTTAATTGTATGATTTCAAGTTTTTTATAATATTATTTCCCATTTAAATACAGCTGGAGGTTAATGTGTTTAAGGTATATTACACCTGTTTCATTTGAAAGCCACCCTGTGTCCTAGTTTTAGGAGAAAGGGTGGATAGAATGAAGAGAGAAGGAGGAAAAGGATGAGGAAGATCTTTAACCTCCTAAGAACCACATTGCTACATTTAGAAGAGAAAAAAGTAAAACTAAGATCAAATGTGAAGATCAGAAAATGTAAGTATATGAACAAAATATTCTATCTGATTGCTAGTTAAAGCAAACCCAAAGACTTAATGATAAATTCATTCGCTCCAACAGTTCTGATTTAACAGAGACAATCCTAATTAAACATCTGCCACCCCTAATTTTCAGCAACTTTTAATAATATCCTATCTGCTCATCTCACTTTCACCCTTCATCCTCATCTTATTTCATTTGTTGCAAACTGAGTTCAACATAAAAAATTGTTTGTACAGAGTTAACTTCTAGTGGGAGTAGTAGTCTTCCCCTTCCAGTAAATACAGGCAAAAACACAACCTCTTGCCTTGTCTGTTCTTCCTCATTGATAACTTTTGCCACATGTGTCCCTGCATCAGAGTGTGGTTAAGATGTGAAATGTGAAATCTGCACTTTTGTTATCATATTGTTTCACTTTATCTACCTTACATGGGCCTACCAATTGGATTTAAGCCTTTGGCATTTATTTCACTGAATCGAGTTTTTCAGATTTATTTTAACAACCAAAGTTCTTAGTAAATTATTTATAAACATTTTAAAAATCACTTTAGGTTTCTTGGCGATAAAAGCCTAAATTCAGTTTTTAGTGCCCACTACAAGGAACCTTACACAGGCAGTCCCCCAAGTTTTGAACAAGAAAGGTTTGTTCTTAAGCTGAATTTGCATGTAAGTTGGAACAGGTATATTTTAAAGTGTAACTCCAGCTAGATAGATAGATAGATAGATAGATAGATAGATAGATAGATAGATAGATAGATAGACAGACAGACAGATAAAAGCTTTGGATAGCATAGAGAAGGGTTAACAATCCTGTGGAGTTTGTTTTACTGTCTGTGCCCTTATTCAGAAGATTTCACCTCACTTTCTGTCCTTGTGGTAATTGGATTTTGAAAAATTTGGCTTGTTGTGGAAATAAGGCTTGGTGATAAAGCTTCAGTTGAGACTCCTTTCTCCCATGATAACTCTTTCAGGAGTAAATTTCCCTTCCGAGGGGTAAATTTCTTTTACCTCCTGTTGTCTCACCTCTGTTCTTATCTATTAATCATTTGTAAGTTGGATGTTTGTAACTTAAGGACTGCTTGTACAATCAATGTAATGTACACAAGTGTTGCTTTACCTAGTTTTTATTCACTCAGTGGGTCTATCTAGTTGAAACTAATTGGATTTAGATCATGAAATTCTGTTTGATAGCACAGTAGCAACCTTTTCATACTGCTGTTTCTTTTTAACTAATTTTATTTAATGGATTAAATATACAGTCACTTTAATAATTAAGAATATAATCCCTTCAATGAGGTTTCAAGGGGGTGCAGTGAGCTGGATGTCTTTTTTTTAACAAGGGTGCTGCTGTGAGGGCTAAATGAATTTTCAAAAGACTGGTGAAGTAGCGGAGGTTGTTAATGGCTCAAGGCCTTTGAGAGTAATGGCAAGAGAGTTATTTTTCTAGGGTCAAGAGATTCAAACTGCAATTTATGAGTACTTGAGAAGTAAAGAACTTATCTTGACTGTCGCAGAATTGTACCTCTGGATGTATAAAATGCAGACTTTGGTCCAAAGAATCTCCCCACACTGCTTTGATGTGATTTTCATTCTGCAACTTAATTGGCCCTTAACATCTTCAAGGATTGCATTGACAAAGTGCCTAAGCAAGTATAGGAAACTCTGGTCAATAGCTACCATACCTATATGTACTATTAATGTCCTTCCTATAGCTGCATATTTTTGCATTTTTGCTAAAGATTTTCTGGACTTAACATTCTGACCCAAGTTCATTTGGACATAGTCATATTTTCCCCAACAAGGCAGCCTCTACATGTTTGAACTGTATCTCCTATTATCCCCAGCTATCAAAAACAATCAATCTTTTTATGTCATTGAACAAACATTGCTTTCTTCATCAGCAACAATCTTGCCACATATGTCAACAACCTAGCCATAGCTAGTTTGGCTGTTGTATTACATTGGGCTTCTTTCAAATACCATAAACATATAAGTACTTTACAATTTTTTTAAAAATGCAGCAAATGTAGTATGCATTTTTGCATTGACTTCAGATGTACTCTGTATATAACTATAAATGTGATACTTCCATGTTCCAACTTTCAGCTTTGGAATACTCCCATTGCTCCAAGAAGTTTTCCTGCTTACTTCATATACTTAGCATTTGGGCACAAAATACCATAAACCACACTCCAATGTGTTTATCTGATAATTGGGTAGGTATTGGGTTCTTGTAATATGCCATCCACTCCTGTTTCTTTTCCTGAATTGGTAAATGTGGTTTTGGATCTTATTTCTATCTCTTCCAAACTTGTTTTTCTGGGATATTTTGTCACTTAAGAATGCAGACAGGATTTCATGGCAACTATATCTAAATTAATATCTGATCTTAACATGCAGCAAGCCAGGATGAGGATGGCATGTGAGAAGGGTTAAAATAATGATGTTGTTATGGATAGATCACTATCTAATAGGGTCTACATTTACTGAAACTTCTAACACATTCATGGAAGGGGGACCTGCTAAAAAAGCTTGTTTTTGTTTTTTTTGGAAACTAATGGAAGCAGGTAAACTCCCCATTTTTATTAGGGTTAATCTGTAGATGGGGGAAAATGGTGATGTTAATCCACACAGTCACCCAACAAGTTTCTTGGTTCTCTCAGACTCCCAGGGCAAGGAAATGTTTGTACAGACAGCTTGAGGGTCACTGTAGAAAAATGGAGCCCCCCGGTGGCATAGTGGGTTAAAGCTTTGTGACTTGAAGGTTGGGTTGCTGATCTGAAGGCTGCCAGGTTCGAATCCCTCTATCAGCTCCAGCTCCATGCGGGGACATGGGAGAAGCCTCCCACAAGTATGGTCAAAACATCAAAACCTCTGGGTGTCCCCTGGGCAATATCCTTGCAGACAGCCAATTCTTTCACACCAGAAGTGACATGAGGTTTCTCAAGTCATTCCTGACATAAAAAAACTATAGAAAAATTAGGAACAAATCTGATTCAGCACTGGTTTGTGTCCTTTTAGAACTTACTCTACAGCAGTGGTTCCCAACCTGTTGTCCATGGACCACCAGTGGTCCACAAAAACTAATATATGGTCTGCGGCTTCACCGTTAATACACCATTGCCACAAAAGCAACTGGTATCATGAAACCCTCATATAATGCCGAGGCAATGACAATGTCAGGAAGGGAGAGGCTGACTACCCATGAAAGGTGTGGCAACAAGCTTCCAGACTGCTGCTTCTCCTCCTCCTCCCTCTCCCTGAGCAGAGCCATTCTATGTGGTGCCTGGAAGCAGGGGCACCTTGGTGTCTTCGTTTTTAGGCCTGTTCCTGTGGTTATTTTGGGTGCTGATTCCAAAAATTGCATTGGATAGACCACATCAATTTTATATTATTAAATATGGTTTTCTGTAGGTGAGCAGATGGTGACTACTGGATGGAATATGTTCTGTATTAGAAACTAGAGCTGCTGGTCTATCCAATACAGTTTTCTGAATCAGCACCCCAAATAACCAAACCGAATCTAAAGTTGACCAAAAATGGATTCGTAACCCTTTTGGTACTAATGTTGGAGAGTGGTCCCTGGTCAAAGTGGTCCCTGGTCAAAAAAGGTTGGAAACCACTGCTCTACAGCAACAATTATTTGTTGCTTCTATTATGTCAACATGATCCTGTCCTGTGCAGTTGTCTTATGTAGTCAAGGCAACTAGTTCTACTTGTAGTTTTACAAGGTCTTTTGATTTCTCTGGCAAAATGTGCTAGTGCCTCACCAAACTACAAATCCCAATATTTCATAGCTTTGAGCCATGACAGCTAAAGTGGTGTCAAATTACATTAATTTTACAGTATAGATGCATTCTCCCATCTCTTGGTTCTGCTAATAGAAAAGACCTTTCTGTGGAACCATGCTCTTGGATTCTAACTTTATGTTTTCAGTTTTGTATTTTAAACATATATATTATTACATTTCAGTGTTCATATTTATGTATAGGTATGGTGCCTTCACAGTGCATGCAGACCGTTTAAAAGGATTTACTGTATTTTCACAGTATCAGTAATGTCCTCAGAAAACTCTTTGTTAGTGGGCAAACTGTAAATATAAATATCTAGTTGGCCATTTGCTTATGATTAGGCCCTAATGGATGTATTGCTGATGTCTGGGAATAGTGCTCAGAATAAAAATAATCTAGAAATTAGAGATTCCAAGACAAAGGAGCCCAAGAAGTATGTCATGTGACACTGCTGGCTGCTGGCTAAATAGTCAATGGCATTGTGAAATCCATTCCACATTAACCAAAGTTTAATCCCTCAATCTTCAAATAATGCAGCACCTTGGACAGCCCCTTAAAAATGTAAACTAAAACCCAGAGTGGGTTCTCTATTCACATCAGACCCACTAGTTACTACCATCAAGAGAACAGCTAACTGTAGAGACATAAAGATGACATGGACTGATTTTGGCTATAGCACGAGGCTTCTGGGTGAATGGATCTAACCTTTTGTTTAAAACTTTTATATTTTATATTTTTATATTGTATTTATAATTTTTAACTGTTTTATATACTGTATGTTTTAACTGTGTATAGGCATCAAATTGTTGCCATTATTGTACGCCACCCTGAGTCCCTTCAAGTGAGAAGGGCAGGATATAAATACTGGAAATAAATCAATAAATAAACATACCTCAGGAGTAGAAATAAGGCTTGAGGCAAAGGTGGGAACAATCAACTCAGAGTCAGATCTAAAAAGATCTCTGATTTCAAATATGGATTCCACCGAGAACCTTTTCAGCTGGAATAAAATATAAATGATTAAGACCTTCAGCAAGATGGTGTCCATACTACTTGGAACTCATGATCATTGAATGGGTGCAACATATCAGAAGAAGGAAAAAACACTAGAAGAATCAACACCTCTTGCTGGTGTTTAAATGAGAAAATCTGAGCAATAAACTATTTGGCATCTCAAGGTCAAGCAACTGTAAATCTTCTAGCAGTTGAGGGGATTTCTTATTATCACAACATTTCTCTTCCTGGCATACAGTCTTTGCGCTCTTGGATTTATTTACATTCCAGATCCCTTGGCTGGCTTAAGCTATACATCTCATTGTCTTTTCCTTTTGGGTTTATGTATTATGATTGATTTTGGAGTGAATGAGACCTTGCTCCATGCCTCTTTTCATTTTCAGAGAATTCTTAGACTATAATAGTTTGACCTGGAGATCTTGATACGTCCATGATTGCTTCCCTGTCACTTGACACGTCCCAGTGCTTTCCCTGTCACTTTGAGCTTCCACACAAAGGACATGGTACTCTAGATATTGCTGACAACTATGATAATAACATTTCTCACCATTGTTCATGCTGGGCATGGCTACTCAGATCTGTAGTCCAAACACAGCTAGAAGATTGTACGTTCCTCACCTCTGTTTGAAGAAAAAGTCAGAGAAACAGACTACCAGGAAAGTTCACAACTCTGAAGGGGATATGCTGAATGCTATGGAACTAGCAAAGAATGTAATGTATTTTGTGTTTAAAATATCCATCTAATTTGTATTCATTCTTGAAAGGGAAACTGGAAGTTTTGCTCTGTGTGCAATACACATAGTTTAGGAAGACTGCCAACAAACACTTACACATTTTGCTCAGAATAAGAATTAACTGCACTAGAGTAAACATCTAGCTCTGAATGACTCTGTATTTTCACATAGAAAAACTGGCTGAGAAAAACATTGCTCAAAACCTGAAGAAGACAATGTTTTAGTTTTGTGAGGCTTTTTTTCTTTTAAATAAATATGTTTATATACACACATATGCACATACGCACATCAGTACAATATCACAATACAGTTCCACATCACTAGGTATACGTTATCTCATCCCATCAGCCTTCTCTCCCATTCCTAAGTCACAGACATTTCCAGACTATTTTCCTGTGGGTTTTCTAGTTGGTAAGTTATTATCTATTCTTATTATCTAATTTTCTTGACAATAGCCATATTTTTTCTTAGTTATTTAACCAAAATCTCACTTGATCTGCTGGTAGTTTGAATTTGTCATTACTCTGGCACATATAGCTAATAAATGATTTCCATATGGCCTTAAACACATGCTCTTTTATTTCTCCTCTCTCTAATCTTGTTTTGCATGTTAATTTTTCAGACAAAGCTATGGCCCATATTCTGTTTATCTGATTCTGTATTGATAAATTCTCTATTTTTTTCCTTGTTTTTAGTGTTGCTATTCTTTCAGCACATACCAGAAATACTATAAGGTCTTTGGTAGTTTTTTTAAAAAAATTTCATCTTCAAATAAGGAGAGAAGCAGTAGAATCATAGAATTAGAAGAGACCTTGTGGGCCATCCAGTCCAACCCCCTGCCAAGCAGGAAAATCGTATTCAAAACATTTCCAAGTAATCCTCCACTTCTTCTATTATACAGCTCATCACCTCTTCCCAAAACTTTACTACCTTGTACATGACAAACTCATATAGTTCAAGTGTCCTAATGTTCTAGATTTGTGACTTATATGTGCTGGAAACTTTCTAAACTCACTGACCAGGCACACACATAAAACTTGTTGATAATTCTGCATAAGTATTTGGGCAAAGAGATTTTGCATATAAACTATTAAAATATTTGTGACTAAGCAAGAAAATGCCTATCATGTTTGATGGGCAAGAAAGCTAGGTGTATTCCAGAAACAAAAACAAGAGTTTCATTAGACCCACATGGGATATTGAAGAGCTACTGCTTCATAAAAATTCTTTTGTTAAAATAGGATATAGCATATACACAACCACATGGCAATGTATGAGCAAAGAGACTGCCATGTCAAGTACATCTGCAAGCTTTATACAAACATGTTTCTGTTTATACTTATGTAGTGATGAGGACACAAGCAAAAAAAAAAGCTGAGGTATAGGTTTTCATATTTTGTAAGAATCATAGAATAAGGTAGATTAACAGTTCTTCTCAGATGCTTCATTTACCTCAGGTGGTTGCTAGCAGTAAGTATAAAACCTCCTTTAAGTTATCTCTTTCCAGAATGGTGGTAATTAGGAAGTGTAAACTTGCAGAAATGATTATCTGTTGACTTACTTAATACCTCCCCAATGTGTGATTCTTAAAACTGTGTCTCAAAAACAAAATACCCTAATACTTATCTTCAGTCTTTCACCCATAACATTCCTTAGTTGTCAGGTTCAGTGTCAGTTCAAAATTTCTGCAATTCAGTTTCTTTCTTTCCGCACCAAGACAGTTTTGAATTGCATGATCCAGATGGGTTCAGTGGTCCGACCAGGAAATAAAAAGATATAGACCTGCTAAAGGGACCCAATGATGGGAAGAAGTATAATTTTATTGCAGTGATCTTTCCAAAAGCTCCTTGCAAAGAGGATAAGTAACAAAAATCCATGATTGCCTAGTAGAGCACATGGCTCCCATCAATATTTAAACTCTGGCATCTTCTGTGGAAAGATCTTCACTTGATTATCTGAAGTAGGGCAGCCAGCAGCACGTACAGTATTGGGCAGTTAGCCAATACTCTCATAAAAAGGGAGCTTGGGCTTCAATAAGTGTTGCTTTTGGATAAAGTAGGGGAGGACAGAAGTAGAATTAGGGTTAATTTGGGCTGCACAACTAGTAGTTGTTGGTTTGTGTCCTTCTAACCTGTCTCCCTTTCTAATCAGTGACTTGATAAATCAGATTTCTTCACCAGATATTCAGCTTTTTAAAAACACATATATGCTCAAGTAATTAGCATTTTTATAATGCAAATAAAATGAAATCATAAATAGCTATATTAGTTAAATTATCTAATATCCATACTTATGGCCCATGTTGCCTCTGCTCACTATCCAGCTGCTTAAAGACAAGGAGCATGTTAGTCACTAGAAGTGTTAACACAAACTCAAAAGTACGTGGAAAACACATAGAGATACCAAACCAGACTTTCATGAGAAGAAAACTGAAATTCCTTTACTTTCTCTAACATTCATAATGCATAAATAAAATTCAACTTCTTTTCTTCAAATCTTCTTAAAATTATGTTTGTCTTAGTTTTTCCCACTAAAAAAGGTCATATTGTCTGTCCTTTTTATGGAAAATTGAAGTAAACAAGCTTCAGACATCAGTATTGAATATTCAGGAAAATTTTGTAGATTTTTTGTTTTTAATAAATATATAGAGGTATTACTAATAATGCACAATTATATGAATCATTATTTGTAATCATAGTAGCTCTCATGTCAAGCAACAATCAGGGATTTTGATCATATGATACCTTATGTAAAGAAACTATCCAATATCCTAAATTTGATCCCCAAATAGTTTCAATACCTTTGATAGTATAACTGAAGTTAAAACTAAACTTAAGAGCAGGTGCATTATCTAATCATGAGGAGAAGCTCTAGCCCTAACATATATATTTATATGTCAGCCACCTACAGAAGATCTTAAGATATTTTAGGCCAGTGATTCTCAACCTGGGATCCCCAGATGTTTTGACCTTCAACTCCCAGAAATCCTAACAGCTAGTAAACTGGCTCAGATTTCTGGGAGTTGTAGGCCAAAACACCTGGGGACTCACAGGTTAAGAACCACTGATCTAGAGTTTATACCCCGAATCTGTCCAGAACTCACTTTTGGATGTCCACACAATGTTCATGGATTTCTGCCCCCCTTGCACAGGGTAAAATCAGGAAACCTGCTAGCAGAAGTTGGGGAATGTTCCAGAACTTCCTTGAAACTCCAGAGCAGCCCCACAGTTTGGGGTTGATATAAACAGCTATAATACAAACCGACTCAGCTATTTACATGAGCCGGTGCTGCCATCCATAGGAAATAGGAGAGAACTTTCCTTTTTTGTTGTTGTTTGTTAATAACAGTAGCAGTTATAGTGCTCCAGAGAGCTCCTAACCATCACCAGGCACTTTTGCCAATGTCACCTAAAGGTGGATCATGCCCTTTCTTCCTTTCTTTTTCAACTCAACTGCACAATGAAGGCTTTTCTCCCACTGCAGGAGTGGAGAAGTGAAAATATTTCCACATAGTACAACTGAGTAAGCAGCTGGGTATGTCAATGTTACAATTTCAGAAATATATTTTGTATGTGCTGCCCTTTTCTAGTAAAACGGCAGAACTTTATTTGTGGCTAACAGAAGCCTTTATAAGAAATGATTCTGAAGACCAAAGAAGAAACTGTGTAATTAATTGAGCCAAGCTTGGATGCAGTAGATGGTTTAAAAACATATTGATGGATTTTCAGGTGAAGTGGTACAAGTGGTACTTCAAGTTTAATTAGAAAAAAAGAATCCACTAATATTTTTTGTCATCTAGCCTCAACTATCTCTCTGATTTTGATACTCCATTTAACCTAACTTGATGTCAAGCATACTTGGAAGCTCTTATCTTTACTGGAGTAATTAAAGAAGAGTAGAAAATTGGCAAAAGCTCTTCTAGTAAAGCCATTTCAAATATCCCTGTAGGAACAGAACAGGTAAAAGAATGTAATTAATAAACTGTCATTTCAAGCAAAAGATGTTCCAGCTGCAAACTCCAGGTAAAATACAGCATATATCTGCAAACATTTGGAAAAAAACTATTGTATTTTGACAACAATATGGACATGTTTTTCTTTTTTCTGTAGATGCTCAAATTTATGTCAATCTTTTTTTTTTAAATAATGGAAAGAAAATTGCCATTTTTAAATCATGATTTGAAGAAGTAAATAAATAATATTGGTATTCTCTTTACATTGAAGGCTAAAATATGTTTCAGCTGCTGACTAAATTGACAAGAATACAAATTGAGAGAACTTAACTATATTTGGTAATGGTTTGTGTCTTTCAAATGGCATTGAGAGTAACCAGGAATTAGGTGTGCCCTATGACATTACTATTTGCCCACCTATTTCTGTTAATTTCATTATTACTGGAAACAACCAATACCATATTTACTCCAATCTAGTGCAACATTGAATCTAAGGCGCACCCCAATTTTAAAAAACCTGAAACAAAAAAAAGTATCTGCTGGTGAATGCAATGTGCAGTGGCAAAAGTGCATTCTTTGTAATTTGTTCCCAAAAGGTGTGCATTGCGGTTGCTGTGCACTTGGAATTCCTTCTATAAAATAAAAAGTGTTGGATAACCAAATCTTCCAGCAATGGAAAGTATTGGAAAGATATTCCTTGATGGGAAGATGGGAAGGAAAGGAAGAGAGGGGGAAATTTGAAGGAAAAGAAAACAAGGAGAAAGGAAAAGGATGAGAAGGAAGAAAAGAGAAGTTGGATGGAGGATAGAAAGAAGCTAATAAAAGAGGAAGAAAGGGATAGGAAATGAGGGAGGGAGGAAAAGATAAGAAGAAAAAAAGAGAGGAAAGGGAGAAGGAAGAAAAAGAAGAAAGGAGGAAAAGAGGAAGAAAGAAAAAGATGAAAGAGAAAAAGAAAAAAGGACGATAAAAAGGTAAGAAGGCATTAAGAGAAAAAAAAGGAAGAGAGAAGGAGGGATGGAAAGACTATAGGAAAGATAGGAAAGAAAGAAAAAAAGAAAGAAAGAAAGAAAGAAAGAAAGAAAGAAAGAAAGAAAGAAGGAAGGAAGGAAGGGTGGAAGGGAGAGAGAAAGAAGGAAATGAAAGAAAGGGTGAAAAAAGTGGAAAGGACAGAAAGAAAGTTAAAAAGGGTGGGCAGATGGACACGTGTGTACACAGGAGAGACAGTGGAAGTACGGCAGCCTCCCCGATTGCTGCAAGACGATGACAACTCTGTTGCCTCCTCCTCCTCCACTTCCAGGGCCCATCCCCTATGCTCCACCTTGTCAGAAAAGAGGAGGAGGTGCATGGAGCTCTTCTTTTAGTAGCTTACTAGCCAGGGAACTCTTGGTGGCACAGCAGGTTAAACTGCTGAATTGCTGAACTTGCTGACCAAAAAGTTGGTGGTTCGAATCCAGGGGGCAGAGTGAGTTCCTGCTGTTAGCCCAAGCTTTTGCCAACCTAGCAGTTCAAAAACATGCATATGTGAGTAGATCAATGCTCCGGCGGGAAGGTAACATCACTCCATGCAGTCATGCCAGCCACATGACCTTGGAAGCATCTATGGAAAATGCCGGCTCTTAGAAATGTAGATTAGCACCAAACCCCAGAGTCGGACACACCTAGCCTTAATGTCAGGGGAAAACTTTTACCTTTACCTTAGCCAATGAGGGAGAGCAAAGCCTCTGGCTTGTTCTGGTACAACAGAAAATGGTACTTCCAAATTACCCCAAACCTAGAGGATTTCCATCTTGATATGAACAAAATTGTCATCTTTTACCGTTACTGAACAAGATCGCCATTAACGTTTGTAGCATCAAGGACATAATTAGAATAGAATACCTATTCCTTAACCATATACGTGCTCCTGTAATGATTACTTTAAAAAAAATTAAGCATTGGGAAGCCAGTTATTGGCCAGCAAAAAGGAGCTAGCACAGCTTGTCTTAAAAGTGATAAAACTGTTTGAAAATCAAACACCACCAATACATCTGAAGGGAAACAACAATAGTCATCCCAGTCTCCCACAAAACTTCATGAAAAATTGACCTTACCAGAGAAGATGGGATCACAAAAAACCAGCCCAGATGACACCCTAGAAAAAAGCCAAAAGCACTCTAAATTGATCAACAGTTGGGACTATGCTCCCCTTAGGACAGAGGAGAGATGCTCTCACAAAGAGAAAGTGCTCATGAACCCATTTACTGCTTTACCTTTTCAAGAACAAAACAACATTTTTAATGTCTGGAGACTGAGATTGATCCTACTAGACAAGCAATGCTCAATCGTATATAACCCAACCAAGGTGAAAGGGTTTATTAAAGAAGAATCTGTTCATCCAAGCAAAAAAAAGCACATACCTCTTTTCATTAGGTAAAAGGCCAAACCTCTACTTTGGACAGAAGAGCAAAAGAAACTATGATTTCAATCAATACAACTTGACAGCCCACAATTATCTGCTCTAAATGATAGACCCCTCACATGGACCAAGATGAGGTAATTGGAGGACCAAGAATTAAGAGAGCCAACAGAACACAGCGAGCCTACATATCAACCACTGAAGGAGATTGTTCCAATAATCTCAAATGTTAGCAGACTCACCCCAAAGGTGAATAAGATCGAAATTCTAGAAGAGGATGTAGATGACTAGATGCCAGAGAAAGCAACCACAAAGGAACAGCCCTAAACAACCAAAGACAAAACACTTCCTACTCATCGAGCAGTGCTTATAATAGCACCCTGACAAACAGCGCACCACCAAAAGAGACTCCAGCTGTCACTTCTATCCTGGAATATCGCAGGGTGGACTCTGAATTACATGGTTACAGTCTGCTTAGAAAGGTGCAGACTTTATACCCTTTCACTAATTAATAGGGCTGTGCAAAACCATCATTAGTCTTTGTAAGTCATTAGTATTTCATTATATTCATGTATATGAATTACTATTAAGAAACATGTAGGAAAGGGGGAGAAAAAAAATAAGAATCAAAACAAATGAATGAAATGATATAAATGGGTCAAGCATTAGCTCTTTTAGATCATTTTTTGTTTGTCTGGTGTCTTTTTTTGAGGGGAGGGGTGTCTCTCAAACACTGTCAATAATGTACTAAGCAGAGGTTGAACAGTTCACTATCCTGCTCCACACCCCAGATAAGATATAGCCAATAAAAAAGTTTGTCTTCTTTTTAACATATATTAAAAGTAGTTTTACACTCAAAAACAGAAGTTCATTTTCTTGAAGAAAAGTAAGAAAAGAAAGTACTAAATGGTATAGGAACATTAGAGCATCTAACCTAGAGTGTCTCTTATTACATATTCTTTATGGAAGATAGACAGAGAGTGATGGGTAAAAACAGAGGAGAAAGACATCATCTAGAGCAATGATACCCCAAAAAACAAAGCAAAGCTTAGGTGATACAGGAAGAGAGTGGGTGTGAGCAAGCACTCAAACAAACAGGAAATTATGATGTGCCTAAATTCTAAAAGAATTATATGCAGTCTATCTTCCATTGAACACAGCTAGCTATGCAAAGGCTGCTAAATCCAACACCAATAGGGTATATTATACATGCACTGCAGGAATAGCATAGTTGTCATTAAACAAAGTATAAAAACATACTGATGGCCCAAACAGGAGAGTTAATATATATTATGCTAGTTGTTAAATTTTAGATCCCATACACTGATCCATTTAATGCAGTTCGAAGCTAGCTTCAAATTACAATGGTCAGACAACAAAAGTACACAAAAGAGAAGCCTTAATTTGCACCAGTGCCCTGTGGTTCATGTAATCGCTATCCAAGCCTCAATCTGGTTTCAGAATTTTCTATATTTCACCTAAACAGTGAAACCATTTTCTTCAATACCAGTTTGAAACTGTATTAAATCGTCAGTGTAGATTGAGTCCTCATTCATCAGGGAAAGATTGTTCAAATATTGCAATGGAAAGGAACAAAAGTGACTCTCTCTGGGCCAGTTTATATGGGCCACAAATCCTCTAGTGAGAAAGAAGTCATGCCTTCTTGGCCACTGGAGGAAGGCCCTGTTTATCATGTGGACAGGAAGGCCCTTCCAACCTCAAAATAGGTTTAAATTGTTTAACGTGATTTCCCCCATGTTAAGAAACTCTGGAAATGATTCAGTGCTTCACTGAGGCTCCAAAGCATCCCTGCACTTCAGGATGGTGTGGACAATTAGGTGTATTCTAATTTGAAATGAATACCCCCTCCCCACTCTAAGTCATTCCATGGCCGCTCAAAACCAGTCCCATGTTAAGTGGCCAATGTAGATGAATGCTTTCTCTCACAAATACATGCATGTTTTCATCTTTGGTTTTGAATGAGTGTTTACATGTGAGTCTCCAACTCTCATGTTCCCCTTTAAAGGAGAGAGAGATATAGAAAACACAGAAAGAGAAAACAGAAGCATCAAGGAATATCAGGGGGAAAGACTGTAAAAGCCCACCATAAAATTTCAAGACTCAGTTTTAGCCATAGCCATAATGTATCTTCTCTTGAAATATATTTCCTTGCATGGTGTTTTCTTTGCCATCTCCACCTGATGAAGTGAGCTTTGATATATTAGCATAATTTATTTTGTAGCCTCTAGTTGAAGTAGAGTAATAATCACCAATGTATGTTTGTTGTATTTGCTATTCTCAAAGTGATCTTTATTTGCATTATGAATCTTGTGTGCTCAATAAAATTCTTCTTTACATAACCTTTACTACCAAGGTTAAAGGATCCTATCCAAGAAAGTATACTCAGAATGTTTATGCACATGCTCTGAAAGCATATGAAAACTAAACAGACACAAGGAAGACTCATTTTTACTGATAGTGAAAAAATAAACACGTAGCTCAAAAATGTTACTGAAATCATGATCATAATCAACCACCACCACCATTACCACCACCATCATCATGAAGTTTCTATCTTCCAAACAAACATGACCATGTAGCTAGGCTCAGGAACCAGGGGTTAGCTCTGACATAGGAATGACAAAGCCAAACTTTGTGGAATGTTAAATCAGATGGGTAGAGAGTTAATAATTTCTTTTCATTCCTTTTTTTTAAAAAAAAAATTGATGCATTAATACCCTTATATTTCTTTCTACTTGCTATTGAATAAACTCAAAATTTAAAGAACACCAATTTCAGGAGAATCAAAATTGATATCCAGAAAAGGATCCAAGCACTTGATTTTGTCAGTGTCTGAGTTTCAATCCCTATGTGTTCACTCATTAGAGTGTGAATCACTTTTTCTTTCTTTCCATCACCTATATACCAAGCAGTCACAACATGTTCTTGGGAATACCTGCTTCTATTTAACTTTGTTTGTGCAAACAGATGAAAATTTATGATTATCTGCAAATCACATATTTGAGAAAGAAAGTATTTGAGGTCTAATAAAATGAATATGGGAGGGAATGAAATTGACAAGTTTTCCTATCTTAGAACAGAAGGATTGGTTGGAATCCTCCCATTGCAGCTGTTCCAACAGAATGAAACACAGTTGGACCCAAAGGGATGATGGATATCCATAATACCAAGTTCTCATTTACGTAAAATGAACAGATAAAGAAAAAAAGATATCTGAATAATGGGATGAGAACACCGGAGAATTCAGTGCTGGATCAGTCTATGGATTGCCTGAGTGGCCAATGAAAATACTTTCCCCTCTGATTTAAAAGATTACTATCATAAACTCCCTTCTAACCTTCTGCATAGTGCTTATGTAGCAGTAGTTGCTGATGTTTGTCTTGCTTTGTTCTGTACGGTGGTTTCAAAATCAGATACTTTTGATTGCCTTAAACACATAGCAAAGTTCATGCTAGTGGTAAGAGTAGGTCAGCTTCTCAGAGGGTCATATACTTAGATGGTCCTCGTGGCTTCTACAATGAGATCATGTGCTCATAGCAGTATTAGAAACTATTTTCAGACTAGAACTCACATAATCCCTTGGCATTGGTTATACTTAGTGAATCTGATGGAAATCTGCTCTGAACACCTGCATCACAGTTCAGTTGTGAGCCTGTGCCCCATTTTTGGGGTGTATCTTAAAAGATTCATGAGCAGAAGAAAAATCTGATCTTCACTCTTACGTTTGCTATTCAACAATACAAAAGACATACTTTACCTCAATGGTTATCCATGTGCATTGTGGAGTGAATGTAGTAATACTATGGTTTGTTCCATATAGTTTTCCAAAAAAAAAAAGCCTTCACAGACTGACAGTTGTTTTCCAGCATTCACCATCTAGTTTTTCCTTATGCTGTAGCAGCATAATATTACAGTTGGCTAGATTACTTGTAAATTAACTTTACATTCAAAGATAAAAGCTTAATTAGGCACCAATTCAAGGGTTTGACAATGTAAAAAAATTGCTTGCATGTAGAAAATGATAAGTGGCCCAACATTAACATATAGCATTATGGAACTAATCAGCATATTGGAAAACTGACTCTATACAATGTACATTTATTGAATTAAGTTTATTGAAAGTTAGAAACGTAGCCATTGGCTAACATTGGAAATTGGTCAATGTACTGCCTAAAAATGACATTAATTTTAATGATAGGTTTTATTGTTTTACTGCTGTATTATGGTATTATTACTTAGTTTTATTAAGGATGGAAGGAATTTTTTATTGGGCTCCACAGTCTCAAGGAAAGCAGCATTTTCATGCCTCCCAAAACTTGTGAAAAAAGTATACCCCCTCCTTGAATAATTGCACATTCACAAAGCTTACACAACACACATTATATGAGAAATGTGTGCAGAATGAGGGAAAAACAAGGGGAGCACATTATAGTAAAATGAAGAGATTAGGTAAACTGTACTGGTGAATGTTCAAATTAGGAAAAAAATATCTTTAAACTTTATGTTTAAGAGAAGGAAAAACACAGAGTCTTGCAGAATTTAATGCAAAATAGGAATAAAAGAAAACACAGATGGAATTTAGAGAATGTAAATAAAAATGAGACTGAAAGGGTTCTTGTATTTTGTGATTTTGGATATGGAATAGTGTTAATCGCCGTTTTTTGTAAACAAATGTGTTATGAAATTTCTAGATGTATTAAAAATGAAAGAACAAGGGAAAATAAAAAAATGTAGCAAGACCTTTGAGACGAAGGGTTCATCTACACTGTAGAATGAATGCAGGCTCAATGCTATGGAATCATGTGAATTGTGATTATCCAATGTCTTTAGCCTTCTCTGACAAAGAGTGCTGGTGCCTTACCATAATAGAAATCCCAGGATTTTATATCATTGAGCCATGGCAGTTAAAATGGGGTCAAACTGCATTAATTCTACAGTTTAGACACATCCTCGTTTATTTTAACATTGACTTCTTTAGATGGATCGATAGCCACAAAACATCCTCCTCTCCCAACTGTTTTAATATTTTAAGATAAAACAAAACAGGATATCTAGCTCTTTGAAAGTGAGATTATATAGAAATGTTAACCATTCTCTTTCACTAGGACAAACATCCTAACATCCATGACACAACTGTTTTTCAAAATATTGAAGCTGGTTCATTACAGATAAAGCTCAATTTTATTTGTGTGCTGTGCAGATACAGTGGCCTATGATCCCTGACCCTCATTCTGTCAGCATAGGTGTCTGCAGAATGATATCTGAGCAAAGACAAGCTCTGGAGGAATCAAAGAAGGGTGTGATTCTTTTGCTTCCTCTTTGATCAGAGGACTTTTGCTGTATCCTCTGATAATTCCATTGAACTTACAACTATGCACTTTTTAAATATATCACACCAAGAATTAAAAGGCATGCTAAACAAATATCAGATCAAAGTTATATTAAGTGACTCAACATGCAGTTCTGAAGGCAAATGTTCTCAATCTGTGTGTATGTGTGTGTTTGTCCACATAAACCAAACTGCTGGGATGCAAATACAAGCCATGGCAAACTAATGGCAATTCCTGATTATACCCTAATGATGCTGAATGCTTATCACTTTTTTAAAAAGGATTCAGAACACACTGCAAATTGTCTGGTTGCAAATAGTTCCTTTTTTAGACCACCATGTCTACATGTGTGAACATCTGCTTCTGCAGAAATATGCCCACTAGCTGGATTGAACCAAAGAATTTCCCCCCTTACTTCAACTGGGAAAAAGTGGAGCTATATTTGTATCTTGTAGTTATATATTTACTATAGCTATTTAGTTTTGTAAGTAATTAGTTACAGTTACAATCTGCAAGTATTTACTTAGTTTTGAAGAAATGCAATGGTAATTTTGTTGATCAATTCAAAACAAAATCAAATATATATGTTAGCAATAGCTGTATTAGATCAATTAATTAGTAACCTCTTTCCCTTATTTCATCCTCCTCCTCCTTTCTTTTTTGTTCTCTTCTCTCTAGAACTACCACACACACACACACACACACACACTTATTTATTGCATCTCCATTTCACAAGATAAATTGCTGTCCAACAAAGGAATAATGAGACCAGACACAAAATAAAGGCAATTTTATTAAGCATTATCCATTTAATTGTTTCTTTTTCATGTTGAGCAAAACTAAAGGTGAACAACATGGTGTGGGAGTGGCTGGAGTGGGTCTCATCCAGACTGCGCACCCCAGCCTACCCTGGTTGAAAACACTGTAGCCCTTGCGGGGAATCCCTGAAACTCAGGTTGTTCAATTTTCAATATCCTGAAACCAAAAAAAAGAATTTGCTGGAAAATGCAATGCATAGTTGAAAAATAATAGAAAGAAGGTGCAAAATGGAAGAGGAAAAAGGAAAGGCAGAGAGAGGGAAAGATAATAGAAAGAAGGGTATGTACATGAAAGAAAAAGTAGAGAAGGAAGGGTGGACAGGAGCAAGCTAGCTCTGCTATAAAGGAGGTCCTGGCAAGCCATGGCAAAGAAGGCTGCCTTCGCCTCCTTCTCTGCTTTGGGGTCTGTGGCTGGTGAGGCAGCGGCCCTGGCAAGCCAGGCCCCAGGAACCAAGGAGGGTTCTCCTCTGCTACCTTTGTGGCCGCCTTCGCCTCTTCCTCCTTGGCTCCTGGCGTCACTCATCGCCTCACCCCTTGCCCTTCATGGGATGCTTTGCTAGCTCATCCTTGCCCTTCATGGGATACTTTGCTGGCTTGCCCTTTGTGAGACTCTTTGATGGCTCGTCTTCCTGGACAAAGGGTGAGGGTGAGCTGGCAAAGAGAAGTGTCCAGTGAAGGGCAAGGGCAAGCTGGCAAAGCATCCTGCAAAGGGCAAGGGTGAGCCAGCAAAGCAGCTGGTGAAGAGCAAAGATGAGCTGGCAAAGTTGCCAGCAAAGAGCGAGGGTGAGCTGACAAAGTGGTCGGAGAAGGGGTTAGGCAATGAGTGGCTTCAGGAGCCAAGGAGGAAGAGGCGAAGGTCCAGACTTTATTTCCTTCTTTCACTCTTCCACTCTTCCTTCTCTTTGTTTACCCTTTTCTGGCTGCTATGCTGGCTTACCTTGACCCTTTGCCAGCTGCTTTGGTGGCTCTCAAGGAGTATTATGTGAATCTAATGCACACGCCAATTTTGGTAGGACCATTTAGCCAAAAAAAGGTGTGCATTAGAATCAGCTAAATAGGGCATTTTTCCCATCCTCTAGATCACTTGATACCCAAAGACAGTTTGAAATTTTCATCTTTCACGAAAAGTGTACCAGAACATGCTAACCAACTCTTATCTCCTCCCAACACTTGCTGGGAGCCCTAATTACAACATTGCCCTATGCCAATTACTAGGTCCTCTGTGACAGTGTAGGATAGGTGGGGGGGTTAATGAGAGGTGAGGAGAGAATCCTACCTGTCACTGAAGCAACCAGAAGATTTACACCATGGAAGGAGGTGAGAGGAAGGGTCCACTATCTCCAAAACTGGGGGAGGCGGGGGGACAGAGCTGCCTTATAACAGGCCATCCAAGTCCTGCTCCTCTCCCCATGGTCTTGTCAGGATGAACTAATGCTGGCCTCTCCCCAGTGGAGGCCAGCAAACTGATCTCTCCTGTTCCCTATGATTGTACTGGCGTGTATGTATGTATGGGCGTGGGGTAGTTATTTTTGGGCTGCTTTTTAAAAAGTCTGAACACACCTATGCCACAAACAATTTACCCCCATCTTCTTCATTGTTATGCCAACTGCTCAGGAGGAGAATACACAAAACAAGCAACCATATGATAAGTCATCTAGTGATGTCACCTTCTATAGCTTTTAAAGTTTTAAAAGTTGCATTTCACTACAAAAGATACCCTTTTTAAATTACACTTGTAATGTAATTACACTCTCTATATTTGAAAAAAAGAATTGACTATAACTCACTACGTATTTACAATAGTATGTCTCTGAACAGAATGGTGTCAAGGTTGTCATCAAGGGCTATAAAACTAAAATGAAAGTTTGCATAGTATACACAAACCATAAAGCTGTTGTCTGTAGCCTATATAGAACAGACTTAATTTGTTTTGTATTACACCAGCTGACAGGTTTAATGATTACACTCAAGTGTTCTCATTTCTTTCCACTTTTATTTATCTTAAGGTGATGGAGGATCCACTACTCTAGCTTTCATTTCAATATATTTTTGGTATTTCTTGCCTGACTCCTCAGTCTCTAACCATGAAACAATGAACACTAATTTATATATAGCACTTGGTTGAGATCAGAATGCATTTGACCTATTTCAAACTGAATTTTTGCTTCACAGATGAGCAAAATTTCATATTCTTAATGTTTTTGCACACATACACCTACTGGTACCTAGAAAGAATTTTTTTATTTGTATGTTTCCTTCAGTTTTACTGCTTTATCCTATTTGTTTACTTAGATCTCAATATCAATTTTCAACTCTATGTAAGATATTATTTCGGGGGAGCCAAAGATGACACCACAAAAACGTAGTCAGAGAACAATATATGAATTCTGTCATTGAATTGACTATTTTAGTACTTATTTTGAGATGTCTATTTGTAACTCTTTTTATTCATGTATGCACATGTAGAAAAATGCAAAAAAATCTCTCCAATGGACAGAATTACATACATTTTTTTGTGAAATCCTATATAATGTTTTGTGCAAATCATTATTTTTTGTTCAATACCAGGGAGAGGGGTTGCACAAAATATAACCATTGGCACAAAATATAATGGATTTTTTGTTTTGTTTTGAAAAAATACACCCTTTGTTTTTGCTGCTGCTTAAGGAAATAAGCTTGGATTTTTGGCCTCACACATATATCTAGCAATGGTTGACAATTCATTTGACAACATCCTTTCTTGTCAATGACAAGAACACTTAGGAATGTCCCTATCTACCACACAGTTTAGTATCTTTGGGCTTTGGGCTCAATAACACCTTAGCCAAAGTGTTCATTGAAATCCCTTGAACAAGGCACTGCATCATTAGTTTTTTCTGAACTAGTTTCTACTTCCATATAGAACTTGTATTCTACATTTTTCATGGTATAATTATCATGCAATATTACCTGATTACAGTGATGATAATAGAAATGACCTTGTTTCTACAATGACTCCCAGTTGCATCATAATGCCTCCCAGTTATCACCAGATTACGTTCTTTGAAAATGCTGGAGTAGAGCTTTAGGATAAAAGCTTCAGTTTAAGATCCATCCAATTCATGTTATCTTTAGCTGATGTGTTTCCTCCCACTGCCGATCACTATTCCTTGAACACATTTCAATAATATCAGGGTGGTGAAATGAAGGACATTTCTTCATTACTGGCCAAAATGTGTAAAATAAATAAATAAATACAAATTTGCAACACTCTCCTTTCACAGTTCTGTGCTTTGAATGAAATTCAGAACAAATATATGCTCTGAATTATATATGTCTTAAAGTATGAACACTATTTAAATTAAAAAAAACTCAAGAGAGACATGATTTTATATGCCAAGTGGCACTTTTTAAAGAGGAAAAGTGTGATTTTCCTCCCTCATAAATGCAATCTTTGATGTTGAATCTCTCTGATTCTTTTATGAGGAGCTGAAAACTGCCATAAACTTTCTAATGAATGCAGCACAAAGAATATCAAAGAAGGAAAATGACAAACACACACACATGTCTGGAAAATATGTAAAAATAAATTATATCTGCCATTTTGACATGTGTGTGCCAGACTTTAACATCTGTGTGTGCATGGTAGCTATTAATGTTGACACTTGGAGCTGTCAGATCTACAAAGATGCCTTGAAAAAACCCAATCCCCCAAATAAATTTATCTGGTTAATCTCTCTTTGACATTTGTTATTTCCTAATTCCACCAGATTATGTTGTCTTATATCTTCATTTATCAGATGGCACTCCCATTAAACAGAGAAGAAGGATGTGACACTAGCAAAATCCATTTCAGAGGCATTTTCTCCATTATTAGAAATCCTTGGTTCTGACATTTGAGAAAGCAATTGTATTTACAGAAACATAGGTTTCATTTTAGATGTCTAGTGTAACCAATAACCGATTGAATGTAAAAGTCAGCATCTTGTATGTTAGTGATTCTCAACCTATAAGATGTGGGGGGGGGGGGACATATAGGATTGTTTTCCAATGTGCCAAGGACAGACACTAAATAGGTACCAAATATCTACCCAATGGGTATAAATGTTCTTTCTTTCTTGGAAGCCTACTAGTAACCAGAAACCAATGACACAGGTCCAGAGACCACCAATTTGAGTAGCCCTACTACATCAGATACAATGTCATTTTTGCTAAACCATGCACTTCTGTGGACTTGAAAAGCATATAAAGCACATAAAGGGCTTTCTGCCCTCCCGATCTATCAAAAACTAAGCCAGTGTATCCTGAGTAATAAAATCTCCCAAGACCAAAGAAAGTCTGTGTGTTCCTGCTGGGTGTGCTCAACAAATGCTAAGGGATTTAAAAAAATCTCAGCACATCCCATTACTGGGATAAAACAAAGCTGGTCCAGTGGCAAAAGTCAATAGATTTTCCCCCAAGTTCTTTCTGTGTGCAAAGAGAAAGTTGTAAAAAGCAAGTGACTAAAATTTGGAGACCATGAACCACAGCCAATATCTGTTTTTGTCTTCCAAATGATGCCTGACAGACTACTATGTAAAAGAGTGTGAGACCAAGCAGGCATTTGATTCCATCCCCACCTGCCAATATGATGAATGTTGATATTGTGAGTCTGTATTCCTCACTAGCAGGAATACAGGTTTTCTATGGATATTTATGGAATTCAGTTTCTAAGATGGTTGTTAACAAATAAAATCTGTTTTAAAAATTCAGTATAAGTCCGCCAAAAATACATTTTGCTTGTGTGCATGAAGCAGAAAAAGGAATCTGTTTAATCTTGTGACTATCTAGAAATACTTGAATCAAAAATTTGCTAAGAAAACCAAACATACTTTTTGCTATCCCTGGGCACAACTCAGTGGTTTGGTTGCTCCTCAGATGGCTACTTACTGGGAGGTATACCCAGGGCATTCATCCCAAAGTCCCAGACCCCAAGTAAGAGCCATAACCCCAGGTCAGCCTCAAAGGTAGACTCCTCCCTCACACTCCAGGACCTCTGAAGGCAGTTCTAGAGCTCCTCCTTTCATCAAAGGCTCCCAAAATATAGACCAAAACTTTACATTCTCCCCCCTCTGCCTGTCAATGGCATCCTGTTTATGGACATGACCTGGGGTCAATTGTAAGTCCCTCAAATCCAGTAGGGGGTAAGGCAAAAATCCCAAGGTAAAGTAGAAAAATTCTACCTTGTCCCAAAGTGACCAGTAAACTCACACTGTAGTTGTTGAGGTTAAGAAAGAAATATGTGCATAAGTAAAAAGCACCATTTAGTCTAAGCATGCAGAGTGCAGAGAAACCAATAATGAAGGGTTTAAGACAGGTATAGTCAAACTAAGGCCCAGGGGCCAGATGCAGCCCCCTGGGCGCTTATCTCAGGCCCTCCTCATTGTTCCTATCCTCTTGGCATAAGGACACAGTGGTGTGCTGCGTCCTTACGCCAAAAAGATGAGGGAGAAAGGCACGTATCAGCTGAGAGCCCTCTCAGCCACCATATGTCTCACCCTCTTGCCAACATAAGGACGGTGTGAGTGATTCCATCCTTATGCTAGGAGGATGGCTCAAAGAAGGCACGCGGCAGTTGAGAGCCCTCCAGACCACATTCAGCTGCCATCTCTCCTGCCCTCCTCCTGGCATAATGCCAAGAGGACAGCCCAAGGATTGGGGCAGGAGGATGAGAAGGAGGATCAGGGCAGTCACCACGTGTCCCACCTTCCTCCCAGCATAAGGATGGAACAAGCAGCCCCGTCCTTATGCTGGGAGAAAAAAACTTAGGAAGACCCAGGCCCTGCTCTGCCTCCTCCTGGCCCTGTCCTTTTCTGGGCCCTCGCCACCCAGTGTGTGCCCAGCCCCCCTCCTCCCTGGCTTGGCCCTCTGGGTGGGGCCTACAATGGGCCCCAAGTCAAAAAAAGTTCACCCATGTCTGGGTTAAGACATAGGAGGGTGGATAGCTAGAGTAGGGCCTTTCTGGTCAGAGATTTATGCCATCTCCTTGTGGGCTGTCTTAGAGATTAAAAAAGAGTATATTATAATGCCACCATTATTGTTTCTCTCACTTGTTTGAACTGTACATAATCTAAAATATAGCCATTCCTTGCTGAACTGATAGAAGGTTAACAGCTGATTGATTTGTGGGACCTGTACCATGTGCTCAGAGGAACTTTGTTTTTCCTGGGTCATGAAGGAGAGAACTGAGAGCCACAAGATTTATGGATGCTTCAGTTCCTAAACCATTAATGATAGTAGTGAGGGTGTGGGTGTGTGCATGCACAAAATGCATTGATGATACATAGAGGATAAGTACATAAGGATAATTTCTGTGCCACCTCTTGCAAGGCCTCTTGCACTAGTCCAGGTACATAATAGGGGTGTACATAATGCCCCCAAGGCTTGCTGTTTTTGGATCTCTTTTAATGGCACTCCGTGCAGTCATGCCGGCCACATGACCTTGGAGATGTCTATGGACAACGCTGGCTCTTCGGCTTAGAAATGGAGATGAGCACCAACCCCCAGAGTCAGTCACGACTGGACTTAACATCAGGGGAAACCTTTACCTTTCAGCTGGCCAACCATTCTGTTCTCTGAGCCATTGCCGAAATAGGGAGCGGTGTGCTGTTTTCATTCTGGAAAGATTTGGCCCATTGGAGACAATAGGGAAACTTTAGAGACTTGTTTCTCAGTCATTTTTAGGCCCAAAAACTGGAAATTTCCTCTCTTGTAGACCACATGTATGACTGCAAAGTACCTGTCAATTTTTGGAACATTTCGCCAATCCACTCATTTTGAGGAATGTTTAAAACTTTTTCCATAATCACAAGAGGGTTCTGGGAATTGCAGTCATTGCTGGTTGTGCCCATTCTCAGCCAATCAGAGATCACTGCTGATTGTGTCCATTTTCAGCCAATCAGAGAATGGGCACAACCAGAGCTGATTGGCTGAGAAAGAAACTTGAAAAACGGAGAGAAAAACTTCAACTCCCATCCTGCAATCTGCCACAGAGGGGCCTTTGGGAAGGAAGCTGGGAAGCACTCAGCTTCATCTTCTAAAGAAAGGAAGAATAAAGGAAGGAAAGGAGCCAACCCCCCTCCCCCATTAATCAAAGAAGGAAAAGGAAGAGAAAAGAGGTAGAGTGCTGTCAGGGCTGCCCAGCCTCATTAGCCAAAAGATTTGGCTATTCATGACCCGTTTTAGGTTAGGGCTTCAGGTGGCCGGCCCCAATCCATTTCTGCTGTTCCAAATGCCAAATTAGCTGAAATTCCTGAGGCAATGCAAATACAGTATAGTCTCACTTATCCAACATAAACAGGCCAGCAGAACGTTGGATAAGCAAATATGTTGGATAATAAAGAGAGATTAAGGAGAAGCCTATTAAACATCAAATTAGGTTATGATTTTACAAATTAAGCACCAAAACATTATGTTATACAACAAATTTGGCAGAAAAAGTAGTTCAATATGCAGTAATGCTATGTAGTAATTACTGTACTTACAAATTTAGCATCAAAATATCATGATGTATTGAAAAATTGACTACACAAATGCGTTGGATAATCCAGAACATTGGATAAGCGAATGTTGGATAAGTGACGCTAACTCTACTGTACCTGCACATCCCTAGTACATAATCCCTGTTGATAACAGTGAGTGAAGACTGGATTAAACAAGACTTACTTACATTTTTCAAAATGTTTTTGTTTTTTGTTTTTATTTTCCACATCCATCCATCCACCTACATTCCTCTCCCTTTTTAGGTATCAAAACAGATTTAGTGAGGAAGCATAAAGTAATACAGAACTCCTTCTGTATGTTAATATATGATGTAGAGTGATTTGCTTTGTAACAACAAGAGTGTTTCTTTGGAATAAATATAATAACACCAGAGGCAGGAATCATTATATGTCATCAAAAGCTGTTCGCACAGATATACTTCCTACAATGGACACTATACAATAAAACACATCTATAATGGATTGTTTTGCCTGTGTGGTTGATAAAGCCCTGAAGCCTTACAGAGAAGAATAAGCAATACACATGATGACTAACTTGACTTGCATAACAGTCATGTGGCTGCTTTGAAGATGTTCTGTGCAAGCAAACAAGCCCCTTCGGGATGACATGTGAAACACTGGTTCTGAAGCAATCATGTTCTTGGTCTGTATTGAACCCTGTTGGCATTTCAGAAAAGGTTTAAACTGACAACAGTGAATCAATGCCACAAGCCCTGGTTTATGGCACTTCTTCAGTGCTTCCCAAGCCTGTATGTAAAGCAGAGATATGCAGGCAGTAAACAGCATTTGCAGCTAATGAGGCAGCAGCTGTTTTGTGTAATACACCTTATTCAGGATGTGCCAAGCTGTAGTTGCCTTTAAATGTAGGTTGATGTTACCTGCTTTGTACAGAGGAACACACAACATAGGAAATGTGGTACAGCTGGCAAATACTTGAATTTTCCATCTTCCTCTTTCCATTTTCCCTCCCTGCATTTTATTGCACAAATGGCCAGCATGCTCTTTTCTAACAGAGGTGGAGATTGATACTTACTGACACAGCATCATTTCATTGGCATAAAGATGCCTCTAAAGATGTCCCCCCCCCATCTCCCCCTTCATACCAAAATGTTATCTAGTGGGCCTGAAGGAATAAATCCAAATTGGCATTTTGTATTTTTATGTTTTAAAAAATTTTGGGCAGGTTATGCATATAGTGAAAATGAAAGGAATGCAAATTAGTATGCTTCAGGGCAACATAGGGACATTGACATAATTAAATGCAAAAGGGCAATTTGACAAGAATTCTCAGGAGGTGGACTTGTTCTACCAAACCTGAAACTGTATTTTGAAGCATCTGCAATTTTGTGGATGATGGAATAGATGATATTAGAAGATGAGAGAATATTGACTATTGAAGGTTATGATTAACTATTTGGATGGCATGCATATATTTAGTACAACAAATCTAAAATAGACAAGAGCTTTACAAATAATATTATGAGATACAAGACTTTTGAGAATTTAGTTAAAGCACAAATTGAAATTTGGACAGAAGACTCCACTCTGAATTTCGCCACATGAAGCTTTCATGATGATAAGGAAAGAAGACAAATATAAGATACAAGACAATACTCACAAGAGAAGAATTGAAGAAAGAAGGATTAAATATTGGGTGGTTTAATTATGATCAAATTAAACAGAAATTTAAACAAGACTTTAAAAAGAAATGACTGAATTGGAAAAATATAATGGACAGAAAGAAACATGTCAGGAAGATTTATCAATTTTTACTGAATATGAGACAAGTAAAGAACAAGTAAAAGTCTGTATGGTAAATTGGGCAAAAGAGGAAGGTCATGAAATAAATGGCAATGTATGGGAAGGAATATGGAACAAATACTTTTAATTTACAAAGGCAAACAAACCGAAAGGAAACATTTATAAATGTTTCACATGTGGTACATCACTCTAGTAAAACATGTCAAGATGAATAAAAACAAAAGAATGGATAATAAACATTGTGCTTCAGAGGGGTCCTTTATTATTAGTAACTAGCTTGGGGGCCCGGCGGTGCCCGGGTTATTTGAGAATGGAACTGTTTGTCTTTGTTCCAAGTGTAGTCTTGATCCAGTGCCAGTTGTCTTCAGTTGGTACAGGTGAACTACAACTCCCATATGTAAGTCCATGGTCCATCCCCCTCCAAACAGCGCCAGGATGTAAAGTAGGTCATGGGAACTCAATGTGTCAAGTTTGGTCTTGATCAGACATTGGTGGGGGTCGCAGTGGTCTGGGGAAGTGAGTGATGGTACTGTAAATCCCATCATCCATGGTGCATTGTTCCTCAAACCGCAGCAGGACATATAGGGGGTGGTCAGTTCCCTGGTCAGTTGTTCCTTCAAACCATAGGAGGACTTAAAGTTGGCCACATTGCACTTGTGTGTCAAGTTTGGTACAGTTTCATCATTCATGGGCATCACAGTGGTCTGTGGGAGGTTGGTCCATCCTCCCCCAAACTGCTGCAGCATATAAAGTGTGTCATTTGGGATATATATAACACATTTGGTTCAGTTCTGTCATTTGTAGCAGTTGCTGTGGTCTCAAGAAGTGAGTGAAGGTAGTGCATGTCCCATCATCCTTGGCCTATCCTCCCCCAAACTGCCCCAGGACTTAAAGGGGTTCATGGAGGTTGTGTGTGCCAAGTTTGGTCCAGTTCCGTCACTAGTGGACATCACAGTGGCCTATGGGAATCGTAGTGATTGAAAGTACTACATATCCCATCACCCATGGTCCATTATCCTGCAAACGGCACCAGGACATAAAGCGCATCATGGGATAGGCTGTCTGGAATTGTGGGAGTTGGAGTCCAAAACACCTGGAGGGCCCAAGTTGGCCCGTGCCTGGTTTAAAGGCTTTCATACAATCCTAGAGTTAGAAGGGGTGCCCAAAGGCCATCTAGTCGAACCCCCTTCTGCCATAGAGGAAGACACCATCCAAGCCCTCCTGACAGATGGCCATCCAGTCATAAATATGATTGGGAGACAGATAGACTCCTAGATTTGAAAGGGGTCTCTGAAGGTCATCTAGTCCAGCCCCGTCTGCTACAAAGGAAGACACAATCCAAGCCCTCCTGACAGATGGTCATTCCAACCATACACACAATTGAGACATTTATTTATTTATTTATTTATTTATTCCTGATATTTCTCCCTTGCCTTTCTGCAATGGACCCAAAGTGTCTTGCAAGGTCATTAAGCCACGTGCTAACATCCACCATATACATAAAACATAAAAGCAACATCAAGCAATAGTAATATAAATAGGACATAGCAGGGTTCAGTGGGGGCAGGTGAACTACAACTCCCATATGCAAGTCCATCATCCATGGTCCATCCCACTCCAAACAGTGCCCGGATGTATAGTAGGTCATGGGGACTGTATATGTCAAGCCTGTTAGGGTGAGTAGGCCGAAGCCTGCTAGTGGTAGTTTTGCCTCAGTAAAAACTGAGGGGGGGGGGAGGAGTAAACCATCCTTAAAAGGAAAGATTTAAAAGATAGTCATTATTTTCTCTTTAGTGTGCTGTGAATAGTACTGTGTCCCAATGAGCCAGGGAAAAGCTGCCTTCTTTGGAACAATATTGAGGAGAGAAGATGGCCTCCTCTTTTTTGGGGCCTAGGAGGGCCTAGCAGCCTGCAAAGGCCGAGACATGTCAGTAGAAGCACTGAAGAGGGGTGAGGTGAGGGAGTAGAAGTTTTCATAAATATACCCGCAACCATTGTTTAAAAGGAAGCATTAAAACATAATTATTTTCCATCATTAGTTGGATTCAGAATGCTGTGAGTGTGTGAATGAACTGTAATTTCTAGCACCCAAAGTTTTTTATTATCAGTATGCACAGTTGGCCATGTTGGGTCTATGTGGTCCAGATCCATTTTCAATGGGTTCATGGGTCCTAGGGTTTAAGTGTGTCAAGTTTGGTCCAGGTCCAGCCTTCCTGGTGGTCCCAGTGGTATTTTTGATTACAAAAGTGTAGGCCAGAGGCTGTTAAGTGTACCAAAGCTAGCGTCGTTCTGAGGAGAGAGAGTAGGCCGGAGCCTGTTTGTGGTAGTTTTTGCCTCAGGGGTCCCAGTGGCCTGTGAAAGTGGCGGCCAATCAGAAAGCTGGCCCATATTCCGGCTGGCCAATCAGAAAGCTGGCCCATATTCCGACCGGCCAATCAAAACGCTGGCACATACACATATACAAACATTTACTTTTATTATATATAGATATAGATATAGATTTAGAGGCTCGTATTTCCAGATTGTCTGAATCTCCAAATTATGAAGCAAAGCTCCGAAGCTTTGCATACCCAGTAAGTTGATGTTTTATTTTTGTAATTTTTCTCTCCAATTTTAAATAAAATTCAAACTTGCCTCACTTATACTATTTCTTTTCAAGATTCCCAGGAAATATACATGTAAAGGTGGAGAAGAAGATATATATTATCAGAAACTACCCAAACCATTGTAGTGCCTGAGGTGGAGTAGCAAATGGAGCCTTCACTACTAAGCCAATGTATCTAATACTAAAAACCATTGTGTTACATGAGATAAAAAAATCCATGAGCTTGGAAATTCCCATCACTAAAAATGCAGTGATGAAGAAGTGTTTGCCCTTTAGTCAATCCCCAAATATCTTGCCTAGCCCAGCTTCCTCAGTAATGATAGAGATGATCCTGAATAGCACTCTATTCTCTTAGGACCTTATCCCATGAGTTGTGAAAAGCAAGGGGGTCATCTTCTTAGTGCAGCAAATCATCTCATTTATCAAATCCCATCCTCACCACCGGGAATACTTCATAATACTTTGCTCCAGAGCTAGGATGGTTACATCTTGGGAGTCCTTCAGCCCTCCGAGATGTGACTGTCACCAGCCATGACACTCCCACCTACTTCAGTATTGTGGTGAATTGGCTGACATCAACCAATGAGGTGGCTGGGAAGGGGAAGCCCTCTTTTCTCCCCACCAACTATTCTTAGTAAAGCCATAATCTGGACTACCGAGGAAAAGGTAAGTATTGAGTTATAGCTGGAGACAGCTGTGACACAGGAGGGGTGACAGGGACACAATCTCAGGTGAGCAGTAGTTAGATATTTGAAATATTTGTGCTTTCTCAGCATATTATGTTTCCCAGTTTTGCTCTGAAAGTATTTGGCTATTAGACAGAATATTAGGAGCCTAGCATGATACAACTTAGATCCATGGAGATGAATGACTTTACCGGAGTCATTAATAATTGATATCCATGACAAAAGTAAAAAATGCTTCTAGGGGAGTGAGAGTGTTTTCCCTGTTGCAATGACTAATAGTAGATAGGATGAGTCCCCAAAATCCATTAGGTACTGAATGTTATAGCTATGCCAGGTTGTGAGTTCTATGCCAGCTGGCAGACCTCTCTTTCTTCTTCTCATTTTTCTCTATAATAAAGGCCACAACTTTAGTAATCCATTGAGCTCTGGAGTTAATTTGGTTAAATGGATGGTTAGACCAGTGTCTACTTCATCCTCCACTCTGTATGAATTCCTCCTGAAGTTTCCACTTTGTGGCATTGGATAATCATTCCAGCAAAAGGAATGTACTATTCTTGATTTTTAAATGTTGTTTCCTCCTCTAGCAAATCCAGTTAGAATATTTGGGAAATGTAGGTGGTGTATGTGTGTGCATTTGTATGTGTTTGGGTACAGCTAGTATAGTATCACAGTCTTTTATGAATGCTGAGCTAGTTCAGTGTAGTTTTAGGACCTTATCCCACTCCAGTTTTCTCCATTTTCTTACCATCTTCATACGCTGGCAAAACAGATTCCAATGGAAGCTTTTCCATGAGACACAGCCACCTCTGGTGGCTGCCTGTGGAAATCAGTCTTGACATTGTTCAAAGACAGAGAGAGGAGTCCATTTTCAGGAGTCAAGTATTGAAGAAAGTGGCAGGAAGCTGAGGACAGCCGGAAGAAGATGGGGAAATGGCTAGCCATCCCAAACCTGGACCTTGCCAGAGTAACTTGGGTCCCCACTCTTAAGGACACTCTTCTCTGCTTTCCCCCCTGTCCTCCTGCCCATGGGATAAATTCCATTGATTGTCTTTGGAGAGAGAAAAAGTGGCATACAAATAGGAAGAGGAGGAGGAGGAGGAGGAGGAGGAGGAGGAGGAGGAGGAGGAGGAGAAGGAGAAGGAGAAGGAGAAGGAGAAGGAGAAGGAGAAGGAGAAGGAGAAGGAGAAGGAGAAGGAGAAGGAGAAGGAGAAGGAGAAGGAGAAGGAGAAGAAGGAGAAGGAATTAGAATGGAGCTTGGTAGACGCAGGTTCTAGTCCTCAGTGAGACAGGAAATTTAGAGGGTGTACTTGGGCTAGTTACTTGCTCTTTTGGTGTATTCTGTTTCACATAGTTGTTATGAGGATACAGTGTAAACAAAGAGAACTATGCAATCCACCTTACTCCAATTGGGGGAAAGGCAGAATGTAACTTATAAACAACTTGGAAATTTAATTTAAAAGTAACTTATAAACAATGAAAAAGTCAAACAAATACATGAACATTGGCTGAGGTTTTCCATGGGAGCTGTAGCTATTATGGAATAATTACAACCCCCCCCCCCCCCATATCCAACATCCTAAATCAGTCATACATGCAGCAAAGCAATTCTAAGTGACTGGTATGTATGGCCCCTTCCACACAACTGTATAAAATCTACATTGAACTGGATTATATGGCAGTGTGGACTTGGATAAACTAGTTTACAGTGGATATTGTGGATTATCTGCCTTGATATTCTGGGTTATATGGCTGTGTGGAAGGGCCCTTAGTGCAGAAAGATGATACAACCAGTGAGTTGTGGTGCAAAGAGGAGGGGTTCTTCCAACCAGGGCCCTTCTTCACACATTGCAGCTCACTGATGGAAAGGAGTTAGATAATGGTATCACTAGAGGTGGTGTCACCCAGTATAATCCCCTATGATAGAGTTTTATGCTGTAGTCCTCACCCCCCCCCCCCCCGCCGCCCAATGATGCCACTGGAGCTAAAGTGCCATCTTCCAATGCCTCAATTGCCAGCAGTCAATAATTCCTTGGCTTTTGCATTTGTCTGATTTTTAAGAGGGATTGATAACATTTGAAGTTGTGGTGATAGTGCTACAATTGAAAATGTAGATTTATGAAGTTGTAGGTCAAGCATACTACATAATTGAATATACCAACTGCTTTTTATGCACATCTGCCCTAACGTATAGTCAGACAAATGAAAGATTCTCTAGGCAATATTTTATAGTCTTTGAGAGAAAAAAGAGAAAAGGGATTGGTTTGTTAAAAACAAACAAAGAAGGCAAAAAAAATCTGAACAGTCAAGTATTTCTTATACTATCTGGAGGACTGAATGCAATGTGTTTTAAAACTGTTTTCAGTTCCAAGTGAAGCATTGGCACAGAAACATAAATTTACAACTATGTTTTGACAGTCAGAAGACCCATCATTATTTCCCAGTTTTGTTGTTCATACAAGAACTAAATATTCTTGCCTGCAGCAAGCACAGTGAATCCTAGATAGGGTGGCCATTAAATTAGATTCTGAGCACACAGATAAAGGCCCTGTTTGACTTTATAACTGCTGAAGAGGGACCTGTGAGAGCACGTTACTTGGAGAAATGGAAATATTTACCCACTAATGTTTGCCTACTTTCTAAAATGATTTGAGGCAGCTATGTAGTCACCATGTCTAGATTAGGTTACATTAGACATTAGTACTGGAGGGCACTGCCTACATATGTGATTATGATTACCAGTAGTAGCAGTACCATTATAATGCCTAGGAGCTAGAAGCGTGAGGGATGAATCCTCTATAATGTTATGCTATTGAGCAGAAAAAATATGTCAGCCATTTTAAGAGGCTTGGGGTTTAATAATGGAAACCGCAAAGTAATGTAGCTGGGAGATTATAAGTATAAGGCAGTAAAGACAAAGTTGCTGCTTATATAATGAGAGGAGTGTTCAGAAATAAGAAGTTAAAATAATGAATAATTTATAATTAGTTTTTTCTCTCAAACTGGAATGTGTAGTAAGCTTACATTAAGACTGGAACTTTATGAGACACTTTCCTTCTTTTGAAGGGTAACCTTTACCTGCAATTTATAGTTACGGCTATGTGGTCTCACTAAATGAATATCCCAAAGTTCAAATGCCTGTTTGTACAGCTCATGCTCCATTGGAAGTATAGACAATGGTGAAACAAAGAGGATGAGAATGTGTTTTCTACCATAGTTTGGTGGCTCATATAATTTCAATGTGAACGTATTTGTTACTTTTGAGAAATGGGAAAATAAAATATTTTTACCTGGAATGAGGGTAAGGAAATGTATAAAGCAAGGTACTTTGCTGACTTTGAATTATAACTGTAATTGATTACTTAAAAATAACTTTCCAATAACTTTCCAATATTCAGATGCACTAATTGATGTTGCATAATATACATAGTTGAAAAGGGTGGGAAAGGAGAACTACATTGTCTTAATCTAATTATTATTCCGAACAAGATTAATTACAGTAGAGTCTCACTTATCCAACATAAACGGGCTGGCAGAACGTTGGATAAGTGAATATGTTGGATAATAAGGAGAGATTAAGGAAAATCCTATTAAACATCAAAATAGGTTATGATTTTACAAATTAAGCACCAAAACATCATGTTATACAACAAATTTGACAGAAAAAGTAGTTCATTACACATTAATGCTATGTAGTAATTACTATATTTACGAATTTAGCACCAAAATATCACAATGCATTGAAAACATTGACTACAAAAATGCGTTGGATAATCCAGAACATTGGATAAGTGAGTGTTGGATAAGTGAGACTCTACTGTAATAGAAATTAATAGGCATATAGTATATTAATAGAAATTAATAGGCAACTGACATTAACAGGTGTCAGTTGTGATTCTCTGTTAATGAAATTTATCTGGACTTTACAGTTAGGCAAAGGTTAAACCCTCATGCTAGCTGAACCACTGACCTGAAAGTCGGCAGTTCGAATCTGCAAGACCGGGTGAGCTCCTGTCTGTCAACTCCAGCTTCCCATGTGGGGATATGAGAGAAGCCTTCCACAGGATGATAACACATCCAGGCATCCCCTGGACAAACTCTTTGCAGATAGATGATTCTCTCACACCAGAAGCGACTTGTACCAGAAGTACATTCTCAATTCGCTTCTGACACGATAAAAAAAAAATTAGACAATGGTGTTCTGAGTTGCTTAGAAGGCGCTACCTTCACATATGTTTAGCTTCAACCATTATCTTCCACCATGAAATGCCACAGTTCATAAATTCAGAAGGCCACAAATAGTTGCCCTATATAATAATGCTTAACTCTAGAAATGTTAGTCAAAAAACCAACCCAGAAAACCTGGCTCGATTTACCCATGGGTCAATATGAGTGTTGGACCTTAACTCTTCTCAAACAAAAGAATAATCCCCTTCTCTGAGGTAAGAGGCAAAAGGTAAGAGCTTAGTCTGTTCTGGAGAACATAAAAGAAGCACGGAGCCCATCAATTCTTTCCACTTTGACACTGTTTCTTGCTTATTTTAATGCCTGGGTCGGGAAATATTGGCAGCGGCTAGGGGTGGCTGGCCCCTTGGGGTGGCTTTCATCCTCTCTCCTCTCCATAAAATGACTCTTGACTTATCAATAGTCCATTTCAAAATTCATAATTTTGGCCTTAAAACTTGCCCTTGACTTCTACATGAGGTTGTATGCAAATATTTAACATGTGATATGGGGCATTTGAGGATTTTAGACTGAAAAACAGCATCAACACAACATTTTTCAGACCTTGAATTAAAATCAATTTACTCAGATATCCTTAAATGTAACTCTGGATATTAACAATTCAGTGGCTGATGGTTTTTTTCCCACCTTATGAGTCAGATTTGGAATGTAGAATTTTTCTCAGTATTACTTTAGGGAATGAAATGAGAAAGTGCTGATCCACATTATTTCTTACTCAGCACTTTAAACCATTGCTTATTCTATAGATGTTAATGAGACTGCTCAAAGTCTCTGTCTGCATGAGAAAGAGTGACAGATGCAAGCTCTTAGTGCAGTCTGTTCTTGGTAAATGAAAGCTGTTTAAAAAATATTAATACTTAAAAGAGGGATTAAAGTCTTTGAAGAAGAAAGTTGAGCAACTCTTCTACCTAAACAAAACAAATTTTTTTTTAAAAAAATGGAAGGAAGGAAACGGCAACGTATAAAGGAACATTTAATTGAATTCTTATCTAAAGATTCACTCAGCCATTTTGACAGTTGTGCATATATCAATTCAAGTATCTTGATGGAAATAATAATAATAATAATAATAATTTTGTTTCCCCTCTCTCCCTGTAGCTTGAGGCATGGTACAAGTGTTTAAAATAGACAAGCAAATACATCACAATTAAAAAGCTTATATCAAAATTCACACAACAAAGACTAACACCAATACCAATAAAATGCAAATTAAAATTAAGTTTAAAATTTATTTGGTAGGCCTATTGAAAGAGGTTGGTTTTCAGTTGATTTATCTGTCAAGTCTCTTCCAGCAGGTCATTCCACAGTCTTGGGGCAGCTGATGAAAAGGTGAAGGTGCCCATTAGGTTCTGGCTAGTTGGAGTAGGCGTCCTCCAGAGTACCTCAGTATCCTAAGGGACAGATTGTTTGGGAGGAGGCGATCCTTTTTTTAAAAAACTATTTTAATATTATTATCATATTAAGAAATATAAGAGACAATAATGAAAGCAAAAAACAAGAAGTAAAATAATATAGACACATACAGAAAAAAATACAGAAAGATATAAAGGTTTACGCTGTAGTGTATAGCCAGCACTCGTTAAACTAATGGATATTCACAGAATGGCTGTACCGTTATTGTACCTTAACTTATCCTTGTCCCCCTGACCCCTCACCCGTGAGCCCAACCCCCTAGACCTCCGAAACCCCTCAGTAACCATCAACTACCCATGTATCTTCTTTCGCTAAATCCCCTTTATGGCAATCATCAAATCTACCTTTGTCTTCTTTTCCAGATACCCAAGTGCCAGCCTCCATTTGTTTACAAAATCTTCATTATTTCCTCCTCTGTTACTATTTGTCAGCTTGGCCATTTGGATATATTCCCCCAGTTTATCTCTCCAATCTTTATTACCTAACTCTGCTTCCCCCTTCCATGTTTTAGCTATTATAAGTCTTGCTGCTACAAAACAATATTGGCAAATTTCTTCATTTCCTGCACTAATACACCTTCTAAATAGACCTAGTGAGCACATTTCCGGGTTTTTCTTGACCTTTTTGGTAATCATATTGTTTGTTTGTTTCACCACTTTTATCCAGAATTCTTGAACTATATTGCAGGTCCACCATACATGGAAAAAAGTTCCTTTCGCTTTCTTGTATCTCCAACAGGCCCCTCTTCCTGTTTTCTCTATTTTCGCTAGAAGCTCTGGAGTTATGTAAGTTCTATAAAACATTTTAAACATATTTTCTCTAATTCAGCCAGCCAGTGAGAATTTAAACCCCTTTTTCCAAAGATGTTCCCACTCTTCCAGATCAATGTTTCTACCAAAATCTTCGGCCCACAAAATCATAACAGTTTTTATTTGATTGTCTGCTAGATTATAATCTAAAATAAATGTATAGAGCCTTGAGAGTAAGCCTTTGTTACCCTTGTCAAAGATACATTCTAACTCAGATTTTTTGGATGTGAATCCTTCCTAAATCTGTCATGCAGTTGATAGAAACTGAACCAATCTTTTATCCCTAATTCTTCTCTGCCCTTAAGTGTTCATTGCCCTCTCTCTTTAACTAGACAATCTTCATATGTTCTGGATTCAGTGCATGTAGCTGGTCTCAAGACTGCTTCCAATGGGTGCAGCCACAGAGGGGTTTTGGGCTCTATCCCTTTCTTATACCTTTTCCATGTTGCTAAAAGACTGGATCTTATTATATGTCCTTTAAATTCTTTGTTCACCTTGTCCTTTTCATCCCATAAATAAGCATGCCAACCATATCTTAAATTGTGTCCCTCTAACTTAAGTAATTCGTTGTTGTCCAATTTAATCCAGTCCTTTAGACAGCTAAAATTTGCAGCTTCATAATAGTATCTGAGATCTGGGAGTGCCAGGCCCCCTCTGTCATTCACATCAATAGCCAATTAGCATACTACTATAAAAAGGGGAGTAGTCAGTGCTGGCATGGATGTCATCAGAAAGGGCGGTTTATGCATATGATGTGGGAATGTGAATATGTACAATATTTTTGGCAGACTATACAAAATGAGTCAAATCAAATACTAGGAAAAGAGTGAGTGATAACACAGGAAATAGCGGTATTAGGGAAAAGAGAAGAAACAGGAAATAAAAGGGAAATAAAAGAAGCAATAATTGAATGTGCACAAGTGTGATGCCTCATGGGCCTTGTAGTCCTGCTCCCAGTGCCATCGTGGCCAATGAAGATGAAAACATGGGGTTTTCGCCGGTTCAGCAAGAGCCGGAATCTTTCCAGATGCCTGATGTTGATGTTTTTGCCCAAGAACCCATTAAAACAGACCTTGAGCAGCTCTCACCCCCTTTTGCTAGGAGACAGTTCTATACTGCAGACAGGGGAGTGAAAGAACAGGTTCGCAGGAGTTTGAGAATTGCAGCTAAACAAGACACTGATTAGCCATGTTTCCCCTGGGAAAATCTAGGGAGTCTCACATCTGGAGAAAGCTGGGTTTCGTTTCCTGTTCTCTAGGGAAAGAGAACGCTGGACACCTGCTTGGCAGGAAAACGGGGCCCAGATATAGGTGCCTGGCATGGTAGGTTCCGTGCGGAGTCAACAGAGCAGCTTCAGGAGTGATTTCGTGTTTCCAGCCTTGTGTGGACTTCGCAAAGTCCGCAAATCCAGTTTCCTTGCCTTGCCTATCCGAGTATTCAAGAATTGCCTTGCCTCGTTCCTAGTCACGGACCTTGTTCCTAGAATCCAGTTTTGTTTCTAGCCTAGTTGTGGATTTACCTTGGACCTTGAAAGACCCTGGACAATTCCCCTCACTATTGCTTGGCAATAGTGTGTGTTTCGGTTTATTGGATTTTATCTTTGGACTCTAATATCATTTATTGGACAAAGTATTTCTGGACTATATTTGACCTCATTTGATAGGTCTGCTTCTGGACTATATTTTCTACTTGTTTTTATTATTCTTATATATTTCCTTAATAAAGATATTAGATAGTTATTGGCCTCCGTGTTCGGTTCTTGGTACTCCGTTGCCTTGAGCGTGACAACAAGCAGTAATAGTATTAGAATAATAAATGAAAAATAAATCAAAATGGACAGTAAATAAATGGTACCAATATATGGTGGAACAAATGGAATTTGAAATTATGAATGCGAAATTAAATGTTTTAAAAACTAATGAAAATAGAACGAGAGAAATGGAAGAAAGATGGACAAGGGTAAAGAACTATATCATGAATCAATCCAGAGATCAAGCCATAAGAAATAAGATACAAATGCTATATAGTATATAGAATGGAAATGTATAAAGATAAAGATATAAAGATTATCTCAAAAAGAAATGAATATGTAAATGAAAACAATCCTTGCATTAGTGATGGGAATTGTAAATGTTTTGTATGTGAACCGTATGTATTTTTTGTGTTTTAAAAAATAAAAATTTGTTTTTTAAAAAAAGATTTTTATAGGCAATTCTGGCTTTTTTTTCCATTCCAGATGAATTTAACCAGATCTTTCTTCCAGTTTTCAAACACCTTTACCCCCTTGATAATTGGTAAATTTTGAAACAAAAACAACATTTTGGGTAATACCATCATTTTGATCACTGCAATCCTCCCTAACCAAGTATGTTGGAGTCTATGCCAATTTTCAAGGTCTCCTTTTATCTCCTTCCATGTTTTGTTATAGTTATTTTGATAGAGTTCACTATTTTTATTAGTTAAGCATAGTCCAAGATATTTTACTTTTGGCACTATCTGTGACACCTCAGGGCAGCGTGAGCACTGGGAGTCAGACACAAAGGCCAATAAACAAATATCTTTATTAAGGAAATAAAGGAGACAACTAAAATTAAGCAGAGTATATAGTCCAACAGTAGACCTTTCAGGAAAGGTCAAATATAGTCCAGTAATGTGAAAGTAGATATCCAGGATTAGAGTTCAAAGTTTTAAATCCAATAACCGAAACACTCTCAAACCTTTAGGCTGTTTGAGTGGGGATTAAGGCAAGATCTGTCAAAGAGTTCCAGGGCTCAAATCCGAGGCTAGGATGCAAGGCAAGGCAAAGTTAGTCGTGGTAAAGCTGAATCGCTGTCCAGGCTTGACAGGGAGACGGGATGCAACCCCGGTCTACTCGAGAGTAGCGCGCTGCAGAACTAGAGTCAATGTGAATTCCTCAACTGACACGTTGAACACCAAAAAGGACAGTTGGCGCCCAGAACTTTTATGGGACTTCGCTCTCCTTTCCAGCCAGGTGTCTGAACACTCTTTCCCAAGGGAAAGTGGACTAAGTCAACAACTTGCCAGATGCAATCCTCCCGGGAAACTCTCAAGGGAACCGGCTTAATTAACGCTTGCTTTCTCCGCTAATCTAGCGCTTCTCCTCAAATTCTGCTTCTCTGTGCGAGATGTTTCCCAAAACAATTTGCGGTCAAACATAGTGTTCTCTGGAGAACCGGGCTGTGAGTCAAGGCCCTTTTTAATTAACTGTGGGCTAAAACTGTCAACAGTGGACATCTGGAAGAGAACAAAATCATGGGGAAATGGCAGAAACCCCATCTCTTCTTCGGTCTGATCCCTAATGGCAACGGGATCACAACTCGGAGGTCTCTGAGACACTATACTATCTTACAATTATATAATTTCTCTAGGTCAGGTGTATCGCTATTAGATAAATTTTTGGTTAGAAAAACAGATTTCTCCTTATTGATTTTAAAGCCTGACACCATGCTAAATTTGTTGATAATCTCCAATAATTAGTGTGTACTTTTTAATGGTTCCCTTAAGAAGCAGACCAAGTCATCTGCATATGCCTTCCCTTTAAATTCATATCCTTTTACCCTGACTCCTTTGATTTCGCTAGTCTCTCTAATTCTGTTGTTCAAAATTTCTAATATCCAAATAAACAGTAGAGGCGACAGGGGACACCCTTGTCGAGTCCCTTTTTAAATTTCTATATAATTTGTCATTTGGTCATTTATTTTTAGTTTGGCCCTTTGTCTAGAGTAAATTGCACCTATGGCCCTTCTAAAATGTTGTCCCACTCCATAAAGCTCCAAAACTTTCTGCATATAATCCCACTGCACGTTGTCAAATGCTTTCTCTGCATCTAAAAACAATAATGCAATCTCTCTGCTTGGGTCTTGTTCAGCGTACTCTATTATATCTAGCACCGTTCTCATGTTTTGGCTCAGATGTCTGCCTGGAAGAAAGCCTGCATGATCTCCATGTATTATTTTAACTAAAATTTGTTTCAGCCTGTTTGCTAGGATTCCAGCAAATAACTTATAGTCATTATTGACTAATGAGATAGATCTATAGTTCTTCATTTGTTCCATATTTCTGTTCTGTTTGGGTACAAATTCTGCCATGTGTTTACACCATTTTGCTCCTAAACTGTATTAGTGGCAGGAGTCCTCATTGTCTGGTCAGGCCAAATTTGTTAGACCCTGATAGACTGTCACTTTTACCTTTGTCATTTTTTGTTTCTGTAGCAGTAGCCACAAAGCCACAGAACTCCTGGCCATCTCTAGGCACCCATTTTGATGTCAGCCAAGGTGCCTGTGTGACTCAGAGAGAAGGGAAAAACAAGGGAGAAAATCCCTCTCCCCTCATGAAATCATGCAGACACGTTGCTAATATCAGCAAAGGTATAGTAATGTCCAAGAACTCTCCAGAGCTCTGTGGCTTTTACTATGGTGATTAAAAACAATAATGGTCAGTGCCAGCCTGTTTTCCCTTTATCACAGACCAGGTGGAAAGTGAAATGACAGCACTGGCTAATGTGAACCGTGGGGCCCATTCCAAATCAGAACCGGCCCAGCTGTTTTGTATTAAGTTTTAACTGCATTAAGTTTTCACTGGGAGGAAGATGGCCTATGTCTCATGTAAATGTCATGACATGGCTTCTTGCCAGTTTCAAAATTTTCCACAAGAGTTTACACTAATCATTCCATTAATTGTTCAAAAAGTATAAGATTCTGGAAAAGATCATTAAGGAAGTGGTCTGCGAACACTTAGAAACAAATGCGGTCATTGCTAATAGTCAACACGGATTTACCAAAAACAAGTCATGCCAGACTAATCTGATCTCTTTTTTCGATAGAGTTACAAGTTGGGTCGATACAGGGAATGCTGTGGATGTAGCGTACCTGGATTTCAGTAAGGTCTTCGACAAAGTCCCCCACGACCTTCTGGCGAACAAACTAGTAAAATGTGGGCTAGACAAAACTACAGTTAGGTGGATCTGTAATTGGCTAAGCGAACGAACCCAAAGGGTGCTCACCAATGCATCATCTTCATCATGGAAAGAAGTGACAAGTGGAGTGCCGCAGGGCTCCGTCCTGGGCCTGGTTCTGTTCAACATCTTTATTGACGACTTAGACGAAGGGTTAGAAGGCACGATCATCAAGTTTGCAGACGACACAAAACTGGGAGGGATAGCTAACACTCCAGAAGATAGGAGCAGAATTCAAAACGATCTTGACAGACTAGAGAGATGGGCCGAAACTAACAAAATGAAGTTCAACAGGGACAAATGCAAGATACTTCACTTCGGCAGAAAAAATGGAAATCAAAGATACAGAATGGGGGACGCCTGGCTTGACAGCAGTGTGTGCGAAAAAGACCTTGGAGTCCTTGTGGACAACAAGTTAAACATGAGTCAACAATGTGATGCGGCTGCTAAAAAAGCCAATGGGATTCTGGCCTGCATCAATAGGGGAATAGCGTCTAGATCCAGGGAAGTTATGCTCCCCCTCTATTCTGCCTTGGTCAGACCACACCTGGAATACTGTGTCCAATTTTGGGCACCACAGTTGAAGGGAGATGTTGACAAGCTGGAAAGCATCCAGAGGAGGGTGACTAAAATGATTAAGGGTCTGGAGAACAAGCCCTATGAGGAGCGGCTTAAAGAGCTGGGCATGTTTAGCCTGCAGAAGAGAAGGCTGAGAGGAGACATGATAGCCATGTACAAATACGTGAAGGGAAGTCATAGGGAGGAGGGAGCAAGCTTGTTTTCTGCTGCCCTGCAGACTAGGACACGGAACAATGGCTTCAAACTACAGGAAAGGAGATTCCACCTGAACATCAGGAAGAACTTCCTCACTGTGAGAGCTGTTTGGCAGTGGAACTCTCTTCCCCGGACTGTGGTGGAGGCTCCTTCTTTGGAGACTTTTAAGCAGAGGCTGGATGGCCATCTGTCGGGGGTGCTTTGAATGCGATTTCCTGCTTCTTAGCAGGGGGTTGGACTGGATGGCCCATGAGGTCTCTTCCAACTTTACTATTCTATGATTCTATGATTCTATTATTCTAAGTAATTTTGAATTCTTGCTGATAAGAATGTATTGCTTATATTGTATTTTTAAAAAATGACAATATTTTATTTTTTCACTTGTGCTTTTGATTACATATTTATGTTTTGAATCTTACACATTCTACTATTACCAAAGACAAAATAGTAGAGAGTGGATTCAAAAATAAATAGGTTTAAGTTGTTTCTATAATGTTATCTGAAACTCTGATCTAATTTTGTTTGCTATGCATGTTATTTACAAACATTTACTAAAATGTATTTAAAGATTTCAATGTAAAAATGTAAAGCAAATTATAGGGAAGATTTAGCAAAATTTTGTGTTCTTTAGGGTTCTTTGGATAGATGGTAAGACTGAAACTACAGGGACTTCTAAAAATAGCTAAGCCTTCAAGATATGCATAACATAAGTATTGTCAGAATATGTCTGAATATTAGAGGAAAGAATGTTGCTTGTAGTGAATACAAAGTCTGCCTTTTCCCATAGATACTGCTTTAGTTTTTCTGCTCTGAGAGAAGCGGTATGCTTATGGTTCCTTTGGTTGCAATAAGAATGTTGTTGGCACCCCTCCCCCCTTGAATATTTATAGTAAATTTACTATGGACAAGACACTTGTTTTACTTACCCCTGTCCTCTTTCAAACCTTACCTTAGGAAATTACTAATTTTAACCTTTTTACTCTGTATTTGTACACTTATCTAGGAGCGGGTTATTAGGCCACAGGTCGGGATGTTTTGTATCTTTACATGGTTTTATTGTATGTATGCGTAAGTATGTACGTATTGTATGTTTTACATGTTTTGATATGGTTAAAAGTGACTAATCAATAAAGAATTGTTGTTGTTGTTGAATATTTATAGATTATCAAGTGACTTCAAATAAGTTATATGTTTTTTCTTTATTATTAAAACATTTTCTGCAGACCTGGAGTTGAAAAATGCCAAAGTGCTAGAGGTTCCGGAACAGACCTACCCTGTTTCCCCAAAAATAAGACTCCCCTGAAAATAAGACCTAGCAGAGGTTTTGTTTGGAAACATGCCTGTCGAACAAAGCACCAGAGCATGCAGGATCGGTAAATGTACGTACCATAGATTGTTGCACATGGAAATAATGGTAGTAACAAGAAATTATTGATAGGATTCACAGTTTATGTTGTTATGTCCATATGTGATGACAACTACTGTACAGTACACAATAAATGTTCAATTTTTTGTTCAACAATAAATGTGAATTCTTCTTCATGGAAAAATAAGACTTCACCTGAAAATAAGACCTTGTGCCTCTTTGGGAGCAAAATTTAATATAAGACACTGCCATATTTTCGGGGAAACACGGTAGTAGCAGCTATACCCTAAAACCTCTATCATATATAACCCTTTAATAAAATTATTAACTTAATTATTTTTGTAACTTGTATATTTTATGTTATGTGTCAATTCCTAAAAGTATAAATCTGTAAACTGTTTCAGGTGAAGTGTATCAAAATGTATCTAGAAGGCAGCTCCCCCTCCATCCCTCTCTTTACATAATCCCTTGGGAAAGGAAATCGCAGTCAGGATCCCTCCAGCTATTTCCCAAGCCAAAACTGATCAAAACCTTTGTATATGTGTGTGTGTGTGTATGTATCCAGATAGATGATCCTCTATGTCACCAGGAGAAGCTCAGAATGTTCGTTCATTTAACCTGAGCATGAGAGTCTGCCGCTACCATGAAAGAAAGGGCTCAACAAATATGAATCCATTAATTCTCAATGGGAACAGTCAACCTCTTGATTATCTAAGATCACAACCTTTGTCTTTTGGGTCTTGCACCCTTTGTCTCACACAGAACTGGACATTTGAGTTAATCAGTGACTCATTGGCATACTCACGTTATTATTACCTCCTGGGCTAAACACTCCCAAAGGGCACAGACTGACTCTTTAAACTGTCCAACCACCAGTTTTCTTCCTTTCCACCATGGGAATCTCCTCCTACAGACTGTGACATCAAGGGAACCGCACAACAATCCGAGCATGGATCTTAGCCTACCTCTCTTCCTAGCCAATCGGGGGAGGGAGTGAGAAGGCTGTCAGAATTTTATATCTTGTATTGTTAGTGAATTCATGCTTGTATCTTTTGAGGTGAATTGTTTGGACTTGCATCCTATTTGGCCAAATCATAATAAACCTCTTGCTTTCAACCTAGAGTGCCTACGCTATGTCCTAGCTGAGCTCACTAGGCATGGACCTCCTTATCTGCAGTGCTAGCTGAATTCACCACAAGAAGTAGGCCATATATGTTGTTGTCCTCATCATGTGGAATGGAATCTTCATTAAATTTAAAGGGGTTCTGGTGGTGAGAATTTCAACCTTTTTGTCACTTTGTTAAATAATAGAGTAGCATGACATTTGAAAAATTATTCTACACATAATACTACTACAGTTTTCTTAAAATATAACTTAAAAACATTGAAGATGTAACTTTTGTCTCCCAAAAAACAGGGGAGAGGAGGGATTTTATCCCAACTCATTGTATTATGTTTGAAGTACAACCTTTTTTTTGTTGAGACTGAAATATGGACAGAGATAGAGTTCACACCCTTATGCTTTTGCAATCACTGCCTGGCCAATCGTGGGTTGTGAGTATAGAAATTAGTTCACCTGAGAACTGAATAGAGTCATGCCATATTGGTTCAGAATATATGATGGAAGGAAAAATAAATTCAGAACAGGGGCTAAACTATTACATTTGTTCTGTTAATGAAAAAAACAGAGCCATAAGGGTAGGAGTCTGTTCATTTTGTTCTCTAATGTTTGCAGACACTTTTAAATCATGATGTCCTGCTGGTTGTGTGATTTGACATTACTAAGAACTCAGCACAGAGACCTGTAGCCAGGATTTTGCTCCAAGCTTGGAAGACGTATATATGTGGGTTTTTCATTTCATGGTCATGTGAAGTGAGCAAGAAACCATGCAGGAACTACATTTCACAGTAGAATTTCATCTCAGTGATATTGTACTCAGCAGCTACAATCCACTTTTTCTTTTCCTCATTAAATCAAAGAGAGTATTAAATTAATTCCTTTGATCAGAGAAGTGCCTTTCCACTTGCTGTTAACAAGTTAATTCTGGGCAAGGATTATTTTTCAGCCCATGGAGCAGAGATGACCTTTTCCAGCACTGCCTTGAATTAAACATATTAACAGCAGCAGTCTCAAGACTAATGACAGAGAAGTTTTCCCAGTGTAATCAAAACATCCCAGTGAATAGTGCTGCTAAAGTTCTGCCTTAGATAATATGATTATTTGAAGAAGAAAAAAGTAACTAAAGTAACTAAAGGCTGAACATCAGTCATATAAAATCCATGGGACTAGAAGCTTTTCAGATTTCAGATTATGGAATGCCTCTATTTGAATATACATAGTGAATGTGAGGTAGGGAGAAAGGGGGCTAGTCACATGTCCAGCTCCCACTGAATTTTCCCTTAAAGATTATCTACATACTTTCCATTCCTTTAGCAAAATAGCCAAAGGGAGTGGGAAATCCCCCCCTTCATCCCCGGGGAGAGTGTGGATGAGCTCCCTCTATCAGCTCCAGCTCCATGCGTGGACATGAGAGAAGCCTCCCATAAGGATGGAAAAACACCAAAACATCTGGGCGTCCCCTGGGCAACATCCTTGCAGACGGCCAATTCTCTCACTCCAGAAGCGACTTGCAGTTTCTCAAGTTGCTCCTGACATTAAAAAAAAATCCCCTCTGAGTCCTTTTCATTTTCTCTGGACTGGATAGAGGTAGTGACCAATGGAGGTCAATCCATGCTTACCTTCATGGACATGTCCAGGATGTCCATCTAACTATTTATAATTATTGTCTGGGAATAAAGCAAAATCTGAAGTGTCTGGGACATCCATATTTTACAGCATTGTATAAACAGAGCCCTTCCCCTCTTCCCCTGTTTTCTTTCCCCGAACAAGATTTCTTGAGGATAAACTCTGCAGGAGTTTGACATGTAACTACCCCCGTTTCCCCAAAGGCAAAAGCAGAAAGCTGAGGACAAAACAATTAACTTTGGGATACTTCAGATTCTGGATTATTGAATTGGGAAAACTCAACCTGTAATAAGAAAAATGAGTATTTTTCAGTTTATGAAAATAGTAGTAAGTACATAGCAAAAACTAGGATTGATCAACATCTCACAAGCCACTCATTACTAGACTCCACAACATGTGGCCAATATTGAGAGATGATGAGAGCAGTATTTCATAAATACCTGGAAATTCCCAGATTCACTAGTTGTAGCATATGATATATAAAAGTAGCTGTTGCAATCCCATTGTCAAAACATAAGATGGCCACATTGCAGCAGGAGGGATTACACCATTCTGAATCTCCAGAGTAAGTAGATACTCACTTTACACTGAGAAATTCATAAAGGTTTGTTGTTCTTGTTGTTTCCAAATTATGGGTTTTGTAGGCAAGATCTATTCAGATGAGGTTTGCTGCAGCCTTCCTATGTAGCTGAGAGAGTATGACTTGCCCAAGTTCACCCCATGAGTTTCATGGCTGAGTGGAGATTCTGGTCCTGGTCTCTGGAGAGGTAGTCCAGTACTCAAACCACCAAACTTTTTGAATTGATCTGAAAAAGGATAAGAATGTCTGTAGGGCTGATTTTTGTTTTGTTAACATCCAGATTCAGGCCTCAATCCTGCCAGTCTTTGTTTATTTAATTCTCACAGCCCGAGGTCGGGCTGTGGCACAGCTGGTTAAGTAGCCAGCTGCAATAAATCACTATGACCAAGAGCTCATGAGTTCGAGGCCAGCCCATGTCGGAGTGAGCACCCAACAATTAAAATAAAAAAATAGCCCCTGCTTGTTGTTGACCTAAGTGTGATGACTCATGGGCCTTGTAGTCCTGCTCATGACATTGTGATGCCTGATGAAGAAGAAAACTTGGGTTTTTTACCTTCCCAGTCAGAACTGGAATCTTCCCAGCCAGGTTCTTCCCAGCCAGATCTGGGAACCTTGCACCTGCAAGAGAGTTGTGTTCCAGAAGTATGTCAAACAAACCCTGAGCCTACATCTCCTGTGTTTTCTCGCCATGAGTTTTGTAAACAACAGAGAGGTTTGGAAGCGGCCTCGCGCAGGAGTGCTAGAATAGCTGCTAAGAATTTAGCCAATTAAGCCTGCTTTCCGTGAGAATCTTTAAGGAGTCAAACATCTGGTCTCAGAGATTAGCTTTGTTTCTGGTTCCCAGAGAACTGCTCTCGGCGGGAAAGTTAGACTCTATATAGGTGTTTTAACCGCGAAGTAACTTCGCGGAGTCAATTCGTCAGCCTCCGGAGCGAGTTGTGTCTGGACAGCGCGCTCCGTTCCAAGCCTCGTTCCTGTTCAAGCCTTGTCCTTGTTCTCAAGCCTTCGCTCCTGCTTCCCAGCCTTGTTTACCTTCGGACCTTGCCTCGTCTTCCAGGACTAAACCTTGCCTTGTTTCACGGATTTTACCAAGTAATTCCACGGACCTTGTTCTTGTTCCTCGTTACCTTGTGTCACGATTCAAGCCTTGTTTTCAAGTATCAACTTAATTCCTAGCCTTGCTCAAGTTCATGGACTAAAGGACCTTGTCATCTCCCCTCACTTGCTTGGCAAGTGAGTGTTTCGGTTATTGGATTACAACTTTGGACCTTAATATTTCATATTGGACATTGTTTCCTTGGACTAATTTTGACCTTTCCTGAAAGGTCTACTCCTGGACTAATTCATACGCTTGCTTTTATTAACTTTATATATTTCCTTAATAAAGATATTAGATAGATTCTGGCTTCTGTGTATGGTTATTGGTGCCTTGCAGCCTGGGTCCTGACACTAAGCAACCGAAAGATAGTTGCATCTATCAAGTAGGAATTTAGGTACCACTTTTCAGGGAGGCTAATTTAACTAATTTACGACACTATAAAAATCATCCAGCAGCAGTTTGGAATGAGGAAGTATCCATCAAGATGTCACAGTGGATGATGAAGCAGTTGCTCCCCCTGTGACCGGAATCGAGCATCCCCTCAGGAAGCTGGAAGCTGGAAAATGTTAAATTGCCTCTGCATCTCTATCTTTATCTATGTTCATATGGCATTGAATGTTTGCCATGTATGTGTACATTGTGATCTGCCCTAAGTCTCCTTCGGGGTGAGAAGAGCGGAATATAAATACTGCAAATAAATAAATAAATAAATCTAGGAAAAATAATTATAGATTTATAGCCTGTTGCGTGCATGAGAGAGTTTGGGGGAATTCTTTGTTTATCTCCTAATATTTTTCCAATTTCTAAATTTCTGTACTTTTGTATAGAGAGATTTCATTTATTCAGACTGTACTTCACATATCAGAAGTTTTGTTTTGTGAAAATGCGCAAAACCTAGTCATGCCAGCTTTCAATTTTTCTGATCCTTATGGTTGTATGGGAAAATCCATATATTTTTCTTTCTGTGCTGTTGGGATGTCTCCTGTCTCCTTGCCCCCTTCTTTTGGAAACTGCATAGTTCGTATTGGAGAGTGCTCATTTTTTTAAAAAAACTCTCCCTCCATTTTCTCTTCCAAGTCCACAAATTGTGCAGAAAGTATCAACTGAGAAAAAATATTCCATATGCACTTATCAAACTAGATGGGGATGAAGGAAAGGAGGCAAGTTATGGGAAGGTTGGCAACTCTTGTTTGAAAATTTCATTCTTTAGTGAGGATTTCTATGAAAGATTGAGAAGAGAGGAAGAAGAGAAATCTGCAGAGGGAAATTGCAGAGGGGAGAATTTATGCAACTTCCCTTTCTCCAAGCCTCAATCCTGACAAGAGGCTGTGCAAAAGATGAGAGTGGAGTGAAGGAGGACACTGTAATAAGATTTTTGCAGTTTGCTCTCCTTCCAACTGCTTTGACAGCTTAGTTTTTTTTACATCCTTTTTTTTTGGGTAGGGAGGGAAAAACAAACTGGATCATCAGCTGTCGAGATCTGTAACATTACTTCTTCTGAAACCTACTTCCACAACACCCTCTTCTCATTTTTTTCCCATAGAAATCCTGATGAGAGGCTGTAGGTCTAACAGGAACTTTAAACTTTCACTCCCACTCTGGTAACTTTCACTCCCCTTTTCACTCCCACTCTGGTAACTTTTCAAAGCTATAACAACATTTCACAGTTGATAATTTCCTGCACAACTTTGGGTCTAGGAGAGAAAATGCAGGGAACGTTGTGGGAAAACTGTACTAGTGCCTGTCAGTTGGAAATGCTGAACATTCTTTAATGAAAGATGAGTATAGTCTGTTCTTGTGTCAACCGGGAAGCAGCTGATTGACATGGATGGGGGTGGGCATGCCAATCAGCTGTTTCTCAATTGACAAAAGAACAGACTTGTGTCACTCAGACCCCTTCTACACTGCCCCTATATCTTAGGATCTGATCCCAGATTATCTGCTTATCCCAGACTAAATGGTAGTGGAGATTCCTATAATTCAGTTCAAAGCAGATAACCTGGAATCAGATATTGGGATAATGACAGTATAGAAGGGCCCTCACAGTGACTGCTGCTTGATAAAAGACGATTGGAAGGACTAGACTGGGAGAAACTGCTTAACCAACACATAACTAAGACCCCATTTACACAGTACCTAAAACATGGGATTTCCTTTGTTAAAAAGGGGGCTGGCTACATGACATTAGCACTAAATGTGCACTGATTCACTCCAACAGCGGGCTAAGCCTCATAGGAAGAAACCCACTCCTAAACATTTTCCCTCCTGGTTAGAAGTGGGCTAAGCCCCATAGGAAGAAGCCCACTCCTGAACGTTTTCCCTCCTGGTTAAAAGTGGGCCCGTTTTGAGACAGCATGGTGTAGTGTAGTAGTTTGAGAGTTGGACTACAATTGTGGCTTGATTCCCCACTCAGCCATGGAAACCCACTGGGTGATCTTGTGCAGGTTACACACTCTCAGCCCTAGAAAACCCAATGAAATAGGAAATAACACTTTCAAACCAGGAACAGATTTCCTTATTCAGAGGCTGATGGCCATCTTTCAGGGGTGATTTGATGGTGTGCTATGATTTCTGTTCCTTGTTGATAAATGTCATTTTGTAATTGGTTCTGTCATAAAAACATGGCAAAACTTTATTACACTGCCCAAACTTTGTCTTTGTGCAAGGGACATCGTCCTATATAAAATAGCACATTATGGTTTGTTGAGTCTCCGTCCACCAATTTAACAAAGTTTCAGCCACAAAAACAAGGTTTCTGAAGTAGAACAATGACTTTCAAAGTAAAGACAATCCAATGAAACAGGAAATAACACTTCCAAATCAGAAACAGATTTTTGTTATTATTAAAAAAATGTTTTTATAAAAACTTTGGAAATTCACCAAAAACTGAGGATAGGTCAAACATTCTTAGATTTGGTGAGCTAACAGTAGTAAATATGTTCTACCACTGTAGCAATTTTCATTAGGATAGCTCAAAAAATGAGGAGAGAGAATCCCTTCAAGTTTTCCCATTGGCAATAATGTTTTCCTTCATGCACTTGCACTTTCTCCATTAACGAGGTATATACGAAAATTCCCAATTTTTTGAAAGTTTTGAATTTTTTGCTTCAAAATTTGGAATTAACTTTAGAAATGAAGCACTAGTGTCCCTTACTTTTGAAGTGAGTATTGAACCATTTTTTATGGATCGCACATGCCTATTGGTTACATAGCTAAGTAAGTGATCCAGAATTTCAGTCACCAGTTTCTATCCAAAGAAACATTTCTTTGGGAAATATCAAATGCAAATGCTCTTTCTCACCCCCTTCTCATGATTTCTTTTCCAATAAAATACTTTGTTCCATCAACTTACTTATCTTTATTGATAATAAAATTTGTTAATATTATTTAATTTTGTCATGATAATGGATGATCACTCATGACCAAGTATGATTGTTTTCCGGAGTATGATTGTTTTCATTTACGGGGGTTCCGTAAATGACTGTGAAGACCTATTCTGGTTCCTTATGGTTTTTCACAATGAGGATGTAGATTTCCAGATGGAAGATGGTCCCAACAAGGATTTGCTTGATTTGCCTTCTTGGCACATTTCTTCTTTTTGTGCCCTATTTGTGTCTCTTCAAGACCCATAGTACTATTTAAAACAGCTGGCCTCTAGTTACAATGCCTGAAGGTCAGAGCTTTCCATTTCTGTGTTTATTCCACATTTTTTAGGTTAGCTTTAAGCCCATCTTTAAATCTCTTTTGCTGTCCACTGACATTCCATTTTCTGTTCTTGAGCTGCAAATGAAGTAACTACTTTGGGAGATGGTGATCGGGTATTTGAATAAAGTGGCCAATCCAGTTAAGTTGATGGCAAAGAATCATCACTTTAATTCTTGTGGTCTTTGCTTCTTCCAGAATATTTACATTTGTCTGCCTTGAGATTTGAAGGATTTTTCAAAGGCAATGCTGATTGAATCTTTCAGAAGTTGAATGTGACATTTGTAGACAGCCCATGTTCTGCAGGTATACAATAGAGTCGGAAGGGCAATAGATTTATAAACAGGCTTTTACTTTTTTATTTCACACTGAATAGTATAAATATAATATTTCTTCTTTCTCATTGTTGCAAAAAAGCTTGACTTATTTCAGCAATACTTTCTACAATAAATCAATACAAGATATTCTGCTTCATAGTTGTTTTCCAATCTAAAATTGTATTATATATGTTTCTATATTGCAGAAACAGAAAAGAACAATAAAGGCAGTTTAAGACATGAGTTATATAATTTGTGCTAGGATATTAGTGAAATGGAACATGTAGCAGAATTGCTTATTAATTTAGTAACTGAGATACATGTAATATAACAAATATAATCCACTTCACCATTTAGAATGGTGCACAGTGGCTTTAAATGCTATTAGAATATGGAAGAAATGAGCTTTATACATTATTATTTGTTCCAAACAGCTACCTCCATGCTGAAAAGAATACATCCAATCACATCAACAGAACATGCCAGAGATAGCAAAGGATTTTTGTGATAATTATCTTCTTATTGATGACAGAATATTCTTCTGGTATTCCATGATCATTTCATCTTTCACACACACTTTGCACTGATGCTAAGGAAGGTAACATGTGCCAAACTGAAGCAATTAGGTACAAGAGCAATATTCAGGTTCACATTTTTATCTTTATTTTCCATAATGTCGGTCTTTATCCAAAAGTTCCAAGGTCATGTCCTACTTCTACGTAGGACCTTGAATGAGTTTTAAATTGCTCATGCTTAGGCTTACTATCAGCTCAATGGGAATAGTACTAGTAGTTACCCATCTTACCATCATATCATAAAGATGAATGATATAAGGGAACATCATTATCTATTGTGAGCCATACAAAAATAAGATGGTCTATAAATACTTGCCAGCTATTCAGTCAATTTCTTTCATTTTATCTAGTGACAATGGAAACTTCTGTTTGATATGTTTAATTGTCTTTGATACATCCTCTAAAAAATTGTGACATGAGACTGAAAAATTTAGAGGAGCCAAAAGAGTGACATTCAACTTAGATGGAAGAGTACATGCTGAAGATAATCTGAACTGTGAAAACATTGATAAAGAGAAAGAGAAGCAGTTCTAGGTGTTTTGGGAGACAGATTTTGTTCTGTTTGTTATTAAAGACAAAAGTTGAGAGGCAGAAAGTTTCTCACACCTGAAGAAGTCATCCCACATGGAAAGATATAGCTAACAATTGTGGTTCATAAAACATTAAATGTGATGAGTATCACTGTTGTTATTCAATCAACTTGTTGGATTTGGAATTCTGAAAATAGAAATTGTGTGCCCCTGAACCATGGCACTAAGTCAAATGAGATATAAGGTGACTTTCTGACAAATGGATTATAGGCATGAATTCTGCTTGTTTTAAAAGACCATGGAATCTGTAACATATTTTATGGAATAAACCTGACTTTATAGACTAGCATTTTCAGGTATCATGATAAGGTTTAACTACTGGTTGAATGTTATACCTTTTTAGTTTCATATAAGTTTATGATAGAGAACACATCAAAATTGTGTACTCCTCCCCCCCGCCCCCCAAATTGGCTTTCTTTCCTCTCCTCCACTATATCTACTTCTTTGCCATCACACAACACAGATTTTATTAGTCATTTAAAAGAGAAGCTATAAAGATAAATTACAACTATTATAACATAAAAGGATACTTGCCAAATAGCCTTATTCATAAGCCTATTTAACCACCCATTCCACCTTCCCTCTACAGGACATATCAGATAGCAATTTATACTTTTAACACAACTCAAACGATAAACTCCTCAACCTGAGGCTACCAGGGTTTCTGTGTGATATAAGTGTCAACTGCAATAAACTTCTAAGTGGATCAACATGAAATAACTATTTCTTAGAACTTTTAAATCAGGATTCTAACACAATTGATAAAAACTTTGATCACAACTAACTCTTTTGGAATAATAATGAACAATATAAGGACTGAATTTGGCTTGTTTGGAGAAATACAAGAAATAGTCGTGACTTTCTCTAGAAAAGTGATAAAATAAGCAAGGCAGAAGCAAGGCATATCCACATAGTGCTGAATTAGGGATCTGGCCATCTTTCTTCATCAAAAACTACATGATAGTCAAATGTAACATGGTCCTCTTACTGCTAGTAGCTAGGATTGCAAATCTTCATTCTTCATTTGTTTTCTGTGCTTGCATTCAAGTGTGTGTATGTATTTCATTGCTGCATGAAAAAGACTAAAGGTTTCTGCACCATTCACAAGGTATAGTCAATATCATACTTTGCAAACTATCAGAAAATTACTATTTCATTGCATTATAGTCATTGACATTGCATAATAGTCACACACCTCTTTTTGGGGTGCCAAAATTGTATTTTTGTTTTCTTCACATAATAGTTGCACCTTTAATTGATGGGTTTGATTGTTATCCAAGGGGACAATCCTGTGTAGCACATAAAGGAGTAGCAATTGGGTGGGTGAGTTCAGAGAAAGAGCTGCAGCTGGCATAGCTAAGGGAGGATTTGAAACTTTCTTTCCAGCATTTGCATGGGTGGATGAGCCTTCATCCACCCACAGAGGCAGTCCAACCACCAGGCAATCTAGGCATTTGCCTGTGGTGCCATCTTCCCGGGGGCATTGTTGAGGCCCCCGGGAGGGTGGCACCACCCCCCGCCTCCTTCAGCTTCGGGACGCACCTTCCCGCTGTGGCCCGCACGGCCTGGCCATGCCTCGGAGAAGGCAAATGTTCCTGGGCGATTTGCTGAAGAGAGAAGCGGGTGTCGCTTTTCTCCCCAGCAAAGCACCCGGCCCCAGGAACATCTTCCTTCCAGCCCCACATGGTCCCACCTCCTGCCCCATGTGGCCACGCCTCCCACCCCACGTGACCCCACCTCCTGGGGGGGGGGCATAAAAAATTCCGTTTACCTACTCCAAAAAATTACCTAAGAACGGCTCTGTCCACCCATGCACCTGCTAGCCAGAGCACAAGGAACATCACAGTTCTTTCTAACGGGTGCATTGGTAGATGATTCATCACCCACCTGTGTGCCTGCCAATGAGAGCTCTGGAGCCTCTCTTGGTTGGCAGCAGCCAAAGGAGTCCTTGTGGTTCTTGCCAGCAGGCATGCAGGCAGCTTTGCAGCTACAGGGCTTCTCTTGGTTGCCACCCCTCCTCCACCACCAAAAGGTTATATACCAATAAAGAAATAGAAAGAGAAGAGGGAATAATCGCAAAAATTTCAGACATTCAATCACAATTACTTCTTCAAGGGCATATAACTATTGAGGAAATCAATGAAATAATCAAGAATCTTAAACCAAATTCATCTCCTGGACCAAATGGTCTCACCACAAAATTCTATAAAACCTTTCAAGCTGAAATTATCCCAAATTTACTAACCCTTTTCAATGACATAATGATACACAAAATAATCCCTGAAACATGGAAAATATCAGAAATAATAACAATATTAAAACCAAATAAGCAGGAAGATAACCCCAATTCATACAGACCATTTACAGTATGCTATGTAGATTTTTTTTTTTTACAAAATAGTAGCTAACAGACTGAAAGAGATTATTCCAAATTTAATTGATGAAGACAATATGGATGCATTAAAAAGAATGGTGGCTGACTCAATTAGGAACATTATAAATGTAATCAATCAAGCAGTATTAAAGAAAGAGAAAATATTGATATGAAAATTGGATGTCTATAAGGCTTTTAACTGTGTAAATCATCTATATTTATCCCAAGTCTGTGAAAACTTTAAATTGGGAAAGACATAATTATATAAGAATAATCAGGCAAAAATCATTCTCAATGGATCCGAATAAAGAACTATTAAGAACAAAACTGGAAAAAAATAAAGATGTCCTCTCTCCCCTAGTTTATTTGTCATGGCAATAGAACATTTAACTAATTTAATTAGAAAAGAAAAAAGAATAAAAAGATTTAAATTAGGCAGGGAAGAAATCAAAGTTAATTTATTTGCTGATGACGCCATGATAATATTAGGGACACCAGGGGAATCTTTAAGGAAAGTAGCAAATATGATGAAAAAAATTGAAAAGATATCAGGTCTTGCAATAAATCTTGAAAAATCAGATTATATAAAAAATCTTCCCTGGCAAGAGTTGAATAAATCCAAACAATCCTGGTGATAAGATTGGGGGGGGGGGGGGGGGACTTAAATACCTGGGAGTTTATATAACAAAAAATAAAATAATATAATACAAATAAACTATAAGCAATAGGCTTGTCCGATCGATGGAAAAAATGTTTCAATTCTCGTTTCTAAAGTAGGGAGTGCCGGCTCTTCGATATAGAAATTATTTCTTAATTTTTCACCCAAAATTTTCGGATATTTCCGAAAATTCATAATGTTTCTAAAATGTTTCTAAAATGGCGGACACGCATGCGCAATCGCCAAAAAACAGGAAACCGGGGGGGACTTTTCTGGGGGTCTCCCACCCTCATTTCTTGAGCTATTCTCATCACATTTGGTACAGTGAGAGAACACATTCCACACTCTTTGCTCAACAAATTGCAGAATGTTTCCTGTCTCCTATGATTTTTGGCGAATTTTCATAACTTTTTATAATACACTATTTTTCAATATTTGAAGAAACCTGTTCCTGGTTTGAAAGTCTTATTTCCTGTTCAATTGGGTTCTTATCACTGTAAAAGTCCCTCTTCTACTTGTGTAGACTTTGGATTACAAATGCAGCACACGCCAAGCAATGCCTTGACAGGATTGGCAACGTCCTTTGGAAACTATAAATTGCTGTGGACCCTCTATTGAATCAAATCAATGTCTGACTTTGTGATTGCAGAAATAAAACTCAGCCCAAGGCTTGGGAATAGAAATGGAGTGTGAGGGAAGCAATGCCTTGGCGGGTGCCCCACGTCCTTTGGAAACTATTTCTTCCAATGTACTCTTTAGGTTTGAAAACAATGTGTGTCTTTGTGATTGCTGCAATAACACTCAGCCCGGGGGCTTGGGATTACAAACAGAGCGGGAGGGAAGCAATGCACTTGCAGGAACGCAGACATCCTTTGGAAAATAAAAGTTCTCTAAAGCCACAGCAAGGACTCTGCCACAAGCCCCAAGCCAATTTCCCAAAAAAAAAAAACCACAATATCGAACCAGCAACAACCGACAGACACTCTACCCCCTATAGCCAGAACAGTCACTTAGCCCTCTCTCCCCCAAGCAAGCAAGCAGCTTCCCAGCGCGCGCGAACCACCCTCTCTGCCCGGTATCCTAGCCCAGAATAGCTTGGCTCTGTTGCGGAGGGGATTTTTATAGCGATCCTCCACGTGGATGCGGAGGACGCTAGCCCCCACCTTTTTCAGCCATCGTGGAAGACTCTGATTGGCCAGGGAGAGGTAGCCATGTTAGGCTGCGCTAGGCTCCTATTCATGTTAGGTTGCAGAAACAAAAAAAAAATACAAATTTTTTTTAAAGAATATTAAAAAAAAAATTGGAAGGAAAAAATTTAACGAAAATTTTAAGAAACAATTAGAGAATGGTCCAACGATGGTTCGAATTACATTGCCAGTTGCGCCCAGGGAAAAAGTTTCAATACTTGTTTCAAAAAACGAGAACAATCCAAAATAATTACAAAACGAGAAACATAATGAAAATTTGGACAACCCTAATAATCAAGTATAGAAACAAATTAGTAAACAAATTCAAAACTGAAATAAATGGAACTGGGACCTAAAAATAGGATCATACTAGTTAAGATGATGATTCTTCCAAAAAAATTATTCCTCTTCCAGACATTACCATTCAATAGACCAAATCAAATAATAAAAAATGGGACACCTCAATAAAAACCTGGGTGGCAGAGGCCAACAAAAGCAGAATATACAATTCATCATTTTAATCCCCACAAATAATGCAGGATGGGGGAGCCCCCAACCTACAAATTAATTTTAAAGCATGTCAACTAGTGAAACTATTAGAATTAGAGGTTGACAATGCAAAAAGATGGGCAAGAATTGAAAAGTCAATAAACGGGTGAAACCACTGTTAATGCCTAAAGGAAAGGATCAAGAGTCAACAAATAAAGAAAATAAAAGGAAGGCCACTATCTTTGACATTAGAATGCTGGGAAAATGGCAAAACAAACTCCAACTGAACAAAATAGAGAGGCTCCTAATAGGAATATTAGATAATAAAAAAAATCAGAAATAAGGAAAAGTGATAATAAATTTTAATAAAAATCGTATAACAAAGGGGATCTTTTAAATTCAGATGAAACAATAAAAGACTGGGAGGAGTTAAGAGACAAATGTGGGTTAAGTAATTGGTTGTTATGGCATGGAATGTTGCGAAAAGTTTACAAAGTGGAAGAAGGAAGGTCCCAAGACAGATTTAGATCAAATATTACAATGGAAAGGAAGTATGACATTCATATGTAATAAATTAATAGATAACCAATATAATTTTAAACCCACCCTGTTAGATGTATGGAAACGGAAAATAAACTGTAATCAGAAGGACCTAGAACTGTGGATAAACTGAATCAAAAGACGTTAACATTTAAAAATCAAAGAAATGCAATGGAAAATACTAGGCTTGAGCGATCCACGAAAAAATTGATTCTAAACTCATTTCAAAAGTAGGGGGGGGCTAGCGTTTAGTTTCTGATGTCATTTCCGAATTTTACCCTCAAAATTTTTCGAAATTTAATGAAAATTCATTCGTTTCAAAAGTAATTCGTCAATGGCGGACGCGCATGCGCAGTGGCCCAAAACAGCCCGGGGGGAGGCTTTTACGGGGCTCTCCTGCACTCATTTTTTCAGCTATACTGATTAAATTTGGTACAGTGGTAGTACACAATCCACCCTGCTTGCTCACCAAATTGCAGAGCGTTTGCCCTTTCCTCAGATTTATTGCTCAATTTCATAGTTTATATTAAAAATACTTTATTTAACAATTGTAAAAATCTGTTCCTGCTTTTAAATTGTTATTTCCTGTTCAATGGGGTTTCCTTCACTGTGAAAGTCCTTCTTCTACTGAAAGGAAAGGGGGAAAAAGAATACAGCCTCCCTTTTCCCCAAGTTGTATTTCAGTGGATTATGGGAGTTGCAACGTTTGCCAAACTTTGCAAGCGTTGATAGGAGAAAGAGAGCCGCTGCCAGCCCAATGAGCAGCGCACTGAAAGGAAAGAGGGAAAAAAATACAGCCTTCCTTTTCCCCAAGTTGTATTTCGGTGGATTATGGGAGTTGCAACGTTTGCCAAACTTTGCTAGCATTGATAGGAGAAAGAGAGCCACTGCCAGCCCAATGAGCAGTGCACTGAAAGGAAAGAGGGGGAAAAAACAGCCTCCCTTTTCCCCAAGTTGTATTTTGGTGGATTATGGGAGTTGCAACTTTTGCCAAACTTTGCAAGCGTTGATAGGAGAAAGAGAGCCACTGCCAGCCCAATGAGCAGCGCACTGAAAGGAAAGGGGGGGAAAGAATACAGCCTCCCTTTTCCACAAGTTGTATTTCGGTGGATTGTGGGAGTTGCATTGTTTGCCAGACTTTGCAAAATGAAAATTGGAAAATTTGATTTCTTCTATTTGCAACTCACTTTAACGCCTTGGTTTATGCAAAGAAAAGTTTCCCAATAAAACCCCCAAAAAGCTGCTGAACTCCTTTTATTCTTTGTCCAAAACAAAAAAGCCCACCCAGCACCAGACAATATGGCGCAGCAGAAAAGTTGCAGGGCTGGTGGGCAAATGGCAAACGCCAAGCTGGTGGGGAAAAAATGTCCACAGGCCCTTTGAAAAAACACCCTCCTCCCCAAACACCCACCCCTTTTTCCCTCCTTGCACACCCTTTCTCCCGGTCTTCTTTGGATCAAGCTCAGCCAAGGAAGCTGTGACGCAGCACTAAAATCTTGCCTGCCTGCCTGGAATCTCACTCAAAGCTAGCCATTTAGCCAACCCAACCAACCTCTCCATATCCCTGGTGCAAATGAGCCACGAGGCTCCCTGCAGGCTCTTTTCATTCAGGACGTACAAGCCCCTCCCCTGAGTTAAACGTGCTCTCTGATTGGCCACAAGGTGGAAACAACATGCTAGGTTGCACTGAAACAAGTTTGGGTGATTTGCAAATGCTTGCTTTCCTAACGAGAAAAAACGACGACATCAGAAAAAGGGCCTATTGCGGTTCGAAACCGCGGGATCCACACGACGGGACAATCCAGGTCGAATATCGCTTCAAAAGCGACAAAACTAACGAATTACTAACGACAAACGGGGAAATCGAATTTTTTGAGAAAGCCTAGAAAATACTGACAAAATGGTATAGAACCCTCCAACAAATAGCACATATTACAAAAAAGAACATTTAAAATCTGTTGGCATTAATGTGAGGAAACTGGAACATTTCTCCATATAAGGTGGGACTGTGCCAAGGTACAAGAATTCTATAGAAAAAAAGAGAGAAATGGAGGAATTATTAGTGCAAAAAGTAGGGTGGAATAAGAAACATTTTTACCCTGAAACTGGAAGGGAAAACCAACAATAAAGATTGGGCCAAGACAACTTAATATATGTTATTGTATTTCTATCCCTGGGATGGAAAGAATATAAAAATGGGATATACAAAAATGGTATGAATATTTAGCAGACTACAGGCTTCAAGATTACATCATGGATCACTTTGGATCGAAGATTGGTCCAATCTAAATAAAAATCTAACATTAGAAGATTTCGATCTAAGAAGCAATTGGCATTTGTACATGTGGTACCACAAAAGGATAATTTTTTAAAAAAAAAATGGCAATCATTTCATAAGGTCTGCACTAAATTTTTTTTGGGAGAAATACAAAAATAAATTTTATCAGAAAACTCCATTATGAATTTCACCTCTAGAAGCAACACAAAGGAGAGAATTATGATGGGAAGAATGGCCAACATATAAGGAAATATTGAAAAAACAAGATGGAAACTGCACCTTAAAATCACAAGAAGAAATCAACAAATTATACAAAAATGTTTCATGGTTTCAATATAGACAATTGAAAGAGTTTTATAATAAAGATAAGAAAATAGGATTTTCAGATAAAGATTAAACATAGGACAAAATAATTTCATTCCATAAATTCAAATTACATTCCAATAATTGCACTCCATAAAAATTTAGGTGTGGGAAAGTACATTCTGCCCTTCCACAGACAACATTTACATTAAGTGCTTTGAAAAAGCTGTAGAGGGGGACTTTAATAAGCTAATTACATGTAGACAACCATACCACTAAAACTTATCTGAAATAGAAAGAACCACTCTGGTCAAATTAAGCAACCTTAAAGAGGTCGTCTGGAAACCAGCAGATAAAGGGAGAGCCATAGTATTACTTAACAAAAGAGGTTATGTTAAGGAAGTCAACCTTCAGTTATCAAATAGTAAATTCTACAAACCTGTTGCAACAGACCCCACCAAACACATTCAATCCCTTATTAGGGTGGTGTGTCAAGAGGGATTATCCATGGGATTTATTTCTTCTTCTACATTTAAATACTTGCAAAATGACTTCCCCAGAATACCAATCTTTTATATTCTACCTAAGATTCATAAAGGCAACACTCCACCCCAAGGCCGACCTATTATTTCAGGTTCATCCTCTTTGTTGGAACCAATCGCTAAATATCTAAACTCTTTTTGCCAGCCATTTGTCCCTCTCTGTGATTCCTATATTAAAGACACAAAGCACTTCATTAACATTGTAAAAAATCTCAAAATAGAGGAGGATAGCATTTTAGTTACTATTAACGTCACCTCCCTTTACACTAATATTCCATTAGATGAGGCCTGTACCCTCATAGAGAACATCCTTCGTAGTAGAAACCAAGTTACAACCACCCACACATTTCCTGATGGACCTGTTAGACATATTACTGGAGAAAAAATATTTCCATTTTCAAAATCAATTCTACTTTCAGGTCTTTGGTGTGGCAATGGGAAGTCCATTGGCCCCCTCTGTTGCCAATTTATTTATGGCAAATTTAAAGAGTACTATATTGCTAAATCCATCTTTATGGATTTATACTATGCCAGTATAATATATTATGGCTGATTTATTTATGACATATCCATGGTACTTAAAACAACTGAGGCTGCAGTAGGATTTACTAATTGGATTAACACTATACATGCATCCATTAAGTTTACCAGTCATCGCAACCTGTCACATATCAATTTTATGGATGTTACTGTATATAAATATCATAATAAACTTTTGGTCAAGAACTTCAGAAAACCCTCAGATAAAAATTATTTTCTTCATTATAACAGCTTCCACCACTTTGGTTTAAAGACAAATCTTCCATTCTCACAACTACTCAGATGTAACTCAAGCTCTAATGAACACTTCATTCAGGAAAGCCTTATCTTAAGCCAGGAGTTTAGAAATAGAGGCTATCCTAAACATGTCATAAAGAAAGCATTAATTAAAGCTGAAAAAACTGATAGAACCACCTTACTGAAAGAATCTTCTAAACCAACAAAAAATCAAATTATCTGGACACAAGAACTATTGCATTACTCCAAACACATTACCCAGATTATAAAAAAAGCACTGGCATCTTTTTCAAGATATTTCAGGTTGCGATAAATTACCTATTTTTGGAAACAGACGTACCAAAAATATTAGAGAATTTTTAATCCATACAGATTTAATCACTCCCACTATTACACCTAAGAGCACCTTGAGAGGCCATTACCCCTGTGGACATTGTAAGTGTTGTGTTCAATCTTGGAAGACTAAGGAGATATATAACCATAGGAACAAAATGGGCACTACACTAAAACATTTTTTTCTACTTGTTATAGCAGTAATGCAATCTAGCTCTTGACATGTGATTGTGATCTATGGTATATTGGAAAGACAACCAGACCTTTGATAATCAGAATCTCTGAATATAAATCCAGAATCAAATATTTATCTACAGAGTCTCTTCTACATTCACACTTCACACAATACAAACATTCTTCTACCTCTTTTAAATGTTGTGCTCTGGAATGTATTACTCAAAAACCTTATATGGACTTGGAAAAACTATTATCCCAAAGGGAAATGTACTGGATCTTTAAGTTTAAAACCTTTTCCCCTCAGGGACTTTAATGAATTACTTAATTTTAGATGTTTCCTTTAAGTTACGAAGTACTCTTTATAAAACTTTGAATGAACCTTTAGAACCACTCGCAGTTGGAATCACTACAAGTAGAGTCATTTCTTGTAAAGCCACCAAGTACTATGTAAGTACAGTAGAGTCTCACTTATCCAACATAAACGGGCCGGCAGAACGTTGGATAAGTGAATATGTTGGATAATAAGGAGGGATTAAGGAAAAGCCTATTAAACATCAAATTAGGTTATGATTTTAAAAATTAAGCACCAAACATCATGTTATACAACAAATTTGACAGAAAAAGTAGTTCAATATGCAGTAATCCTATGTAGTAATTACTGTATTTACTAATTTAGCACCAAAATATCACAATGTTTTGAAATCATTGACTACAAAAATGCGTTGGATAATCCAGAACATTGGATAAGTGAGTGTTGGATAAGTGAGACTCTACTGTATATAAAAGTTATATGGGTTACCTTTACTTCTGTTAATACTGCTGGTAAAATACTTGTTACTCTATGTTTTGTTTTAGATATAAGTTCATTGTTGCTGATTATATCAATTCCTGAAGAAGGGGATTTTCCCCCGAAACAAGGTACAAATATACCCAGGCACCCCTGTAGACTTTACTTGGGACTTTATTTGGACTTTACTTGCAAAGATGTTTTTGAGAGCGGTGCTCCATCATTATTTTCTTCATTCTGTATATAGCAACATGACCAACTGTCTGCTTACTTCGTCTGGAAGATATTTTCATTGATCATGTATCCCTGAAGCCTATATACATTGGAACCAATATCAGACTTAGATAACTTTTGTGTTAGAGCTGTTGCTCCTTTTCATTTTGTCTGGTACTACCAAATTGAGCTTTGTACGGGGAACTTTAATAATACTATATGCTATTTGGACATTATATTTTCTTTGTACATAGACCATCTTGTGTTTGTGTATGTCCCAGAGGTTTTTCAGGTATTGTAGGTAAAAATAAGGGACACACTGAGAAGGGAGGACCCCACCCCTTTCCCTGCCTTCTCTGTCTGGGACGCCCCCTGTGACAAAGATTTTGACATAGTGACACCCATACAGGCAGCACCCACATCCGATTTCTGGAGGTGGAGGGGGGTCAGACGGGCTGCAGGAGAGAGAGCTCCCACCAACACCCGGAATGGTGTCTACTTCATCTGGGCTCCCAGAAGGAACCACGATGATTCCACTGCCACCTCTGACGTGGAGGGAAAGGGGGAGAGGCTGTCTGGGCCTGGACTCACTTCCACCAGAAGTGCATACTCAGATTGGCAGAAATGCAGGATGATTGACATCCCAGCGCGGAATGTAATGGGACTTGGGACATTATATTTAAATACGTGCTGTCCTTTAAAATCTGGGACACCTGGCAACCCTGACAGACTGCTCTAGGTCAAATTTGTATGCCCAGTTTATATAAGCTCCTATTCCCTTTTATCAGGAGCCTCCGCTGGCTCAGTGTGTTAAAGCGCTGAGCTGTTGAACTTGCACACCGAAAGGTCCCAGGTTCAAATCCGGGGAGCAGAGTGAGCGCCAGCTGTTAGCTCCAGCTTCTGCCAACCTAGCAGTTCAAAAACATGCAATAGATCAATAGGTACCGCTCCGGCGGGAAGGTAACGGCGCTCCATGCAGTCATGCTGGCCACATGACTTAGGAGGTCTCTACGGACAATGCCGGCTCTTCAGCTTAGAAATGGAGATGAGCACCAACACCCAGAGTCAGACACGACTGGACTTAATGTCAGGGGAAATCTTTACCTTTACCTATTCCCTTGTATATTAGGGCATTTTTCATAGACTTGTGAAGTGGGCTAGATCTAGTGTCCTGGATGTTCCATTTAGGAACTAGCCCAGCTGCCTTGACAGGCATAACTCAGGGACACCCTGAATACTATCTCAGGATTTGCCCCCCCCCCCCGGGTGAAACTGGATCAGCCCCACAAGGCATTTAGCCACCACAGAACTAATTGTACATCACACCAACCTAAGTGTTCATTGCAGTTATGCCCTTTGATATCTTCTGCCCAAGACCTAAGTCTGTCAGAAGTTTCAGTAGAAGGCAGTGATGCTGCTGAATTAAACCCCTGTTTCTCCTCTACTTCCACAGTCAACTTCCACAACAGGGCTCTGTTATGAAAGCCTTTTTATATAGCAGACCCAATTGTCCTAGAATAAATTAATTATTTTTTGTTATATATGACCTGGCTAAGAATGACTACATTACCACATTGTCCAAAATATTTAACTGCCAGTTAATATTTGCTTATCACACTTACGCTTGAAAGACAGCTGTGAAATTCTACCTTTGCCTGCAAATACAGAGGCCTCTTTGGGTGTCAAGTAAACTCAGCTGAGGCATTATGTTAGAGCTGGCACATGGTTGTACTGTGAAATCCCAATTTTCTGCTATTCATCTATATCTGCACAATATAGTATATGATGATTTTCTCATTTGCTATTAAACACACACACACACACACACATATATACACATACTTTGGCCATGTGTCTTTTATTTATTTTTTTTAAGTACAAAAATGTTATAATGTCATATGTTGTTAAAGAGTACAGGATGGAAAGTGCCCATTACAAACATTTTCAATTAACCATTGGATGTAAAATTCTATTTGGTAATACTAGATGCATCACCTTTCCTATGGAAATCTGGCCATTTCCTGAATACAAGACATACATGCAATAACTCAGTGACTGATGCATGTATTTTCAAGATAACATAGGATGGATAGCTGGAGGAAACAGCCTTTTGAGAACCAATTGACCAAGTAACTTATAAGGGAGATTAATATTGATTATACCAATTAAAAACACACAAAAGATATTCATTAAAAACACCTAAATTTTCCCTCTCTAAAAAGAAGACATTGAAGGAATTATATCCATATTATAGCAAGTGTAAAAACGTATCCTTCTTAGAGATAGATTGCTATCCGTAACCAAGGATAATAATAGAATACAGGGAAAAGAGAAAAGAAAAAAAATCACACACATAAATACTAGAAGAAAATATATAAAATAATTGTCAATAGTATTTGGCATGAGATAATATAGCAAGCTTGTATATCTGTACTCCTTCCACAGGTTAGCAGATACCCTTGGCTTCCAAGATAGCCAACATATGCTGCATTTTTATAATTCTGATGCTCTGGATCTATGTGAAACAGGCTGATTTAGAAAGAGATTTCCAGAGTTTCCCTAATCCTGCTCACCAATTCGATTATTGTGGGAAGCATCTAATCAACATGAGCCCTCAATTCAAAATATTAGTTTAACAATTAGAAAGTCTCACTATTGCAAGTACACTCATATAAGGTGGAATTTTGCCTTTTGGGCTTTCCTGTATTTAAATCGGGAAAATGTTGAAGCATCTTTGGGCCCAAATGCATGGATTATGTTTAATTTGGGCCTCTTCTACATTGCCATATAAAACCCAGATTATCTAATTTGAATTCGATTATATGGCAGTACAGACTTTTATAATCCAGTTCAAAGCAGATAATCTGGATTATATGGCACTGTAGAAGGGGCCTTAGTGGGCCCCCATTAAATAAATATGTTTTCTTTTGGGTGTTGTGTGTTTTCTGAGCTGTATGGCCATGTTCCAGAAGTATTCTCTCCTGACGTTTCGCCCACATCTATGGCAGGCAACCTCTGAGGATGCCTGCCATAAATGAGGGCAAAACATTAGGAGAGAATACTTCTGGAAAATTGCCATACACACACAACAACAACCCTATGATTCCAGCCATGAAAGCCTTCAGCAACATGTTGTCTTTTTTTACCCTCTTTCTGGAAAGATATCTGAATAAACAGACAGTTGTCTGTATTTTTAGATCCATTCAAGGCTCAATGAAACCATAGAGTCTACATTTCCAAAGGCTGGACAGTCCACATTTTAAAACCCATATTCAATTATGTTGGCTGATCCTGTTATGTATGGACAATTATATCTAGTTCTTTCTGGCTTAGTTCATTTTTACTATTTAGTTTATGGATAATAAAAAATGTTGATCTTGTTTTTATATATTGCATATTTGATCATTTTTTGCAACACTGTAGAATCGTCAAAACAAAAGTGACTTATAAAAAGTCATGTAAATAAAAATAATAAGATATGACCAATGGAACAGCCCGGACTTTGCTCTTGGATCACGTGATGTTAATGGTTTTGATTGTGTTTTAATTGTATTTTAATGTGCATTTTAAATGACTTTCTTTGTATATTTTTTAAAGGCATTGAGTTACTGCCACATTATTAAGCCGCCCTGAGTCCCCTCCAGGGTGAGAAGGGCGGGGTAAAAGTATAATAAATAAAAATAAATAAATTGTTACAAGAAAACACTAGTAGACATATTTTCCATAGCTTTGTTCTGTGAAAGAACTTTGCTAGAACAACTGATCTGATCAAAGTATATGCTCAAAATGTATAAATTGCTTGGGGCAAATTACAGTATTTCATTGATCAGAAAACAAACATGCAAGGCAAATGAGAATGTATTTGCAAGGTCAGACATCAGCACTATATATTATGACATGAGGTATTTATCTGTCTATCTTTCTGTATCTATCTAGCTATCTATCCATTTATCATCATTTCTATCATCTCTGTCTCTCAATTTTCTATCTAATATATTAATATGTACACACATTTCTTCATACTAGATAATCTGCAGTTTTTCACTGGAATGTGAATCTTGAGCCCACATTTCAGTCTATGAGAAAAAATAGTGTGATTTAACATATTTACATTAAATCTATACACAGGTCTGATCGCTATACTTGAAACATTGTTACTCTAGAGCTGAAAAAAGTGCAGAAAAGGACAGCAAAAATAATACATTAGTAAATCAATTTCTCTTTGGGAAAATCCTACAATATTGAAAGCTGTTTAGCTCAGAAAAAAGTAAGAGTAGGTCTGATCACAGTATAATCTCCCTACCCCTAATAAGGAAAAACAGAGTTGGCCTTAAAGCTGAATGAAAAGCTTCTTGATACATATATTGAAAAGATGTGACATTCTATAAATTATGAAATAAGATGTAGTGATGTTGGCAATATAAACTGACATAAATGTATGTTAGACAAGTTCATAGAGGATAGTCATTATACCCAGGGCCGGTTTGACCTATGAGGCCCGTTAAGCCGTGGCCTCGGGCGCACGCCGCTAGGGGGCGCTGCCAACGCCTCGACAGCGCCCCGTAGTGCCGCCACTGCCGCCACTGCCGCCGCCGCACCGCGCCAAACGGCAAAGCGCGGAAGTTGCTGGATGCAGGCGCAGATCGGCTGGGCGATCTGCGCCTGCGGCCAGCAATTTAGGCCGGCTAGACCAGGGCGCGCTGGGCAGGAGGTGGGGCACGCTGCATGGGAGGCGGGGTCAGGGCAAGTAGCGTGGGAGGCGGGGCCAGGGTTGGCCCCGCTTCCCGCGCTACACACCCTCGCCTGTCTGGCCTTTTCCAGCTGGCCAGACTGCAGCAGAGGTCCGGCGCTACTTGCTCTGACCCCGCCTCCCATGCAGCGTACCCTGGCCCCGCCTCCCACGCAGCGTGGGAGGTGGGGCCAGGGGACGCTGGGCGGGAGGCGGGGCCAACCCTGGGCCCGCCTCCCATGCAGCGTGCCCTGGCCCCACCTCCCACGCTGTGTGGGAGGCAGGGCCAGGGGACGCTGGGCGGGAGGCGGGGCCAGGGCGCGGGAGGCGGGGCCCACCGGCACCGCGGGAGGCACATGGCCACGCCTCCCGCGGCGCCGGCGGGGGGGGCGCTTTTCCCCACCCCCACTTACTATTGTAAATTTTCTCCAGCCGGCCCTGATTATACCTATATGTTGTTTCCAGTGTTAGAAGGAACATGTCTCTTACATGAGTGGAAAATTCAGCATTGCCCACGTACACTCAAGAACCAGCTGAACCCATAATATGGTTATTCTCAAGAACATCTATAGGAGTTTTTGAGGGAGGGAAGGGCAAAGTTGTTTGTGAACCTAACTTACATGCAGGGGGATCATCAACACCAACACCAAAATCCAGGGCCAGTCCAGAACATTTCAGACTGTTGTTGGGGCTTTGGAGCTTTTCGGGTCCAGTTAGGTCAAAACTGTTTTGGTCATGTTGGACCGGCATCCTTACCTGTTCTGTTGTTTCCATCATCACAGCATGTGTCTAAAGATCTGCTAACCATCAATGGTTGTGTTTGAAACCCAGCAGCAGTACGAAGTTCTCCAGATAGCTGCCAGTGATGTGAATGACAAGAGTCCTGATCCGCCGTACACTGTTCCCTGCATAGGAAAAGGGTATTGTGGTGCTGGCCCATGTGGACAGCAGATCAGGTCACTTTGGAGGCAGTCTGCTGTCCCCATTGTGCCCATAGTGTGGGGCTGCACTGGAGTTTTGGACAGATTTTGGAGCATTCCCTGACTTTACTTAAAAGTCAGGGAATTAAACTGGCTCAGTTTAAACTAGGGTTAAACTGGCTCAGCCCAATTTATCCTATGTTAGACCCAAAGTCTCTGAACACTATCTGGACCTCCAGGTTCAACTTCTGATAAATGGCTGGTGTAGAAAAGCCCTGAGAAATTTTCTTTGTATGTACACACATGCTTTGATCATCAGCACAGACTGTGGAAGGAAAATCTTCAGAACTTTGAATTTGACAACATAAAGGGAGAACGCAAGATGCATCAAATGCATATATAGAATGAGAAGCATTTAAAGAAAATAGTTGTGGGGAACGAGATGAACAGCTATAATACTTAAGGTGTATGGGGTATTTTCTGATATCAATGTACTGATTTTCAACAATTGCTGCAAAGCTAGTCTCTCTCATTCTGACAGTTTCTAAGCAGCAGCATAATTTGGGATAATAATCTACTGAGCAGCAAAAGGATATGCTGCAGAATGTGATACACAGAATGCAATGAAAGGTAATTTGTTTATATGTTCTTCGCTACAATGGAGAGAAAGAAAAATCAATTTCTTTATTACATTTATTTTTACAACTTCAGCATTTTTCTGAGCATAAAGTTTCACAGATGTTATTACTGTATGAGTAGGAGTGGGTTTTTTCCACCTTGGGCACACTCCTTTATCCTCATGTTATTTGTTATTTTTCCCCCTGTATTTGTTCTTTGAAGATAACTTCTGGCTTTTATATTGGTTTTCAGCTGGCTGTGTATCTTACAGTATCACCTCTATTCACACCTTTAAAGTCAGAAAAACTTTCCTTCCATGAAAAGTTAACAAAAAGTTACAATTTAGAAATGTAGATTTGTTAAATGACTTCCAGTGTAAGCTTATCCATTCAAAGTACTACTATCTTCCATACTTATGGCTTTTTTCAAGGAAAGAAACACTGAAACGTAAGTCTTCATTTGACTCAGGGTATATCCTCACTGCAGAATTATAGCAGTTTGGCATCACATCAACTGTCATCGTTCAGTGCTATGTAATTCTGGGATTTGTGTTTTGCTCTGTCAGAGAGCTCTGGTGCCATAACAAACTATTTATTTATTTCAATCATTTATACCCAGCCCTTCTCACCCAGGGGGACTCAGGGCGGCTTACAATTGGCAATTGATGCCGTTACACTGATAGACAATGAACTAAAATGTTAGTTAAAACAGTCATAAAATACAATATACAAAGTTTAAAACAATGCAAAGTGCCCATGCCATTCCTTATGTACCAGACCTTATGCAAGAGCCGTAATTCAGACCGCGTCGAAGCCAACACATGCTTATTCTTCGAATGCCTGCATACATAGCCAGGTCTTCAGTTTTTTTCTGAACCCCAAAAGGGATGGGGCCTGCCGAATGTCACTGGGGAAGGAGTTCCACAGCCGGGGAGCCACCACCGAGAAGGCCCTGTCTCTCGTCCCCACCAGCCGTGCCTGTGAGGCAGGTGGGACCAAGAGCAGGGCCTCTCCAGATGATCTTAAGGTTCTCGTGGGCTCATACAACTCCCAGGAATTTTATTGGCAGTTAACATGGTGCTAAACTACTATAATTCTGCATGGATAGTCTCTCATTGTCTATTGACCAGTAAGAACATGAAACTCTCAGAGTCAAAATGTTAATTCTGTTCAATAAGACACACATTTTAATTGTTTAGTTTAATTACTGTATTTACTCATGTACAATGCACCATTGATTGTAATGTGTACCTTAATTTTGAAGATGCAATTTGCCAAAAAAAATTGTTGTCAAATGCAATGAGCAGCGTCCTCTTGCCATTCTGTTTTCTTGTACACAACAGCTGTCAGGCAAGGGGAAAGCCATGCCCTTCCATTAGGTCAAAGCTGGCAAACTCACCAGTTTCAGCCTGCTGGATGGGCGGCAGTTTCAAAACTGAGGGAAGGGTTTTGAAGGCCTCATGAATGAGGACACTTGAAAAGCTGCATTCCTCCATCAGGCTGAGTCTAGTGAGTTCACTAGCCTTTCTGATTGAAAGCCTACAGGCAGGTTTATGTACACGATTCTAACATGCCACAAAATCTAATGCACACTTCACTTTTGGATATGTAATTTGACCAAAAAAGGTGAGCATTTGATTCAAGTTAATATGGTATATGCCAACAATATACATCATGGGAAGGCTGCTCTCTTCCTTCCTTGGCCAAGATCCCTATTAGGCAGCCTAAAATATGTTCTCACTGACATATAGGAAGATGAATTTTTGTTTCATTTTTATCATAATTTATCCAAAGGACTTGATATTTTGAAAAATGGAAATATGAGTGAATGTGAAAGAGATATTTGACCAATTAGGCAAAATTTTGAGTTTATAACACTTACCTTATTGTGTTCTAGTCCTTGTATTTTTGAACAGATTATTGCTGATTAAGGTTGCTGCCTCTTCCTGCTCCTTTTCCTTTTGTTCTTCAACTTTAAAGGTGGACATATAACACAATTCCCTTCATGTTGAGAATGATTTCATATGTTGAATTTATTTCAGTAACATTTTTCCACTGTGAAATCAGTTTCATTTTAGTTCCAATTATGTGTGTATGTGTGTGTAACTGTATACACCTTCAGGTCATCAGTTGACGGATAGCAACCTCATCCATTTTATAGGGTTTACTGAAGCAAGGAAACTTTCTGTTAAAAGAAACGTCTGACTTCTCCAGAAAATATTTTGCTTTTCCTGTTCCTAATTTGAATTGACATTTCAACATAGGGGAAAAAGTTGTGTCATCATATTGAGTTTCCTTTAATGTACTTCTAGAAAAAGAAAGGCAGAATGTGTGAAATTAGCATACTATTGAAGAAGCAGTCTAAAATTTTACTACCATCTACCAACAATTCTCCCTTCTTGCCAGATAACAACCACAGTGAGCTTGAGACAAAGCAGATCTGCAGAATAACAGCACAGTAGAACCAAGGGAACCTAATCACCTATAGGGTGACAATTCATGACCCTTAAAAAGTTTTTAAAACAGGCTTCAGAGATGTTATGTGTCAGTAGGAATTTGTTAACTCCAGGTAGCCTTTTCTTTTGCTCCTTTCTTGCCCTCAGCTTCACTCAACCACATCTGAAATATTTACATGCCAGAGATGCATTTCCTATTCCCATGTTGCCAGTTTAAAGCACACAAAATATAACACAGCTAAAAAGGCTCTTTGCAACAAGATCATTAACAAGAAAATCAAAATGTTTAGTAATTTCATGAGATATTACACAAGGGTTTCCAACTGCATTGCTTTTGAGATGAAAGTGCATCATTATTTGATTTTTTTTTAAAAAAAATAGCAAACATTCTCTTCGAACAATTTTTAGTCTACTTATGATGGAGGTGAGTATGCACCTGTGGTTTTCAAATCTGCTAAGGTATTCATCAGATCATCAAGAGTCTCTAGCTCCAACCGAGATGTCAGCAGGAGATATGTAAGAACAATTTATGACTTTGGCAACTGGAGGAGTAACATATTAGAATTCATGGGCAGGTAATATAAATAGCCTTGATGATAATTCATTAAATAATAGACTAACCAAACAAATCTGTACATCTGAGAGCAACTGAATCTTTGGATTCTCAGCCAACAATTGTTGGTGGTATATGAACAGTATTCCCACATTTATTTTATGCTCTCTCTTTGTTCAGTCTTCTCAGGTAGAAGAAGCAATACCTTTTCATTGCCAGATCAACTGGAATGACCCATCTATAAACCACTCTATTTACACATAGTCAACTAGTTAGAGCAAAAGACAAAGGAATCATATATTTGTGTAATATGCTGAAAGTAGAGAAGGCTATATGCTTTGAAGCAGAAGTGATAGAAACAGATAACTAGGTTATCTGACATCTATTTGGGCCTAATCTAAGGCTGGTCCACACAGCCACAAAATGCAGGGCTGAACTGGCATGCAAAATGGCAGCACAACAGGTACACCCCAAGCCATCTTGGTGGTGGGAAGGCATCACACTGCCCAACATTGGAGCCAGTTCTGTGCTGCTGGGCATAGGCCCAAATGCCAAACTCTAGCTGACTCCATTGCTGCCACCTAAGTGGAGCGAAAAGATACATACCTCATTTTTGGCAACTTCTCTTCCTGGTTCCATGCCATGTGACTGTCAAAGAGTGAGCATCAGGAATGTTATTTAACTATTTTAACTGTTTTAATTCTTATTTTATGGTATTATGATGTACTGGTAGTGATCCTGCCAGTTGTGTAAGCCGCCCTGAGTCCCCTTGGGGAGAAGGGAGGGGTAGAAATATCAGAAATAAATAATAAATAAATAAGGGACAGCAATCCTATGTGCCCAAGCCACCTGAACTCAGGGAGAACTGAATGGCTATCAGGACACCCACTACAGATTCCACGTAGTGGTTAGTGGTGGGTGTCTGCACTTCCCAATAGCAGAGGTGGGCTTGCCATGGGAGGGGACAGATAAGTGATGGTCTTGCTTCAATGCCTGTTTGTCACCATTGTGTGATAAAATACTGAGCTCAGAAGGAAGAATTTTGAAAATGTATAGAGATTTTTCTCCCTCATACTAGCATCAGAAGGATCTTAGCTATCTGAGAGTAGCAGCTGAGATAATCTTTGGAAAGTCCTGGCCAAAAAACCCCCACATTTATTTATTATGTCCAATAGAGTCTACATGTGGTCTGCTTTATCAGTAACAGGGGAAGAATATTACTTTTTGGATGGGATAATTTCTATCATTTACTTTTGCAAATGGATTAAATTATATGTGAAACAAATCACAGTAAGACCGATGAGAGTGCTTTCCAAAGAAATATCTTAGAAAGTAAAGCTGTAATTAATAATGGGCACAAATTTACAAGCATCATAAGGATAAAGAAGAATAGTTTCAGTGTTATATTTCATTTATGTCCATTAAAACTTGATGCCTTATTTTTAATCCTGACCCTTCACAGTGATTTATTATTTTGTTTTATATGATAAATCATTTACTTCAGCTGAGTACTTACACTTTTTAAGCAGTCTTTAAAATATGCTTTAGCTAAAGAGGTGAAAGAAGAAAATATTTGTGGATATATATATATATATATATATATATATATATATATATGAGAACAAGGAGAAATATATTCATTACACATATTTGCAAAACTTGGGGTCATAAAACGTATGCTATTTTTGTCACAGACAGAACGCCAGCGAGTAAAACAAAACTCAGTTTATTGAGGTTACAGAACTAAAAACGCCCGTAGGAAACAAAGAACAGAGCAAACACTTGACTTCAGTGTGATAAGTAACAAAAAACAGCTCAGTTTGAGCTTAAACGGTTTAAAGGGATAAACCGGGTTAAACAGAAGTATAATCCGGATTAAATCAAAAGTGCTTACTTCAGCCTGGCAAACAATGCAAACAAAAGAGGATCAACAGGAGTCAGAATGTAAACAACAGACTGGTAGCAGATTCCTCTCTGCTACTCAGAAACAGCAGGAGAATAAACCAGGCTTGTTTATTCCTTCCTGCAGCGAACGAAAAGCGTGGTCGTAGTCAGGATTCAGTTTAAGGTTCAGCGGCCAACGATATCCAGGTCCAGGCACAGCAGTCAGGGTAACGGCAGTCAGCAGGGTCCCAATCCGGTCCAGAGGTCAATAGCCAAGCGTAGTCGTCTAGAAATCCAAAGGTCTCACCGATAGCCAGCAGAAGGGATAATCTGGAATCGAAGTCAGTCAGTCCAGCGTCAATCCAGTGCGAGTAGATATTGCCCGTCAAAAAGACGACGGAGGTCCAAGGTATCCAGTAACGAATCACACCCCTCTTCAGGAAGTTCCCCAACAAAAGCCCAAGCGTCCGTCCAGATTACCTTGCCCAACGCAATTAGACATTGGTCCCAAACCCCAATTTATCCCAGTTCAAGCTCATCATCGCTGTCAGCTGCCATCCCAATTCCAGGTGCCCCAACATCATCATCCTCATCAGAGCTTAAGCACCTTTGACTACACCCCACAGCATCCCCAGCTGTGGATCCCGCTCCATCCCTCCAGCCAGTCCATGGGTCTGATCCTGCAACCCGCCAATCACCTCCCATGCTTTCATTGCCTGTTTCCCCAACACCCAAATCCTCCCTCACACGAGTCCATTCCATGTTGTCCTCCTCCGAGCTGGCCATCTCTTCCTCCAAACCCTCAGAAAAACCCTCAAATGAGTCCTCATCTGTCGGGTCTGTAAACAAATCCCGGAGCCGTTTTCTTTCACGCTCCTCGAAAGAGTCTGACTCTTGAGGAGTCTTATGACCCCTTCTTCTATTACCGGAACCCGAAGGCTCAACCATAACACTATCCCCCCTCACAAAGGCCTCACCCTCCAAAGGTGGAGACACAGCAGAGACCTCCGCGGCTACAGTATCCCGTTGCCCAGAAGTGTCCAACTTTAATAAAGAGCGATGGAATACAGGATGGACCTTAAGAGAGGACGGCAAACGTAATCTAAACGCCACAGAAGAGATCTTCTTAACAATAGGGAATGGCCCTAAATACCGTGGTCCAAACTTTCCCCCAGAATGTTTTATATACTTAGAGGATAACCAAACCAGATCCCCCTCTTCTAACTCCTCCCCTGCTTGCCTATGTCGATCTGCTTGAGTTTTCTGAGCTGCCTTGGCTTCTAACAACAACTTACAAGCGATATCATGTAAGGCAGCCATTTCAGATGAGCGATATACAGGATCAGAAGAAACCACATTGGTTGACGGTGCCACTCCCCCCCGCGGATGGAAACCATAAGTCAACTCAAATGGTGTGTGTCGCCTGGACGTATGCATAGCGTTATTATAAGCAAACTTGGCTACCGACAACCACTTCACCCAATCACCAGGTTGTTCCAGGCAAAAGCAGCGCAAATACTGCTCCAACAGTCCATTAACTCTCTCAGATTGTCCATCCGTTTGCGGGTGGAAAGCAGAGGACACATTCAACTTGGTTCCCAAACACTCATGGAAATGCTTCCAAAAACGAGATACGAACTGAGGAGCCCTGTCAGACACAATAATCTCAGGAGCCCTATGCAAACGGAAAAAATGCTTAGTAAAAAGTAAAGCCAATGTAGGAGCCGCCGGAATCATTGAACAAGGTATAAAATGAGCCATTTTAGAAAACAAATCTACCACCACCCAGATACATGTGTAACCCCCAGACCTAGGTAAATCAGAAATGAAATCCATAGAAATAATTTGCCAGGGTCTTTCAGGAACAGGCAGTGAAGACAATAATCCCCTAGGGCACCTGACAGGCGTCTTGCTCTGTTGACATACTGCACAACTATCACAGTAACGAAGAATGTCCTGTCGCATTTTAGGCCACCAATAATTTCTGGTAATAAGTTGTACAGTCTTAAACCTACCAAAATGCCCAGCCATCGGCTCATCATGATGTGCCCTAATTACTTCCAACCTGAGTGAACCCGCCGGTACATAAACTTGCCCATTACGCACCAATACCCCCTCCTGTTCCTGTAAATGAGGTAGCACAGTACGAGTCCCTACCGAAAGCAATATGAGTTGTTCTTGAGTCCAGTTATCATTCTTTTGAGCCTCTAGAATCTGAGTGTGTAGCCCAGACTCATTTTCTACCACACATAAAGAAGCAGTTGGTAATATTGTCTGACGCACTGTTTGCTCGCAAGTTTTAAACTCTGGTTTACGAGACAAAGCATCCGCCCTTAAATTAACCTTCCCCTCCACAAACTGAACCTTAGAGTTGAACCTAGAGAAAATCAAGGCCCATCGAATCTGGCGTTGATTCAATTTCTTGGCAGTCTGTAAATGTTCTAAGTTCTTGTGGTCAGATCTGACCACGATTTGATGACGTGCGCCTTCTAACCAGTGCCGCCACACCTCAAAAGCCACCTTTATAGCCAACAATTCCTTTTCCCAGATGGTGTAATTTTGTTCAAAAGGTGTTAGTTGTCTGGAATAGAATCCACAGGGACGCAAGGTCCCTGATGAATCCCTTTGAGATAACACAGCCCCCAACGCATAGCTAGAAGCATCTACTTCTACTATGAATGGTTTATCAATGTCTGGATGTATTAGTACATTATCATCTTGGAAACTAGATTTCAACTGTTCAAACGCATCTCGAGCCTCCCTTCCCCACACAAACGGTTGCTTCTTACGTAATAGCTGTGTTAAAGGTACAGTAAGTTTAGCAAAGTTTGGAATAAACTCTCGATAGTAATTAGCAAACCCCAAAAAACGCTGTACATCTTTTTTAGACTTGAGTTCCTGCCAGGAGTTGACAGCGTCAACCTTGTGCGGGTCCATTTTTAGTTCTTTTCCTGAAACTACATGTCCCAAGAATTCCACCTCTGACACGTTAAACACACATTTGGAGGCCTTAGCAAAAAGCCCATTATCCCGTAAACGTTGCAACACCTGCCTCACATGTTGCTGATGTTCCTTCTCATCTTTTGAGAAAACCAATATATCGTCCAAATAAACAACCACAAACTGATCAATCAAATCTCTAAACACGTCATTTATGAACCTTTGGAAGACGGCGGGCGCATTACATAACCCGAAGGGCATCACACGAAATTCGTGACATCCGAAGCATGTATTGAATGCCGTCTTCCATTCACCACCTTCCAGTATCCTAATCAAATTATACGCCCCCCGTAGGTCAAGTTTAGAAAAGATCTTAGCCCCTTGAACCCTTGAGAGAAGCTCCGAAATCAAAGGTAGCAGATACCTATCACGAATGGTATGCTTATTAAGAACCCGATAGTCACATACTAGCCTAAGCTCCCCTGTCTTTTTAGCCACAAAAAACACAGGTGCAGCAGTTGGAGAGCTAGATGGATGAATAAACCCTTTGGCTAGATTCTCATCAAGGAATTCTCTCAAGGCTTGTCTTTCAGGTACCGTTAGAGCGTACAACCTTCCTGCTGGTAACTTAGCGCCTTCCACCAGTCTAATCGCACAATCGTATGGTCTATGAGGCGGTAACTTATCTGCTTCCCTCTTACAGAAAACATCTTGGAATTCCCTGTATTCAGTAGGCACACCCTCCATATCAATCTGGGAAGAATTTAAAGCAAAACATCCCTGCCTTTTAAAAGCTATAGTACGCTTCACCCAATCCACTTGAGGGTTCACCAAAGTTAACCAATCCATTCCCAGAATTACATTGTATCTTGGTAACCGTGTGATGTCCCATACAAATTCTCCAGTTACCCCTTGCACCTCCCATGTTATTCCTGAGGTTTCTCGATTAACCACCCCAGATTCCAGTAGTCTACCATCCGCCCCTTCCACCCATATATCGCATGCTTTACGTATTGTAGGGAGCCTATGTTTTCTTGCAAACCCAACATCCACGTACGAGACCGTAGCCCCTGAGTCCAGCAGTGCCAGAGTTGAAGCAAGTTCCTTTCCCCCAACAGATAGAGAAATGGGTACAAAAACATGTTTCTTTCCCTCTAGTGACTGCCTTGTAAGCCCTAGTGCGTTGGACTCACATCGCACTAGGGCTGGCCTTTTCCCGAAAACTGAGAAGGCTTGATGTTACAGTTCCTAGCAAAGTGCCCAGCAGTCCCACAATACAAACATAATCCTAATTGCCTTCTACGATCTTTTTCCGCCGTCGACAACTTTCTAAACACCCCGAGTTCCATAGGCTCCTCCCCCTTAGCCACAGGTACCCTAGATACAGATACAGATGGTGCATACATAGCCCGAGATTGTTTACGAGATTCAAACCGGGCGTCCAAACGCAAAACCTTAGCCACCAAAGCGTCCCAGTTTTCTGCTGGCTCTAACCGCGCCAGTTCATCTTGAAGATGGTCACTTAAACCAGCTATAAACAAAAGCATAAATGCATTCTCCCCCCAGTCCAATTGATGGCGAAGAGAATTAAACTTATTCAAATAGTCCAAAACAGACCCTTTTCCCTGTTTTAACCAGTAAAGAGCCCAGCTAGCATTCTCCATACGGAGGGGATCCCCAAAAGTGTCCGACAATAATTTCTTAAAGTTAACCAAATTATCCTTGACTGGGTCATTACCCAAAATCAAATTAGTTGCCCACTGTCCCGTTGAACCGGTCAGTAAACTCAAAATAAATGCCACCTTGCTGGTGTCCGTAGGAAAAGCTTGTGGGCTAATCTGAGAAAAATGAAGTTCAACTTGAGCCAAAAAAGTAGGCAATTTGTCCCGGGATCCATCAAAACATTCAGGAGTCATTACATGTCCCTTAGCTGGCTGTGCTGCGTGTGCAGCATAAAATGCAGCCTGCAGCTGATCAAAACGAGCCTTGAGTTCCTCCATCGTCTTCTTGACGTTGGTACCTCACTGAAATTTTATGGCGTTGGGCAATCTGTCACAGACAGATAATGGGCACAAATTTACAAGCATCATAAGGATAAAGAAGAATAGTTTCAGTGTTATATTTCATTTATGTCCATTAAAACTTGATGCCTTATTTTTAATCCTGACCCTTCACAGTGATTTATTATTTTGTTTTATATGATAAATCATTTACTTCAGCTGAGTACTTACACTTTTTAAGCAGTCTTTAAAATATGCTTTAGCTAAAGAGGTGAAAGAAGAAAAGATTTGTGGATATATATATATATATATATATGAGAACAAGGAGAAATATATTCATTACACATATTTGCAAAACTTGGGGTCATAAAACGTATGCTATTTTTGTCACAGACAGAACGCCAGCGAGTAAAACAAAACTCAGTTTATTGAGGTTACAGAACTAAAAATGCCCGTAGGAAACAAAGAACAGAGCAAACACTTGACTTCAGTGTGATAAGTAACAAAAAACAGCTCAGTTTGAGCTTAAACGGTTCAAAGGGATAAACCGGGTTAAACAGAAGTATAATCCGGATTAAATCAAAAGTGCTTACTTCAGCCTGGCAAACAATGCAAACAAAAGAGGATCAACAGGAGTCAGAATGTAAACAACAGACTGGTAGCAGATTCCTCTCTGCTACTCAGAAACAGCAGGAGAATAAACCAGGCTTGTTTATTCCTTCCTGCAGCGAACGAAAAGCGTGGTCGTAGTCAGGATTCAGTTTAAGGTTCAGCGGCCAACGATATCCAGGTCCAGGCACAGCAGTCAGGGTAACGGCAGTCAGCAGGGTCCCAGTCCGGTCCAGAGGTCAATAGCCAAGCGTAGTCGTCTAGAAATCCAAAGGTCTCACCGATAGCCAGCAGAAGGGATAATCTGGAATTGAAGTCAGTCAGTCCAGCGTCAATCCAGTGCGAGTAGATATTGCCCATCAAAAAGACGACGGAGGTCCAAGGTATCCAGTAATGAATCACACCCGTCTTCAGGAAGTTCCCCAACAAAAGCCCAAGCGTCCGTCCAGATTACCTTGCCCAACGCAATTAGACATTGGTCCCAAACCCCAATTTATCCCAGTTCAAGCTCATCATTGCTGTCAGCTGCCATCCCAATTCCAGGTGCCCCAACATCATCATCCTCATCAGAGCTTAAGCACCTTTGACTACGCCCCACAGCATCCCCAGCTGTGGATCCCGCTGCATCCCTCCAGCCAGTCCATGGGTCTGATCCTGCAACCCGCCAATCACCTCCCATGCTTTCATTGCCTGTTTCCCCAACACCCAAATCCTCCCTCACACGAGTCCATTCCATGTCGTCCTCCTCCGAGCTGGCCATCTCTTCCTCCAAACCCTCAGAAAAACCCTCAAATGAGTCCTCATCTGTCGGGTCTGTAAACAAATCCCGGAGCCGTTTTCTTTCACGCTCCTCGAAAGAGTCTGACTCTCGAGGAGTCTTATGACCCCTTCTTCTATTACCGGAACCCGAAGGCTCAACCATAACAATTTTATAGGAATTTGACGTTCCAAATCATGTACGGTGTTTTTCACAGTTTGATTTGATATTTTTATGTTTTAATATGTGACTGAATAAAATTAGTATTGAAATTAATCATGAAATTTGTGAAAAAAATGTTTTTGTCAAAACATTTTTATTGTGTTTTTTTTCAAATTTAGCACCCAAAATACATTTTGAAAAATCATCCAAAAATTGAAAAAATAGCTTAGCCATTACAGACCTTTGTTATTAGTCATGATGAGATCATCTGAAAAGTTCAGTAATTTTTGTTTATATAAAAAAGTTGGAATATATCAAAAGCTCCAAAATAGGAGATTAGGTTCTTCAGGTATTTTAAAAGTCTATTTTGCATTGTCCTCTCTTGAGAGTGTTCCTCTTATTTGTGACTTCAAGCCAGAAAGAAGTTACTGCCAATAATGTTCCCGTCCCAGGTTACAGAGCTTGTCAGGGAGAGGGTTGGGGATGTCCCTTTCTTTCTCCCTCTTTATACAGGCACCTTTGCTGATGACAGCACTTGGTACCCACAATGGCCAGGAGGTCTTGTGGAGTGCTGTAATTATCTGGCATCAGTAATGGCAACAAGAACACTAAGGGGATTGTCTAGGAGGACTGATGCAGTTTCAGATCAGTTGCACCATCTGCACTCGCCAACACTTTGAGTTGGCAAATAGATTGTGTGGTTGCCTCTAGGGGCAGTTCAGAGAATTTCTGCTCTGTATTAACCCTCAATTAAGTTGCCAGTGTAGATGAGCCCCTGGTTTAAAACTCTATTTGCTGAAAATTGAGTGTTATTGCTGTGTTTGGGTTTCTTCATACTTTTAGCTATGTGATAAGTGCAAGTAAACAGGCACACATACAGTGTAAAGAGCAGCAAATATACTTTGAAAAAAATATAAGACATAACATCACATACTGCCTTTTGATTCTCCCATAGGACATGTATCTTATCTGGCATTGGTAGACTGTTTTTCTGTTCATTGGGGGCATGTGAAATTTTTCTTCTAACTTGCACATGCAGGAATCTTTTTGAATCTGTGTATACATACAAGTTCCAAGAGATCAGATTGAGGAAGTCAACTTTAATAGTTTGAGAGTGAAAATCCCTCATACATTGCTTAGTGGTGAGTTCATGAGGGTCCAGGGGCAGAGAAACTACTAAATGTCAAAGATACTTATACATCATACTTTTGTTTGAGTGGGCAATCAAATATATTTAAAATATTTCTTTTTTCCCAAAGTGTAAATATTAAAACTCTATATGTGAATTTAATTTGAATAAAAAATGAAATGAAATAGTTCACTGATGCCTTGTTTGGAACTTCTCCAAAATTAACAGTATTTCAGCACACACACACCAACTACCTTATTTTTCTACAGTACTTCACAATAAGGAAAACATGCATCAAAATATCTTGCACTCAGAAATATTGTGATTGTATCTTTAGCAATTGATTGCTCTTACTCTCCCCCATTCAGTTCTGAACTGGATTTTTTCATCAAATTATGCTTTGGCTGCATCCATCCTATAAGTTGAAAACAATGGGGTTAATTTTTGGATATAATCTCAAAATATTCACTGACAATATGATAAGGATTGAAGTCATTTTCCCAACTATCCTGTGAGCCTCCAAACCCTCTTTCCTTTCCTCTGTAGTGACACCAATTATAGCTACTATCATAGAGGAGCAAGACACTAAGGATGAAGGAAATCTTCTTTGTGTTCTCTTTTGTCCCACCAACTTCTGTCCAGTCCTGTCTCTTGGAATGTATCTGTCACAGTATTTTGGTACATTGGATATATGGAAAAATTGCACTTCCTAGGTACAAAGCATATTTGCCTTGAAAGGGGGAGACAGACTGGTGTCCTCCCCGTTCCCGTTTATAATATCATGGTCCCAGCTATGTGAATCAGTTTTGCTGGGGCAAAGATTGAGGGAAACTTTTCTATGATGGATTGCAGATTCTATGATGGATTGCAAGTAGTGAGAATTGGGGCTGGAGGTATAATGCATTATATGAACTTATTTTATGGTACAGCCTATTGTGCAACTTGAATTGACTTATTGTTTTCATTGCAGAAGATGTGTATTGTTAAATGTTTAGTATTTCTGAAAAGGTAAAGTTTACAGGCAGACATATGTACGTGCTTACCATCATTATGAGCATGGCAGATATGCACATACCCCAAGAGAAGCTACAAGTACTTATAATTAAACATGTTACAGCCAAATGTATAAATTAAGCTCTAGCAATTTATTTGCAAGATATTTTATATCTCCCTCTTCAACCCTAACAAAGGCTCTCATTATCATTATGCATGCACATCTGCTATCTTGTAAATCTACATAGAATACATTGTAAATCTCCATTGTAAATCTGTTGGATTGTAAATGGTTGGAAATAAATTTCATTTATTTCTTTATTTTGAAATAAGTAGTCATTTGGACCTGTCCTAATGAAGCATCTTGGCCTCTTAATTTCTTTTAAAAGGTATTGTTCGAGTTTTACAGAAGCTGGACTAGGGGTACATCTACACTGACCACTTCACATGAAGGACCAGTGAATCAGCTCCATGGTGGCTAGACAAAACATGGAGCTTATCTGGGTTAACATGGGCCAAAACTGCTTACCGCAGCCTCAAACTTTATTAACAAAAGTAATGGGTTGCTCTGAATTATCTCCCAGAATCTGGAGAAACCACAATGTTTGCTCCTTTTAAACATTCAGGTGGCCCAGAGACATGGGGTGATTCTCACCCCCCCCCCAAGGTTCTTGTCATGGCAGTCAGTTGATGTGACATGGGTTGTGATGGTTGCTCTTCATCTGCAGTGATAGTGGCCACAGCGAGGAGGCAATGAGAAAAAGAAGTGGGGAGAAGGGGTGATTCCTTTTCTCAACCCTCTTTCTTCACTCTGGCACCCTAGCCAATGTCATGCCGTGTGACTGGCATAACCGGAAGCAAAGTAAAGCACTACCTCAGGGCCTCAGCCGGTCTCTTGTCCCACCTTTCCTTCCTTCTCAACTGCCTCCTCTAGATAGAATGGAGCTGAATACAGATGAGCCTCCAATGGTATTCAAAGCTCAACTTTTTGCTTTGACTAGAGTTCAGCCAGGCAGACAGAAAGTAATGGTGAAATGTGCAACTATAAAAGCTAATGACTGGGGAAACATCAAAATTAAAAATGAGATGACCTTATTAAAGATGGGTTCTGCTGAAGTACTTCCTGAAGAACTGGTAGTCAGGCCTGTTTTTGTTGAAGATATAACAGAAGAACAGTTGGCTTCATCTATGGAGTTACCATGTGGTTTAACAAATCTTGGGAATACTTGTTACATGAATGTTACACTCTGTGCCAGAACTGAAAGAAGCTCTTAAGAAGTATGCTGGTGCATTAAGAGCTTCAGGGGAAATGGCCTCTGATCAGTATATTACTCCAGCTCTTAAGAGATTTATTTTATTCCATTGATAAAACCTCCTCTAGTATCATCATTCTCCTCCAGTTTTAACACATGGCCTTTCCTCAGTTCACTGAGAAAGGCGATCAAGGCCAGTATCTTCAACAGGGTGGTGACAAATGTTGGGTACAGATGATGTGAGAACTGCAGCAGAAGATAGAAGGGATAGAAGGCGATTCAGTTGTGGAAACTGACCCTGGAGCTTCATGAGCAGCTGGCTGCACCTCCTCAAAAAATGAGCTTAATTGATCAGTTGTTCAGTATTGAATTTGAAACTACCATGAAATGTATAGAAGCAGAAGAGGAGGATATCACAAAAGGAAGAGATAATCAATTCCAACTTAGTTACTTAATCATTCAAGAAGTTAAATATCTTTTCACTGGTCTTAAACTGCGCCTTCAAGAAGAAATCATCAAACTGTCTCCAACCTTGCAAAAAAAATGCATTTCACATTTTTTTTCAAAATAAGTCACCTGCCTGCTTACCTGACTATTCAGATGGCTTTTACAAAGAGAGAGAATCTGTAAATGCAAAAGTTCCCAAGGATGTTAAGTTTTTTCTTATGTTGGATGTATATGATTTATGTAGATCAGAACTTCAAGAGAACATGGATGCCTACCAATCAAAATTCAAGGACTTGAAAGACAAGAAAGTGAAACAAACAAAGCATTCTCGTAAAGGTGATGTTGCACAGAAAAAAGTTAAACATGAAGCATTTTCCTTTCCTGATGATATTGCCTCCAATATCTGTGGTTATTACGAACTGCAGGCTGTGTTAACACATCAAGGAAAATTTAGTTCTTCTGGACACTATGTATCTTTGGTTAAAAGAAAAGAAGATGAATTGATCAAATTTCATGATGACAAAGTCAGCACTGTTACACCAGAAGAAAACTTGAGGTTATGTGGGGGTGGAGACTGGCATATAGCTTACATCCTATTTTATGGGCCACACAGAATTAAAGTAATAAAAGATGAAGATGAACAATAGACCCCATTTCTATTTAGATGTGAAATAAATTTCTCAATGCCAGAGCTTCACAGACTATCTAACCATTGGTAGAAAAAAAAGTGAGATTCCTCTTTTCTTAATATTGACCATAAGACATTTATTACACACCTACCTTTGCATCATCATTTGTTCTTAAATCTTGCATGGTTTCTACCAGCTCAGTAGCTGACCATTCTTTCTATTATATTTGATAGCTTTGTCAGAAAGATGAAAAAATGTTGCCTCAACATGTAACCCATAGTCTATGGACTCGCATAACCCATGTTTTGTGTGGTGGCTGCTGGGATGTAGAGAATGGAAGGGGGCAATAGGGATGGCCATCCAGAAACATTGAACCAGGTTTGGCACTGCCAGACAGCCAGTACGCCCTCTTGCCTCTACAGTGGACGGGAGAGTGACAGTCTAAACCAGTGGTTCTCAACCTGTGTGTCCTCAGATGTTTTGGCCTTCAACTCCCAGAAATCTTAACAGCTGGTAAACTGGTTGGGATTTCTGGGATTTGTAGGCAAAAATGCCTGGGGACTCACAGGTTGAGAACCACTGGTCTAAACCATCCTGGGGCTGATCCAGCATTCACCATTCTGAATAGCCCTGGGATAAGTGGTCAGTGCACACCCCCTCTAGGACCATAGATCATGCATGACTGGACCAATTATTCTCAATGACTCTATCTACACTGGTCATTTAATGTGGATAAACAACAAACTCTCAAAAGAAAGTCTTGAATGCATTAGTGCTTTGTAATTTGTATAATCATCATCAGGACCTCAAACTGGTTCCAGAATTTCCTATTTAATCATCTGCACAACCAAGCCACTTTCTTCAACGCCAGTTTGAAACTGCATTAAATGGTCAGTGTAAATCAGGCCAATGTGATCAGGCAACTCTATCTATCTATCTATCTATCTATCTATCTATCTATCTATCTATCTATCTATCCATCTATCCATCTATCTATCTTGGAAGAAGATTTTAAGTGGTTTCTAAAAGAATTTCAAAATATTTGTTTATGCAAAGCTTACCTCCTTTCAGTTTGGATGTGTATGTAGTTTGTTTTGAATAAAAGGTATTTTGAAACATGTTGAACTGCCCTTATTTGTGATATTGTAACTTTCATATTCTTTCCGTGTTATTCAGGCTCTGATACCAAATGTTACATTAAAGAAGTGATGCGAGGAGCACAGCTATTTCATTAATAGCGATATGTCTGCATGTATATAAAATATGGAAAATAGATGGAAGACTGCAGAGTGAGAATTGGGACAATTCTGCCACCTCAGCTGGGAGACCAACTGCCTCTGGCCCTCCCTCAACTGTTATTTCATGGCAGCCTTTGCAACAGGCTGTACAAATGTTTCCATCAGTGAATTATCACTTCCTTACGCCCTCTCTTTGGTTGTCATATTTTGAATACTAGGCCTGAGTGTAGGCATTGCCATACTGCAGATCTCTGTAACCTATGTTAGGAATTTTTATTTTATTTGCTTTCTGATTAAAACCAATGACAAGTGGGTGTGATTTTTCTTTTTCTTTTTTAAAAAAGTTCCATTAAGTTTCATAGGGCTTGCATAATTGTGTGTAGGATTGAAGCTTTAATAATCCCTTCTTTGTGTGTTAGTCCCATTGAATTTAATGAGATTTATTTCTGAGTTTATTCGCAGTAACACAATTTAAAGGACAGCCTCATCACTTGCAAAACCAAAGCATTTTTTAAAAAATTAAATTTTAGATATCACTACACTTTCTTCTAACAACAATGCAATAAGGTAAGGAAAGTCTATGCTCATCACCAGGATGCTATGGTAGTTATTTTGTTCTTCATTGTATATTCATAAAAAATAGATATTTTTGTTCCTATAGACTCCCAATTATTTTCAAAGAAACATGGTGCAATTAGAGAAGTGAAAGGATACAAATATTCCCAATTCCCTTAGCATATTTTTGCTCCTGAAACTTCTGTAACTCCTGTTACAACATTAACACACAAGATGCTGATGTGATTTTAGTTCCCATGTATTGAAATGGAAAGCATGTATAAACAATACTGAAAATTCCTTTAGAGCTATTTGGCAGAGAGAGTCTTCACTGCTAAATAGCACTGGAGCCTCAGCATACTACAGCTTCCATGATTCCACAGCCTTGAGCCACGGCAATTAAAGTGATGTTAATCTGCATTATGTCTATGTGCAATGCAGATGTACACAATCAGCACTTTCAACTGAATCTAGTCACACATTCATATTCAGTACAGACTTGATGTGGTACAAGAATGTGTGACTGCCTAGTTCCTTTAAAGAACCATATTGAATGATGACCTTCAGCACCAACTGAAGACTCCAAATCATTCTCAAAAAAAAAAAACTACCATAAAGGGTCTATGTTTTCCTGGTATAGCTGATGAATGGACGCAATGATTTGGACAGGAGTGAGTTAATTTCATCAGTCTGATTCCAGCTTTGCCTTCGGAATAGAGGGAAAGACAGAATGATAATGAGATATGTTTAGAGCTAATTTCATTAAAGTGAAGTACTATGCAATAGAGGAGCTCCTAGAGTAGTGTCAATGCTAGATTTAAGGTTTTTTAATTATAAATTTGGAAGAATAAATATAACGCTTATTAAACTTTCAGACAATATTACATTTGGGATATTTTCTAAATCCAATGCAGACATCAAAATAATAAAAAAGAGATTGACTGAGGGTAGAATTTATGGCAGGGAACTAGATTTCATTGTATTTAAGGCATTTTCACTAGCAGCTTTCCTCTAGCTGTGATTGAATATAAGGGAAAGAGTAATCACTGCCAAAAGTCTCATACAGAGTGTGTTACAATACTTCCCAAATGATGGAATGAAGGTATGTGTCATCAGAGCAGTCACATTAATTTTAGCTGTTCTACCATACACTGGCCACATCTAAAACTTGGGCATTTAATCTGGGTTCAAGAGAATACAAAAGTTGTAAAATTGAGATTTTTGGGGGTGTGCGTGTGTGTGTAATCCATCCAATACAGGCTGAACCTCTCTTTTCCTGATCTGCCTTCTGATTGACCAGGAGCACTTCTCTTTATTAATACAATTACACCAATTCACCAATCCATCATCCTGCATTCATACTTCCACATACCCTTGTAACCCTGTCTTCACACAATACTGCTGTTCCTTAATTGTTATCATTACTTCAATTTTAGATCAATTGCACAATTTCAGCATTTAAAAAGAACAACAAAAAGGACAAATGTAAGAAGCAGAAGAGATCCATCACATCAAGGTAAATGACAGGAACATTGCGGGAAAATCACGGAGTGGGCGAAGAGAATGGCTACAATGCTGGTTTACCTATCTCATGTGATAAAGTCTTACTTGCAAAATCAGAAGCAGAAAGAATCTGAACCATCACTGTGCTCTCAGATAGTACCACCCAAACATGAATTTACCACTTTGATTGGAAGTCTGCTACTGAAGACACGTGGAAAGAGAAATAATCGCACTGTGGTCATGACTGGAGGTGAGATAAAATAATCAATTAGAGCCAAGTTGTAAATCCTATTTGCACAAAAGTGGCTTCAAAGTCTCCAGTACAAGGTTATCACAGAGTTCTCATTTTTCAAACTGGCAGGTTGATGCTGTATATCTGGTGAAAAATACGTTGACATTCCCACCCAAAGTGCAATGATAAAAATCACACTTCCATATTACTGCATTTAATTCATCTTGGCCAGGCACAGCAAGTAGAAGAAGAGATACAGGGTAAGATTGAATTTGCTATTAGAAAAGGATGCTTCACATTATAAAGTACAACTTCACTAAATGTTTTTGTGGCAATTTCCTCCCTAATGAGTATTCTACTAAGCAGTATATCTAAAAGTTACAAAAGATTTTCTTTGCGATTTTTGTTTTGTTTTGTTTTGGGTTTTGGATAAGGTCTTTTCAGCATTAATGAGCAAAGAGTAGAATTTTGTACCAATGCATTTGAATTGTTTACTGACTGCATAGCATCTGCCATTTACTTTTTCTTCCAACTGCAAGAAAACGTGTCTCTACATTTTTTTTTTGAGGAATGCTTAATATGCTGTGCTAACCTTTCTCCCAGGCCATGCTTCTTTTGTGAAAGCTTAGTCTTAGATGTTGGCTGTTTAAAGCCAAGTGCTTTAAAATCTTCAAATAGCGTGAACTTTCCTTGCTTACTAGTGATCTGAGTTTCTTTCTCTTTTTCTAACTGAATCATGCCAAAAGAACAAAGTTTAGGGAAGAAAATGGTCATACTTGGTTTGCAAGGAAGTTCTTCCCAAATATAGAAAATAAAGTAATAGACATAATTAAATAAAATACATGAGAATAAACTTTCTTAATGTTTATTTATTTTATTTACTTAAAACATTTAAATTCCGCCCTTCTCACCACAAAGGGGATTCAGGGTGGAGCACAACTTATATTGGGCAAACACTCCATGCTGGGGCATAAATAATTATAAATAAACACAAATATTAAAATCAGTTATATCTACTTTAAAATCAGCTATTTAAACCAACTCAGGATACCATGCTAGGTTTGATCTGAAACCTCTTTTTAATTCATCTGGTACAGAGAAATTGGGTAAAAAATTGGTGACATATATTTCCTGGATTGGTGTGGCTAGATTGCGCAAAAGTTGAAAAGTGGAATTTTCAGGAAAGCAGGTTTATGAATTTAAGAAATGGATCTTATTACAATTTCACTACAATTTCCATTGGCTTACAAGAAACTGGTTACAATCTATAGATTTACTTCAGGTAAGGGGTCACAGGAACAACTAAAATGCATGAGGCTTGGGTTGCAGGCTTTAGAGCAATGTGGTGTATATATGTATTACTTAAAGAAAGAGGAAAATAAAAATGAACAAAAATATGAATGTGTAACTAGTCCATGTTACACTGTTGTAAAATTCAAACTATAAAAAATCAATGTGACTTTCATTGTTAACTTCAACTAAGTATGGATTCTGTTCCATGCAGTCCTAAACATAATTACTAAGACTTTACCCACACTACAGAATTATATCAGATTTACACCACATCCAAGATGCAGTGGCTCAATGTTATATAATTCTAGGATTTGTTGTTGGTTGAGATAGTAATTATTTTCCAATCTTGAGCAATCTGGGTAAGCCTTGATCCATTTCTGTGTCCCGGATTTCAGTGGGGGCTGCGATCAATTTTTCTGGTGCCCCCCGAATTTGGGAGGATTGAACACCCGACTCCTGAAAACAGACTCCTCTGACCATCTTCACATGCTAGCAAGATGGATTTCAATGGTAAAATACAAAAAGAAAGTAAAAACATCTCACTGATCTTCACATGTTGAATGTCTCTTCTGCATGGAGGACATACATACATACATACATACTGCTTCTATTTATCTGTATTGAGATGTTTAGATGAAAGTGCTGATGTTGGAATTCGGCCACAACTGCATATTCTCTGATTTCATTGACAGGCCAAACTTTGTGTCATTTTTTGTCATCCAGAGTTAGGTTTTAATGCTGCTCAAGGGCACTTTCTTCTTCTATAGTAAAATCCATTGGGATCTGTATGCAATATATATAAACACTGCAAACCACCTCACTGATAAACTCTTATATGTTAAAATAAACCCAATTGTTGTATGAATTGTTATGGATATGTGGACTGCAGCCTTGATTTTACACACATACACAGAAAGACATTTTTCTCGGTCTATCACGAATTCCAGTGGAACAAATTAACTTGGTATCTTTAATTTTTGGTTGATTACTCTGTTTTTTACTTCTTCTCCCAGTTAACTTCAGTGGCAGACCTCTGATGTTCAGCAGTTACTGCTAGCTGCAGGAGAAAGAAACATTACTATTTGACACAGAGTTGTTATAGTTCAGTTCACTGTGAAAATTCAAAGGGGAACAACTGCTTTTCTCTGCACTGTGGTCATGGGGCTCATTAGGCTATTTCAAAGAAGTCTAGCCAGCCATATCCCTATTGCAAAACTTATATGCTCGTATTCTTGCAAATGCCACCGAGATTTGAAATCTTAGAACATTTTCACATGCTTTTCACATGGTCCATTCTCTTTATCCTGCAAGAAAAATACTTGATTGATGCCAAACATGTAGTTTTCATATGGTATCTTATGATCATATATGATCATACCAAACAGCTTACCTTTAGTAGTGTTTTTATATCTGAAAATTAATCCATGCCTCTCAGTAGATTAAGATGTAAAGTACAGAAGCATACTATGCTGTTACATGCACAAACTGAACGTCCCAAAAGCTTCATCACCTTCTTTGATGAACCAGCAAAATTACAGACATCTTTTTAAGTGTTAAGTTGCCTACCATTCCCAGTTCAGTGCAGTCTAATCACTTTAGCCAAAACAGGGGAATTTTATAACAAGAGAAACGGAACAACTAGGATTTAACTCTTTGAGATTTCTACCTCCCAAAAAGTAAAACTCTTTCGTTTGGGCTACATTTGGCAAGTTTAGCTATGCAGAACCTAAATACTCCGGAAGTATCAGTGTAGAAGCATCTCAAGAGGAGTTATTTTTATGTTTCTAATGGAGTTGAAATTGGATTATATGAATTTTATTGCTATTTGTTTCCCAATTAAATGAAATTTTCCAAATTTTACATTTTCCAAATGAAAATTATCTCTGCCTGTATTGATATTATAGCATATTGTATTTTGTGCATTTTAGTTAGCCTACTAAAGGCCCAATAAAGTTATCACCACTTTGTGGATTTTTTTATTTTGTTGTATTAAACTTCTATTAAAGTTGTATTAAAATCCTCATATGTCTCATTCTCATATTAGATGATGAGAAACTGTCATATTTTTCTCCTTGCTGTTGGATGGTGAAATTGACAGAATTTCAATATTTGTGAGAATGGTTTTCATGTCAATTATGTACCTAAGTTGTTAGAGCTGCCACCTTTTTGTATGACCATTTTGGTAATCTGCTGGTATTTGGTTCTATGGATGCCAAAATCTGCATATGATCAAATCCCATCATATACAAAGGGGTAGTGAAATACTACCCCTTATATAAAATGGTAAAGATTTGCATTTTGGAGTACACACACACACACACACATTCAAGTCATAGATGGTGGAATCCTTAGATGCATTCTTTTAAAACAGGAAATCTGTCAGTTCTTTGAAAAAAAATGCAAATGGCCACATAATATTTCTACATCAGTGCATGTTGTATGTTTTTGTGCTTTACATTTCAAATGAAAATAAACCTTTTCCAGAGGGACATTTTATGGGAAGCTTGACAATTTCTTTAAAATGACTCATTTTGTACTTCTCATATGAGAAATCTTGCAGAAGTTGGAATTTTTAATAGGATGTCTGAAAATGTCCCACTGAGAAGGAGCATTTCCGTGAAATTTCTTCATATCTCTAATTTAGCCTGAAAGCAAACTAGGATCAACCATAATTCATGGTAATCTTTTTTGCAATGTAGAATATGAGAAAGCAACCACTTAAGACCCACACACTAGAAATGTGCTTCAATTCTGAGGAGTATATCACCTGCATTTTTTCTCCCTCCTTTTTTTTTTTAAAAAAAAGTTGGCATGGGTTAATTTTGTCAGGCACCTCATAGATTATTTTAGGGCTAGGAAATACATTTTTCTTATAGGAGGTGAGAGGATAGTATAGTAGCAATTACAATTTAAATTAATTGTAATAACTTTTTGTTAAAAAATATAAAAAGCATGAGTAACACAGATGGTCATGGAATGCTTCAACAAAGCTTGCTGCCCATGTTTTCTATACCTTTCAGGCCCTATCTACACTGACCATTTAATATAGTTTTGCTGTGCTAATACATAGGAAATCTTGCAACCAATTTTAAGACTCAGATTCTGATTTCACAAACTGCAGAGCATTGATATATTTTAAGGGCTTTGTTTCATGCATTTTTGTGGGAGTTTGTTGTTTGGCTGCCTCAGTTTGAAGCTAGCTTTAAATTGTATTCAATGATCAGTGTAAATGGTGCCTCAATGTCATGCCAACCCCTTGAGAGTTTGTTTTCATCAGAAGATGAAGCAGACATACCAGTAGCAGGCCTGGAGTGCATGCCTGATGGCTAGCTAGTAGGCTTGAGCGATCCATGAAAAAATTGATTCTAAACTCGTTTCAAAAGTAGGGGGCGCCAGCGTTTCGTTTCTGATGTCATTTCCGAATTTTGCCCTCAAAATTTTTCGAAATTTAACGAAAATTCGTTAATTTCAAAAGTAATTCGTTAATGGCGGACGCGCATGCGCAGTGGCCAAAAAAAACAGCACGAGGGGAGATTTTACAGGACTCTCCCGCCCTCATTTTTGAGTGATCTTCTTCAAACTTGGTACAGTGGTAGAACACATTTAACACTGATAGCTCACCAAAATTTGGAACGTTTCCCTTATCCTCTGATTTTTGGCGAATTTTCATAGCTTTTATAATAAACCATTTTTTAATAATTGCAGAAATCTGTTCCTGGTTTGAAAGTCTTATTTCCTGTTTCATTGGGTTGTCTTTACTGTGAAAGTCATTGTTCTACTTCAGAAACTTTGTTTTTGTGGCTGAAACTTTGTTAAATTGGTGGACCAAACCATAATATGTTCCATCCATGTCGCTTGCACAAAGTTCAGGCAGTGTCATAGATTTTGCCATGTTTCTATGACAGAACCAATTAGGAAATGACATCTATCACCCAGGAACAGAAATCATAGTACACCATCAAATCATTCCTGACAGATGGCCATCAGCTTCTGAATAAGGAAATTAGTTCCTGGTTTGAAAGTGCTATTTCCTGTTTCATTGGCTTTTCTGGGCTGAGAGTGTGTGACTTGCCCAAGTGGGTGGCTGAGTGGGGAATCAAGCCACAATTGGAGTCCAAAATTCAAACCTCTCCCTCCCTCCTTCTCTCTAAACTTCTCATACCTTCCAAGAATTCACATACTGTATGAAAGTTTGGTCAAGATGGTCAGAGGAGGGCAACTAAAATGATCTAGGGTCTGGAGAACAAGCCCTATGAGGGGCGGCTTGAAGAACTGGGCATGTTTAGCCTGCAGAAAAGAAGGCTGAGAGGAGACATGATGTATAATATGTGAGGGGAAGTCATAGAGAGGAGGGAGCAAGCTTGTTTTCTGCTGCCCTGCAGACAGAGCCGGCCCTAGGCAATTTTCAAGTGTAAGCAAGGGCAGCATTTTGGTGCCCCCCCCTTCCCGAAACCAATCACTGAAAAATAAAAGGTAGAAGGTAGAGGTGAATAGAATATATGTGTGTGTGTGTGATATATACTGTGTATATATATATATATATATATATATATATATATATATATATAGTCCCTGCATATGTGTGTGTGTGTGTGTGTATAGGTAAAGGTAAAGGTATCCTTTGACGTTAAGTTCAGTCATGTCTGACTCTGGGGGTTGGTGTTCATCTCCATTTCTAAGCCCAAGAGCCAGTGTTGTCCATAGACACCTCCAAGGTCATGTGGCTGGCATGACTACATGGAGTGCCATTACCTTCCTGCCAGAGCGGTACCTATTGATCTACTCACATTGGCATGTTTTCAAGCTGCTAGGTTGGCAGAAGCTGGAGCTAACAGCGGGCACTCACTCTGCTCCCGGGATTTGAACCTGGGACCTTTCGGTCTGCAAGTTCAGCAGCTCAGTGCTTTAACACACTTCGCCACCGGGGCTCATGTATATATAATATACATACACATACACACAATGTGGAGAATATGTGGAAAGGTAGATAGATAAGTTGGGAGCCACAGCGAAGGCACCTTCCTGGGAGCAAGGTCTAATAATAATAATAATAATAATAATAATAATAATAATAATAATAATAATAATAATTGTGCGGTTTTCTGGCATTGTATATTTCTGCCGCTTCTGTGACTGTTCATTTGGGTTTTGATGATTCCGTAGCCCACTTGTCGATGGATGTCCAGAATCAGCAGCATCCACCGCGGTCCTTTTTATCCTGGGCGATGACCGAGCCAGTATAGACTTCGTTTGGGTTTGATTCTCCATAATGCTAATGGGTTAGGTGCTCTTGGTTGTGCTCCTCAGCTGAGGCCTCTCTGGCTTGGTTGGACCTGTCGGTAGTTACACTACCGCCAGCACAGCCCTCAGTCATAATTGGAGCAGTTAAGCCCCCCCACCACGTCAAGGTGGCACCTTGGAACTTATGCCTCAAGTACCACCTGCCAGCAGCAAAGAACTGGTGGGATCACAAACCAGCAAAGGTCGTGGAAAATGAACACGCAAAGATACTGTGGGACTTCCGAATCCAGACTGACAAAGTTCTGGAACACAACACACCAGACATCACAGTTGTGGAAAAGAACAAGGTTTGGATAATTGATGTTGCCATCCCAGGTGACAGTCGCATTGACGAAAAACAACAGGAAAAACTCAGCCGCTCTCAGGACCTCAAGACTGAACTGCAAAGACTCTGGCAGAAACCAGTGCAGGTGGTCCCGGTGGTGATGGGCACACTGGGTGCCGTGCTAAAAGATCTCAGCCGGCATTTGGAAACAATAGACGTTGACAAAATCACTTTTGCCAACTGCAAAAGGCCACCCTGCTGGGATCTGCATGCATCATCCGAAAATACATCACACAGTTCTAGACACTTGGGAAGTGTTCGACTTGTGATTTTGTGATATGAAATCCAGCATGACTATCTTGTTTGCTGTGTCATACAATATAATAATAATAATAATAATAATAATAATAATAATAATAATAATAAATCCCTTACAATATCCAAGATGGCTCACTGCTACAGAATCTTGGGAGCTTTAGTTTGGTATGGTACCATTATTGGCAGAGAAAGCTAAGCTGTAGGAGTTGAAATCCAATCATTTATCCTCCCTATAGAATCAATTTTATATGCATTTTTAGCTATGATTTATTTGCTATTTTATTGTGTTGTGTTTTTATTATTGTATAAGGCATTGAATATTTGCCTTTGCATTTGGAAGCTGCCCTGAGTTCTTTTGTGGAGAGAGGGCAGGTTAGAAATAGATTAATAACAATTATTATTATTATTATTATTATTATTATTATTATTATTATTATTATTATCAACACAACGATGTTGTATGGCACAGCAAACAAGATAGATATGCTGGATTTCGTTTCGCAAAACCACAAGTCGAACACTTCCCAAGTGTCTAGGACTGTGTGATGTATTTTCTGATGATGTGTGCAGATCCCAGTAGGGTGGCCTTTTGCAGTTGGCAGATGGTGATTTTGTCAATGTCTATTGTTTCCAAATGCCGGCTGAGATCTTTTGGCACAGCACCCAGTGTGCCCATCACCACCGGGACCACCTGTACTGGTTTCTGCCAGAGTCTTTGAAGTTCAATCTTGAGGTCCTGATAGCGGCTGAGTTTTTCCTGTTGTTTTTCATCTATGCGACTGTCACCTGGGATGGCAACATCAATTATCCAAACCTTGTTCTTTTCCACAACTGTGATGTCTGGTGTGTTGTGTTCCAGAACTTTGTCAGTCTGGATTCGGAAGTCCCACAGTATCTTTGCATGTTCATTTTCCAATACTTTTGCAGGTTTGTGATCCCACCAGTTCTTTGCTGCTGAGAGGTGGTACTTGAGGCATAAGTTCCAATGAATCATTTGGGCCACATAGTTGTGCCTCTGTTTGTAGTCTGTCTGTGCGATTTTCTTACAGCAGCTGAGGATATGATCAATGGTTTTGTCGGTTTCCTTGCACAGTCTGCATTTTGGGTCATCAGCTGATTTTTCAATCTTGGCGTTAATTGCATTTGTTCTGATGGCTTGCTCCTGGGCTGCAAGGATCGCACAGACGTCAAAACCTCTGAGTATGTCTGCCACAGATGTGGGTGAAACGTCAGGAGAGAATGCTTCTGGCACATAGCCATAGAGCCCAGAAAACTCATAGCAACCCAGCCAGTAGGCTGTTGCTGAACAACCATGAAAACATGCCAATGTCCCCCCCGCAGGTGCCACCTTGACGTGGTGGGGGGGCTTAGCTGCTCCAATGATGACTGAGGGCTGTGCTGGCGGTAGTGTAACTACCGACAGGTCCAACCAAGCCAGAGAGGCCTCAGCTGAGGAGCACAACCAAGAGCACCTAACCCATTAGCATTATGGAGAATCAAACCCAAACGAAGTCTATACTGGCTCGGTCGTCGCCCAGGATAAAAAGGACCGCGGTGGATGCTGCTGATTCTGGACATCCATCGACAAGTGAGCTACGGAATCATCAAAACCCAAATGAACAGTCACAGAAGCGGCAAAAATATACAATGCCAGAAAACCGCACAATTATTATTATTATTATTATTATTATTATTATTATTATTATTAAATATCTGGAGGACTAAAGTTTGCCCATGCCTGCTCTATACTGCACTTTCCAGAACTTTCCCATCACAATCTGCTTTTGAGCTGGATACATGATCAAGACATTATTTCCAGCTTACTGAAGTTGGCTGCATATGTTTTGTCTGAGGGTCAGAAATGGCCTTAAAGCCATCTTGTGCAGCTTCCAAAACCCAACACTTGAGAACATTTTGCACTATAGCCACTATTTCCAAGGTCGTACTCAAAGGGCTTGACAAATATACCCTTTTTTGAGATGGATCTAAATCAGGCATGGGCAAACCTTGGCCCTCCAGATGTTTTGGACTTCAACTCCCACAATTCCTAACAGCCAGTATTTGAGAACACAGAAATGCTGGACCACTCTAAAAGCCACCGTGTCAGACTACACAGAGAAGCCACTGAAATCCACAAGAAGCACATGGACAATTTCAATAGAAAAGCTAAAATCAGGACAGTAAAAGAACAACACCCAGAAAATGGGAATTCCAGACAGGAAACAATCAGGGCCAGCTAATACCTCCCAACAAAGGATTCCCCCAGGTAGGAAGCAGCCAGGCTTTGAAGCTGCAAGGCTATTCAATGCTAATCAAGGTGACCAATTGCAACATTCACACTTGCCTCCCACAGACAAGAATTCTTTCTCCCACCCTGGACCTTCCACAGATATATAAACCCCACTTGCCTAGCTTCGCACAGACATCAAAACCTCTGAGTATGTCTGCCACAGATGTGGGTGAAACGTCAGGAGAGAATGCTTCTGGCACATGGCCATAGAGCCCAGAAAACTCATAGCAACCCAGCCAGTAGGCTGTTGCTGAACAACCTATGAACTTTTAGCATTAAAGGAAAAAATGCCCAAGATTTTATCACTTAATACTGTTGGCATGTCTGGAGAAGAAGAATAGAATGCTTCTATACCAGGCAAGGGCAAACTTTGCCCATGTCTGGTGTTAGGAATTGTGGGAGTTGAAATTCAAAACAATCTGACAAAAAACTGGGAGCTGTAGTTTGGCATGGCACTGGCTCTCTTCTGCAGGGAAGGCTAGGTAGGGACTTTGTAAAACTACAACTCACATGATTACATGGCACTGAATCTGTTGCAAGTGAGCTGGTGCCAGATTCCTTTCTGGGAGCAGGAGCTGTTTTGGGTTTGGCGTCTCCTCCTGGAGATATCTCTTAAAGGGATATCCTCTGGCTCTTTAGGAAGGCTCCACAGGCTCTGGGGTTTCCCCTTTAAGCCAACTGCCTTAAAGAAGCAAAACCAAATGGGAAGGCTCCATGGCAGGCAGGCATGGCTCTTTCTTCTCTTCTCCCTTCCCTCTCTCTTCTCTTCCCTCCCTCCCTGCTTCCCCCCCTCTCTGCGACCTCTCAGAGAGAGAGAGAAGCAGGGAGGGGAGAGAGAGAAGGAAAGAGAGAGCAATGCAGAAGGCTTCTACTGAGCCGGTGGTCTCCGCAAGGGGGGGGGGGGGCGTCTCAATGGCATTTTTAAAATGCTAGCAGATCGATGGCCATGCCTCTCCCTCCCTCCCTCTTCCACTCTGATTGGCTGAGAGACATGCCAACATGGCTTCTCCTCTCAGAGGGGCTACAGCTACATCCGAAGACATCAGAAACAAACGAAAAAAGGTACTTTTATTAATTCGTATTATTAATTTTATTAATTCGTAATATTTGTAAGGCAGTGAGCAGATGTTTCAAATGTCAATTCAAAAGTACTTACGAAACAAATTTTTAACGAATTTAACGAACTAACGAAAAATTTGCTCAAGCCTACTAGCTAGTCTGCCTTCAAGTCATCAAATTAGGTCAGCTGCAGGAAAAGGAATTGGAAGAGAGCTCCCTTAGTCCCTGAGAAAGGTGAAGCATTTGGCTCACATTATCTCCCACATATGGGTTGAAATATTGCACTTGAGGCATCATAGATATCTCAGCCATAATATATGCTCCCTAAATACTGCCTGGAATCAGTGTTGACTGAATGTACTGCCTCTATAAGCAGGTGAGTTCCACCTGCCCAAACTGCTGAAGACAACTTCACTTCTTTTCAGTGACTCAGCTCTTACAAATGTGATTCCAGGTTTCCTGGACTCTTGGACTGTTCTAACATTCCTTCTTCTGTGATTCCCTGCACTCCCTTTATGATTTATGACTTTCTTGAACCTGAACAATTTTGACTTTAGCACTCTGGATTCTCATTCACGATTGAGAGCAGAACACTTGGGTTATTTTAAACTTGTAGGTTGAAGTTTTTTAGATGTTTTGTTTAGCTTTATAGCCTGCTGAATGAATTTCTGGAATTATGACATAATTTTGTTTTCTAATCTAAGAGATTTAAGCTGGAGCAAGAAATACACAATATTTATGTACTTAGGTTAGATTTCCTAGCCACATTAAGAACAGGGTAGATAAAAATGATAGTTCATTTGGAAGAAATGTTTAATCTTTATGGTAATTATAGCTAGTGCAATCAAATGACTTTCTAATAACAGTTTCATGCAAATCCACAACAAATGCATACACTTGGGTTGTCATATTCATCAATGCTGACATATTGGGTAGGATAAAATAGCATTATATCTGTTTCTGTTTTATTTTATTCTTGAAAATAAAAGGAAAATAAAAAAAATAAACATTATCCTAATTTCCTTGTCTCAAAATGAGTGAAATGTGGCCATTTATATCAAAAGGTCTGGCCAATAAATGCTGACTATCCCACTTGGTTTGTGAGTCAAAAGTTCCACATGCTTCACTAATTCAATGGATTTGTTATACTTTGGATTAATTGTGGTGATGCCATGAAATCATAAAAATACCCCTAAAATAGTTGGTAGACAATGTGCCCTGCATAAGTGCTTCTTGAAATAACATTGTGCTGCATAAAAGCATTCAAAGAGATTCCATTCTAATTGCTTTCATGATCCAGAACTATACTATGCATCTATTTTGAACTCAATTTAATTTGCTATCAAATGCATGACTCCAGCTGCAATATTTGATGATTCACATAAATATTTCATGCTATATATAAATTTTAGACATAATATCTCCAAGGTATTCAGCCCTTTGGACATTGGGGCAATTATGGGAAAATTGATCAGTCTTTATCCATACAGTGAAAATTATCCTGAAATTGCTTGGAAATTTGGAAATAAGGCACAGACTGTTCTGGCATTTTACTCTTATTATTATGTTCTGTGTTTTAACCATGGTGCAATTTTGCACAAGTATTTCATAAGCTAGCAACAAAAGTCTTAATGGCCTTACATGTTGAACCTAAAAAGACTCCCAGCTTCATCTGGGTTATTGAAACACCAGACTTTTCTTTGCTTTGAATGCCAAACTACAAAGCTTCATCTGCAGCTGTTGCTCTTTCTCTTTTTAACAGAACAGAAGTCTTAAATTAATGATCCCTGAGCTGTGATTTTGCAAAATATTGAATAATTAATTGAAAATAAATGTTAATGTCTGGCTTTCATTTCATAATTAAATAAAGGTTTTCATATGAATTCATTTCCCAATCAAGTTAAAGGAGATGTATTTGAATGGAGGAAGCTTCAATGGGGGAACATAGGGAAGCAACAAACAAACAAAATGTAATGTTTAGCATGTTTTTGCATTGCTGTTTTGATGCAGCTTTTCTTACTCAGAGTTTCAGAATGCTTGTAATTGAAAAGCCTGTCCTCAAGCCAAGATATGATTCACAATCAAGGAAAGAAATGCAAAAGAGCCCTCTTAAATAATGGAAGTTAGTTGGTCAATTAGAATAAATGCTTATCAAGCTTGGACCAGCAGACCACTTCTGCTAACCTCATTATGCAAAGGCCTATAACATGGTTTTGGATGTCAGAGACCTACCTCATCATTTCATCAGCCTTGTATAGGGAGTCCCCAAGTTATAAACAAGATAGGTTCTGTAGGTTTCTTTTAAAGTTGAATTTGTATGTAAAGGAAGAAGTACATTGTTAAGACTAACTCCAGCCATACACACACGCGCGCACGCACACACACACATATATATATATAGAGAGAGAGCACTTTGGATAGCACAGGGAAGGATTAACACCTCTGTGGTGTTTTTTTTGTTCAAAAGATTTCACCTCACTTTCTGCCCCTGTGATAATTGAATTTTGAAAAATGTAGCTTGTTGTGGAAACAAGGATTAGTGATAAAGCTACAGTGGAGACACCTTTTCCCCATGATAACTCTTCTAGAAGTGAATTTACCCTCCTGCAGGTATATTTCTCTCACTTCCTGTTGTTTCACCCCTGTTTGCAACTATGAGTCATTTGTAAGTCAGATGTTTGTAACTCAGAGGCTGTATTTAGGGAGCTCAGGACCCTTCTACATTAAGCTAAAATCCTAGAGGAAGCGGGTTAAAATAACCTGCTTCCTGATCAGGCCTGATCTGAAATTATATTACAAAGCGAGTGCATTAATATGAATTAGAGATTGGATGTTATTTTAAAAAAATGACATTAGAAGGATTTGACCTAAGAACAAGCTGGCAGTCATACCTATGATACGGAAAGATAAAAATGGAAAAAAATGTAATCACTTTATAAGACTGGCTCTGATAAAAGTATGGGAAAAGGAAAAAAAACTCTATCTAAAAACATCAAGGTGGATATCTCCATTAGAAGTGTTGTGAATGCGCCTTCGGAGACTGTGAATGATAGTGGTGGGATCAGGAGAGGAAGGAAAAATCATCGCGAGGAGGGCTCGTTGGAGGATTTGTTTAGGAAAAGGGTCAGGGAGACTGACGGGGAGTCTTCTGAGGAGGATTCATGTGGGGATCCTGAGGTGGAAATGGATGCTGGGGAACAGGTGTTAACGGAGGAATTGGGCACGGACACCGGAGATGCTTGGGGACGAATCGGGGCCCATGGATACTGCTGATGCTGGGGAAACTTGGGTGTCTTCAGAAGCAGATCCCACTTGGTCTGCTTGGAGGAGTGAGAGGGGGTCCACATGTGTGGATAGAGTTGGGCATGGGCAGGATGATTGGGACTCTGATGAGGAATTCAGAACACCTGACCCAAGGGCATTGGCTGTATGGAGTTCTGATTCAGATTAAGAAGTTGAGACACCTGCTCTTTGGGCGTGAATAGTTTGGATGCCCAGGGAGACCTGGATATATTGGGGTTGTTTGGCCATTATACCTTGCATGTGGCAAGGTGTTGCTGGGCGCCATTGGGTTTCCTGTGTGTGTTACTGAAGACTGGACTGGGACTTTGCAATGGATGTAAATTTAATCTGGGTTATTCTGCAACGGAGGGCTGGAATTGTGTGGGTTTTCCTGGTCTGCACTGCTATTACTATTTTGTATTAGCTGCTGTTCGCCTTCGTTGCTTTGGCTCTCTGTGCCATTTCATGTTGTGACCTTCTTGGATGACTTCAACCTCTCGGACCTTGGACCTTGGACTGGAACTTGACTCGGCTTTGCTCTTCGCTTTCAATCCGTGGCTTGGCGTCGTTCTCTATTCCGTGGCTGTCTGCTGTTGCTGACTACTATCTTCACTCCTGATACCGACGCTGTCTGCTTATCCTGACTTTGGACTGGCTTGACGACGTTCTCCCGCTCTGCTCCTTTAACTCCTGGCCTGGCGTTTGCTTCTGCAGCAGCTTGGCGCTGCTGGTTTATCCCGACTTCGGACTGGCTTGACGACGCTTTCCCGCTCTGCTCCTTTAACTCTTGGTTTGGTGTATGTTCCAGCAGCGGTTGCTGTGAGCTCACCAGCGTCTCGCTGTTTCGCTGGCTTTGCTGCTCTCAACTGGGAGTTCCCTAGCTCAGTTTGGGCGTTTGTTTGTTTTGAATTCCTTTTGTACTTTTGAGTTTTGGGAAAGGTTTGTGGGCTTCAATACTGCTTGCTTTAGTTCATGCCTCCATTTTTCAGCCCATTGTGAACTTTTGGGTCAAGTTCTAGAACTTTAAGTTTAACCCGGATTATATCTCTGGCTAATCCAGATTATTTGCCAGTTCTTGTTTTTTGGGGTTTTACCTGCTTGTTCTACTTAATAACACTGAAAGTTAAGTGTTTTAAGTCTTTTTAGTTTGTTGAGCTATTTTTTGGACTGTTGCTTTAATAAACTCTATTTTGCTCTTTAATTGCCATCTGACTTTTGACAAGAAGCATCACAAAGAAGGCTCTTAGTCTGGGAAAACTGGCCAACCTATAAAGAAATACTGAACAAGAAGGGGAGTATGTAATGAAATCTCAGAAAGAAAGAAATCAAAATATGAAAAAAATATCATGGTTCAAATATAGATAGCTAAGGAAACATTATAATAAGGACAAAATAATAGGATTCATGGAGGAGGAAACATTTTGGGATAAAATACTGTTGAATGATAAAGAATTAATTACAAAAAACAAGAAACTTCTGGAATGGAATACTGAAATGGAACAGGTGAAATAATGTATGAACAAATGGGCCACAAATATAGGACACCCAATTCAGTTAGATGAATGGGACGACATCTGGAACAGAAAATTAAAATTCACATATGCCTGTGACCTAAAGGAAAATTGCTACAAATTGATGAATCGATGGTACACTGCCCCTATTTAATTAGGAAAATGTTACAAAAACATACAAAAAAATGCTGGAAATGCAAAACACATGACGACACATTTTACCATATGTGGTGGCTGTGCAAAAGAGCCAGAGAGTATTGGAAAGAAATACACAAAGAATCAGAGAAAATATTAAGCATAAAATAGAAATGAAACCAGAAATTTACCTTTTAAGAATTATGAACAAAAAACTAGAAAAAACAAATAAATACTTCTTAACTATCTAACCACAACAACAAGAATCATATATTGGAGATTAAAAGAAAAATCATCAATCAAACAGTGGATGACCAAAGTTTGAGTAATAAGGAATATAGGAAATAACGAATATAGTTAATGATACTGATACAGTTAATGACAACACCAAGAAACATGGAAAAAAGAAACAGACTGGCATCTAGTAAAGGAATATATACAATGAGAAAAAGACAGAAGGACACTATGGACCAATAGAAGTAATAAGAAATACAATCCAAAGAAGAGAAGAAAGAAGAGGAGAAGCTCACACAAATTAATGAAATAAATGACTATAGAGGAAGGAAAACCATGAGAAAGATCAGAAATAAAAAAACTTTATTCTCATTCTTACCCTTATCTTTTTTTCCCCCTCTTTCCTCTTTTTTTTATTTCTTGGCACCTTTTATGCCACTAGCATTATTTTTATCTATACTCAAATATAAGCCGAGTTTTTCAGCCCTTTTTATGGCTGAAAAAGCCCCCCTCAGCTTATACTTAGGTGAGGGTCCTGGTAGGTGGGTGTGGGGTTGAAAGAAGCCCTTCCTGCCACGATCCTCACCTCTCCACAGAGCAACCTAGCTGGGTTGCTTTGTGGAGAGCAGAGAAGCTCCGTGTGTGCGAGCACCTCGCTCCCTCCTTCCTCCTGTATTTAATTAATGGATTGAGCAAGAGCAATTGCCGGTAAGTATATTTTACCAGTGTGCAGTCTCAGTTGCTTGTTCCCAGTCTTTGAAAACCAACTGTAGCTTCAATTTCATCATAAAAGCAGGTTGGAAGTGTGGGAAATTGGCAAGAGAGAAAGGAAAGAGAAAAAGAAAGGAACTGCAGAAGGAAAAAGAAAAGGAAGAAAGGCAAAAAAGAAAGAAAAGAAGGAAGCAAAGAGAGTTGGAAGGGAAGGCGAAGGAAGGAAGAAAGGGAGGAGAAAACGAGAGAAAGAAGGAGAGAGAAGGAAGAAAAGTGTGTGAGAGAAGGAACATCCACCATTAGATTTGCAAAAGAGAAAGTAAGCAAGGAAGGAGGCAGGTTGTTTTTCAACCAAGCATGTGGCCTAAGTGCAAGGGATTCCAATGGAGAGGGGATGGGAGGGAGGGAGACCCCTGCTGGAAGGTTGGATTGCAACATCTCCTCTATGCAACTGAGTCAGTCCAAGGGTGAGAGTTGAAATAGTCAGTGTAATGCAGGCAGGCAGACAAATCTTCCCTTGCATGCATGCCCCAAAAGACACATCTTTCCATAGGGAGAGAGGGAGAGAATGCTCCAGTTTGAAACAGTTGATGAGCCCATTCATTTATTCCTTCCAAAGAATGCACAGCCAATGTAACACACACACAGAGGGAGGGAGGGAGGGAGAGAGAGAGGCTGTAAAACTCTTACTGCACCAGCAAGGTCCATTTGTTTGAGATGGCCTCTGCCCCAGAGTTACAAGCTTCAGAGAAGCCACACTCCTTCTGCCTCCACAATAATGATTTAATCAGAGTTGGACAGTCTTATCTTAAATTACAGTTTTACGTCAATATTCAAAAAACATTTAACCTACTGACGCCTCAATTAATGTAATTTTTACTGGTATCTATTTTTTATTTTGAAATGTACCACTAGCTGCTGCATTTCCCACCCTCAGTTTATACTTGAGTCAATATGTTTCCCCAGTTTTTGTGGTAAAATCAGGTGCCTCAGCTTATATTCGGGTCATCTTATACTCGAGTATATATGGTATATGCAAAAATTTCAATAAACATTTTGTAAAAATAATAAAAAAATAACCTGCTTCCCCTCAGGTTTCAGTCTCTACTCCCAACTCAAACCCCTGGCTTTCCTGGGTGGGGTGGCTAGATGCCATTCAGACATGCTCCAGACCCCAGGTAAGTGGGCTTCTCTCCTCCACTTCCTGACGTGCTATTGTACAGAGGGGCCAGCACTGCTGGCAGGCCCCTCCAGTAAGTCTTTTGGGGGAAATGGGGGGCTGGAAGTGTGGGCAGCCTCCCACTCCTTCGGGCTCCAGGAGCCTGAAGAACTGAGATAGCCATGGAAATTGACCCCCGTGACTGCAGAAGCAGTCCTGGGAGTCAATCCCCACAGGGTCCACACCTGGTAAGAGCTGGATCTTATCTTAAGGTCAAAATCTTTATAAGTGTTTAATTAATATGCATTAAACTGGAAAAATGTGTTTAATTAATGCACAGTAAACTGGGAAAATCCAGTTTACTCTGCATTAATTTGATTTTACCTGAGATGTCATTTGGATGCCTCAGGTGAAAAGTGAGACAGGTGCCACATTTTGGGCCTGTCTGGAAGGGGCATCAGAAGGCAAGTCTCTTCAAAAAGTGAATCAAACACATTTTCTATTTGAAGAAACAGAAGTGTTTCCCATTAAACAGAAATGGAAAAAAACAACAACAGTTGATTGTCCACAGCAATATTCTGACCCAGCAGGTTGGGGGGGGGGGGGACGACCTCTCATTTCTTCCTACTTGTGTGCAAGAATTAAATAAGTACAGTTTTGTATCTTTAGTCCAAATCCACATTCAGGCTGCAATTCTATCCCCCTTATACTGAGGTTAGTTCTATTTTGTTTAACTTCGCTTATTTCTTGGGAGAAAGTAAAACATTTAACTGCTATGCATGCAAAGGGAGCATGCACGATTGACTCACTGCTTTGTTGGGTATCTTCTCTAGTAATTAACAGTTCAATTGACTTTATGACACGTCTACGACAGGAGGTAAAAGAGAGGTTGAAATTCGTTTTATGCAAAATCCCTTTGAGAGAACAAAAATATTGTGCACTTCAAAGAAAACGAATATGGAAACCTTTCAAGGGCAGAAATTACCGAACAGAGACCCAATTTACAATTATATTGAATTCCTTGACTGTAGCTAATTAATGAGCATACAGGATTACCTTTGCAGCAGAGTTCACATAGATACAGATGAAACACAGTTGGAATGGGCCATTGGCTTTACGAACGCTCCTATCATTTTGTCAAACAGAATACTTCAATGCCAAGAACCAAATCTAATTGACTTTTAAAATCTATGAGGTCACCAATAACAATGTTGATTATAGAAAACAAATTGCAAAATATCTTTAGAGTAGCAAAGGAGAAAGACAAAGGGGAAAACTCATTTAAGCAAGACAAATACCAATAACCATCTTGCCTCCTCATATTACAAAGTTGTCATTATTCCAGACACTTTGACTCTATCTGCACTGGCCACTTAGATTGTTGTGAGGTTGGATCAGTCCTTGGTAGCTATATGCAAATGGGGGGGGGGGGGTATCCAGCTTAACCTGAAGCAAATCCATTGCTGAATATTTTGTTTAATTGTTTGGGTATACATTCTTCCTTTATCTGGCTGTGATTTTAGTCACTTTGTTCAAAGGTGAATTTACACTTTCAAATTAATGCAGTTTGGCTCCATTTAACTACCATGGTTCAATGCCATGAAATTATGGGAGTTGTAGTTTGGTGAGGCATATACTTACTTACTTTATACTTAGGCGATTCCTCATAGACCGAGGATGATAGTCTTCCAAGCATAGTGTCTTGATGGTGGGTCCGTAGATGTCTGTGGAGACCTATTCTTCATCCGCATGTTCTCCCGCAGTGAACACATCAGTTTCCAGACAGAAGGTGGTCCCGATCCCAGTTGGCTTGATGCGCCTTCCTCTTGGCACGTTTCTCCCTTAAGCTTTCCATTCATGCCTCTTCAAATTCTGCCTCATTGCTGGTCACAACTGACCTCCAGCTAGAGCACTCAAGGGCCAGGGCTTCTTAGTTCCCAGTGTCTATGCCACAGTTTCTAAGCTTGGCTTTAAGCCCATCTTTAAATCTCTTTTCCAGTCCACCAACATTCCATTTACCATTCTTAAGTTGGGAGTATAGTAACTGCTTTGGGAAACGGTGATCGGGCATTCGGACAACATGGCCAGGTCCGGCGGAGTTGATGGCATAGGAGCATGGCTTCAATGCTGGTGGTCTTTGCTTCTTCCAGCACGCTGACATTTGTCATCTGTCATCCCAAGAGATTTGCAGGATTTTTTGGAGGCAACACTGATGGAATCGCTCCAGGAGTTGAGTGTGACGTCTGTAGACAGTCCACATTTCTCAAGCATATAGCAGGGTTGGGTGGACAATGGCTTTATAAACAAGCACCTTGGTATCTCTACAGATGTTCCAATCCTCAAACACTCTTTGCTTCATTTGGAAAAATGCTGCACTTGCAGAACTCAGGCGATGTTGTATTACAGTGCCAATGTTGACTTTTGTGGAGAGGTGGCTGCCAAGGTAGCAGGAATGGTCAACATTTTCTAGTGCTACACCATTAAGCTGTATTCCTGGCATTGCAGAGGGATTGGATGGTGCCTGCTGGAAGAGCACTTTGGTTTTCGCAATGTTCAGTGAGAGGCCAAGCTTCCCATATGCTTCTGCAAAGGTGTTTAGAGTGGCTTGTAGGTCTTCTTCTGAATGCGCACAGACTATGTTGTCATCAGCATATTGGAGTTCTATAACAGAAGTTGTTGCGACCTTGGTTTTGGCTTTCAGTCTGCTGAGGTTAAATATCTTGCCATCTGTCTGATAGATGATTTCCACTCCAGTAGGAAGCTTCCTATCAATAAGATGAAGTATCATAGTAATGAAGATGGAAAATAAGGTTGGGGCGATAACACATTCCTGTTTGACACCTGATTCCACCTTAAGTGGGTCACTTTGTTAGACATTACTGTCTAAGACCGTTGCCATCATGTCATCATGGAGAAGCCACAGGACGTTCACAAATTTGTCAGACGTTCACAAATTTGCAGGTTAGAAAGGAGATACCTCGATGGTTTGTGCAGTCTGTTCTTTCCCCTTTTTTTGAAAAGGGTATGATGATGGTATCCTGGAGGTCTGCCGGGATTTTCTCGGTCACCCACACTTTTTCAATGAGCTGGTGGAGTTGTTGTGTCAGCTCAGGTCCACCCTCTTTAAAGACTTCAGCAGAAGAAGTTTTAGCCTCATTTTTCTTTCTTTAGCTGCCCCTCTCCTGTTCTCTAGGTCTCTTAAAGTGCTGCTATATTGATGTTAATGCATCTCAGCTTCCTTGAAATAATTGCAGTTCTGCAATCAATCAGTCAAGACTTCATTATGGTCCATGACCAGGACAGAGCAGTCCTGCATTCATTGTCTGTGTTATACAACAATGTCCATATGTACCATGTTTCAAATTTCATTTTTTTTATGGCCACAAGGATTTGACACCTGTGAATGCGGCAGTCCAATCAGGGATAAGAGAGGCAAACTATGTTTAGGGCACCTTTTATAGCCTGTTCCTCATATGGGGTGAGCAGAAGAGATGAGCAGACTCCTAAAATGGGCTGCTCAGTTTTCTACTATAAATAAATCTGTTTTGTTTTGTTTTCAATTCAATCTACTTCCCAAAGCTCCATAAGGATTTGTAATGGTCTAAGGACTTCATCTTTGTGTCCTACACAGAAATTGCTATTGCTGCCAAATGTGAATGAAAACAACATTTACTAGTAGCACTTGGGACATGAGCAGAAGAAAACTATTATGATGGGCAAGTATCATAATTCCAGTACATGGTGTGAGAGAAAGAACACATGTAGACCTAATGACACAGACAATCAATGGATAGCTTGAGTCCTGTGTTTAGAATGCAAGAGGTTGAGTGGTGCATTTACATAAAAGATGCTTGTCATTCATCCTGTGAGAAGATTGACAACTACCTATGAATGAAAATAAAAAGACACCAGAGACTCTTCCCTCTGGTTGAGGTGACAATGTTAATTTAACCACTAGAGTTCATAGGATTAGTAAGCTCTATCCTATTCTTAGCATTGCTACTTCTAGCCCTATGCTCCTGCCACCACCAATCTCTGCTAATAAAGTGTGTGCTGTGAGGATGAGGCAGTCAACCTGGATTTAGATTTTAAGCTATTCACCATTTAACTTCCTACCACACTAACCCAAGGTTAATCATTAGTAATTGGAAGAGGGCAATGCACAGAAGTAATAATGGGCCAAAAAATATTTTTCTTTGCTTTATTTATAGTAGACTGCAAGGAATGTCCCACTTACCTAGGTATTGTTTGGAAGCTTTGGAATGGTAGTACATTTATTTGGGGGGGGGGGGGCAGCAGCAGCAATCGTGTTAAAATGCTCTCAGTACTCTATGAATTTTTATCATCTAGCAACATTGTCAGACTAGCTGAGTTACAGGAACATTAGTGGCATAATAGCCATTCTGAATCAGCCAAAAGTCCTATCTAGCCTCGCCTTCTGCTCCCACACTAGGTAACCAGATTACTATGGAAAACAATAAGTAGGACATGAGGGTAATAATGTCATACCACATTAGGTGCCCCACACTTATTTTTTCCCCTTAAAAAGGCATACTGCCTCCATTAGTGAAAGCAACATATGACTAGAGTGATGTATAGCTACTGTTAGCCTTATATTCCATGTATTTGCTCAATCTTGGGGATAGGAAAAATATTTTTAAAAATGTAACTGTTCAAAAATGTGTGACTATCAAGAAACTTTTGAACTGAAGAAAATCCTTGGAGCTTTGAACTCCTATACAAGTATGTGGTTATTTTGGGAAAGGGTAGCATTCGCTTATGAGAAAATAATATTTCTGTGCAGAAACACTACTTTTTCTGTTGTAAATAGTATTGTCTTTCTGGAAAGTGCTATTTTAGTACAAAACAACTACATGTGAATTTTGCACCGAAATGCAAAATGCCCTTTATTACAGTTAGAAGAAAATTGTTAAAATGGCTTATTTTTTCAAGAAAAAAAGCAAAGTATTACATTTCTAATCAATTTCTTTTGTAAAGTTCCCAAATTGTTAGATATGCTACAGTTTGTGGCTACAAATTCTACAGTATTACTGTGAACTCTGAAAAAAAAAACCTCTTCACTTATCAAATTTAGCACCAGCACATATCAAATCTAGCACCAGCTCAGCGGGTAATGCTGGATTCTTAGTATTAATATTAGGTGTAAAATTGCATATTTCTGTCCACTTTCTATTCCACATAAGTTTATACACATCTATTATGTTAATGTTGTGACTTTTTAAAAGCTAAAAAGCATAACCATACCATCTTCTTAGTTAGTTCAGTTGTTCTTTACTTCCCATCTTCTAGCTTTACCTTTCTTTTCCTGAGATACAGAGAGTGCAACTGCTCACAGTATATCCAGTGCTGTTTCACTATAAAATAATGCACATCCAAGATCATATGAGCATGCTTACTTAACACTTATTTCAAAAATATCCCTATTGTAAAGCTTGCTTGACACTGAGATGGCATATTCATTGAGCTGTTAATCTGAAGTTTCCAGACTCTTTTCCTGTGGTCCATTATAATCCACTCCAACTGACATAAAACAATGTATGAAATTCTGATGTTTGCACATTGCTGGCCACTAGTGCTCATCCTCTAAATGACAGATCCCAGTAAATTAACAAGATAGAACCTGGATAGTTAAGGTGGAACACACTATAATTGTGTAATATCAGTTATGCAGGGTACTCTTAGACCTCCATCATGTGGAATTAGGTTTGTTATTGAGGGGCTAACATTATAATATTGCCTATAAGTGGAAACTCCTTAGAGCACCCCCCCCCCCCCCCGGTAAACGTTTTGTTAAGAGCAAGAGTAACATACTTGTAAAAAATTCTCACCCTCCGATAGAAACATTTCCATCCTTAAAAAGAACGTGGTAAATCGAGACTTTCCAAATCACTATATCAAGCTCTGGATTCATTTTAAGAGAATTATGAGGAAGTTCTTTGAATTCAAAATGACACTAAATGGTTGCATTGAGGGAACATGCATGCAAGTGCATGTAACAGTGAGAAGCAAATAAAAAGGATTAAATAAGGGGAAATTGTTTTGTCTATAAAAGTAAAAGATGCTTGAAAAACTTATATAGGAGATAAAAGGTTCATGGAAATGTAGACAAATTCATGCACTCATTTTTAATACTGTAAGGTGCATTATTTAGTATAATGTGTCATAGAAAATAAAAAAATAAAATGAAGCATGGAAAATGAAAAACAAAGGAGTAGTAAGTTACAGATTCTTTTATCCTTATTGAATGGTTGAAAGCTTCATCCATACACAAAAGGATTTCTTTGGGGGTTGTGCAGAATTCTTCTTCCAGATAATTATACCAGTAGATTATAAAGAATATTCTGTTCTTTTCTTGTAGCATGTGAGAACATTTAGATTTCTCAAACAAAGTGTCCTCCACATTCTACATGCACCACTGCCTAGTGACAGTTTGACACCTCCAGCTTCTCCTGAATATTTCTTTAAAGAAGATAACATATATCCTAGAATAAAGTAGTGAAACTCTTCTTGTGATTTATCAGAATATGAAAGGAAGCCAGACTTTACTGAAATCTGAATTTTTCTTACAGGATCAAAGAAGCTTGTGGGAGAAGGATGCAGGACCTATGGCTTTCTGTCTGATCAGGATAAATGCCACTCTAATGATAGAGCAAAGTGGTGGTGGTTTGTTCCTTTGTTTGTATTCTGTTCTGTTGCAATGTCTTGCTTGCAGACTGTTTCATATCCTAACTGTATCAGAGGATTTCCAAATTTCTACCTACATTTATTAAAAACCCTCTAAGTACTAGTTTGCATGTTGCTTTATAACAGTGGTTCTCTACCTGTGGGTCTCCAGGTGTTTTGGTCTACAACTCCCAGAAATCCCAGTCAGTTTACCAGCTGTTAGGATTTCTGGGAGATGAAGGCCAAAACATCTGGGGAACCACAGGTTGAGAACCACTGCTTTATAAGGATTTAGTCACACTACATATTTATGGTGACTTTCTCCTTGTTTGTTCTACCTCACTCCTCCTGCCTCACTTCAATCTGAAGCCATTTTCTCCCTCCCATTTCCTCCTCCATGTGGTCATGTATTTGAGCATACACAAGTAATTTATAAGAAATATTCTCTCTATGTTTTACCGTGAAGACTAAGGGCAAAGCTGCACCAGGCAGGTGTAAATTGAAGTAATTCTGGATTTAGCACTTGAACCTCCACAAGACTCCAGACAACAAACATATGATATAAAGGACCATTATTTGACCTATTTTTCTTTCTTTCTTTCTTTCACTTTGGCAACCTGCAGGGAAAGGGGGGGTTAGATCCACCTGATGGATACAGTTGAAGAACAGATGTCACTTCACTGATTACCCAGACCACCCCGAGCCAGCACTTCAACTTTGAGGGGCAACCCAAATTATTTTTTTGGAGTGCTCCCTTCCTACAAGAGTAAGAAACCTCCATTCTAGCCTCAAAGGGGAGGGGTTTCTTTCCCAGCCTGCCTAGGTAGAGACCTCAGAAACACAGTTCCAGAAACCCAACTTTTACTCACAATAGGGATGCGGTGGTGCCTACCAAATCCAGTTTAACTTTTAATATGCCACAAAAGGTGACCATCTTGTCACTTTTCCCCACCAAAAAGCCAATCATGGATTCAATCCCTCCTTTCAAGACAAGAACAAAACATTCCCCTCAATGGACAGATGAACTCCATCTGCCCTGTACAAATTAGGCCTTCTTATATGCCACCTGCGCTGTAGAATTCAGGCTGCATGGGAAGAATGTCAGCAACTGCCAACATGCATCATTAAATATTTAGTTATTTAGTTATTCTTACACCATGTGAGAGCAATCTGATTGGGATTATCATCTATTTGCCACTGAAGGTGAAGTAAAAGAGCATCATCCTTGTATAATTTGGTCCATATGAAAAGAATGTCAGGATAAATAGTAGATGAACCGCCAACATAGAGCATCGCATTATTTAACTCAGTTATCCTTACACTGTGCAATAGCAAACTGGCTGCCAGTAGAAACAGTTAACCACTTTACATCAGATTTTATTTGAGCACTGAACTACAATCCTGAATGGAAGAGATCAAATCTTCAGGGAAGTCATACTCTCTTATTCTCAGAGGAAGTAAGTAGGAAAGGTCTCAAGCATACCACAAGGCCTGAAACAAAATGGCTAATTCTAAATAAGTGGCCTAGAGCCTGATCATGAGGCCAGAAACCAAATAAAGGCTTCCAAGTTTATTGGGGGAAAGTTTTCAAGCTTGAACAAGTGGCCTGCTACTTCTTATCAAGGCCTAAATAAGGCCCATAGAGCCCCCCAAATAGGCCTAACAGGCCACCACAGTCAAATGAGGTGAAGCCAGCCAAAGAAATCTTCAGCCCAATAAAAACCATGCCAAGTTCAGCTGATGACAAGTGGAGGGGAAGAAAGGCCCCCTCTTGCCTTATTAACTTGTTGCCCCACCCCATACGTCAGATAAATGAACAAAGTAAAATGGACATGGGAAAGAAAAATCCCCAAATACAGGTCTCAAAGTGATTAGGAGGGGGTTAGGCTAAACAACAGCTGAAGGATTAAAATGGAGAAAGGCCCAAACTGGGATGAATTTCCCTCAATTAATCATATTACCTCAGGCAACAGCTCATGTTGCTGCTGGCTCCAAGCAAGTTGAAAAAGGAGAACATTTGAGGAGCCTATTTATAGGTTTCTCCTCCCCTTGTCACATAAAGGGGGGGAGAGTTCAATCAGTCAGTTTCCCCAAACCCCTGCCTGGCTTCCTTTGTGTGGGCTTCACCTTTGTGTCTTGAGTTGGGCTTATATGCTGAATCTCAGGCCATTGTGCAGATGGCCCAAGATGGCATCCACCCTGCAAGGAAGCCACCTTCCCAATTATGGAGCTCTGCATGTTCCTGGACATTGTGGGCTCCTCTGCTGATGTCAGCTGACATGAATAGCAAGGAGAAAGACTTCAGTCAGTACAGACAAGCATGTTCCTTTTTCCTGTGTATGTGTGTGTGTGTGTGTGGGGGGGGGGGGGGCTAGTTATTCACCTATTGCCTTGAAATTTAATTCATGTATTTCAAAGACCCAATACATTCTCATATATTTGCCAATACTTTTCAAGCACAAGTGGAGAGGTTTGTAAGGTTTTCATACACCTTGAAGTCAATTTCTTTCTCACATCAACTCAGCCTGACAAAAAGGCAGTAGAATAACTGCTTTTTGTTTGTCGATGTTCATCCTTAAAGTAGGAACCCCAGAGAACAAGAAAATAAACATATAGTAGTTATGTTTCTTAACTGCTTTGACCATAGATCATTCACATACAAAACAAATGAATACAAGTGAAAAATAACATATAACATACAGCTTATACATGTGCTATATATAAAGCTATTTGGCCAGAAATGGAAGAGAAAAGTACAGGATTATATATTTTGGTAAATGGTAGATTTGTGTGATGCCCAAAGAAGTGGATCGGCAACAAATTGGATAGGATAGGATTTTTAAAAAATAAAAAGTAGTGAAATAATTGGATATAAACAATAATCCTATGATTAGATTAAAAAATCCAGAACAATCAACTCCAATATCAACAACAAATCATACTCTCATTACAATGTTCCCAGCGCATACAGAGAAACCTTGTGAATTATTATAGACTTAGAATTGGACATAGAAAGTCTTTTCTGGATCATTACTAGAATGAAAGCAAGACTGAATTGATCCCCCAAAAGTATTGGTTCTGCATATAAAGAACAAATACTGAGACCACTTCTGTACACACACAGACATACCTCTTTTTGAAAGTCAGTTTTGATACTTGCTTTTTTTCTTAGAAAAGTATATCTGCTGGCTTTTACTATGTAAACTTGTTCTTATTTCATTCTCACAGGAATGAACACTAGATTTTAAAAAGTGAGATTTTCGTGAGTTTGCTGAATTTTAATATTTTGATTTTGTGTGTAAAATTTTTGTATCTGCAAAAGCAAAAACCCAGATAGTTCAAGCCAAAGTCAATAGTTTCCTTTTTTAAAAGTGCCCATTCAAAACTTGTTGGAATTTTTGTTATTTTTGTTAAACAGAAATATTTTTCACTAAAAAAAGCTTTTATGAAAATGAAATGAAATTTAAAAAAATGTAAAGAAATCTAATGGTGGATGACCATTTTTTATGGTGTGTTTCAGTGTATCTAGACAATCTATGAGTATTCTATATATGTTGTACTCTGAAGCTTTATAATCCATGTAAAGGCTGTCAGTGTGTTTCATAAAGCAGGTTTGAGTTCATCTATTATTGGTCTTAGGGGTGTTTTCTTCCTTTAGTATATGTGTTTGTCTAGACTGGATGACCTTCTTTCATTTTTATCTCACAATTTTCCTCTAGGGATCAATAGGCATATTCCTACATTGCATTAACATTTTAAGCATTATGATTCCCCATGGTACTATTCACTTTACATCAATATTGCTTGTACAAGCAGTGCCACCCAACACCACTTAGCATAATCTTCTGAGATGCCATAGATAGCATTTTAACAATTTTAAGATTTACCAAGCCCATTGTTATTAATTTTGTGTGCACTTTAAAGACGTGCTAATGGCAGGCATATTCCAAGTGCATTAAAATCAACTGAGTCTAAGGAAACACACATTTCTCTCATCAACTAATTAGTTATATGTCATCTGTTATGATTGAGCCTCGTGGCTCTGTTTCTGACAGGCGTGGGCGTAAGACTCCTCGAGAGTCGGATACTCTCGAGGAGCGAGAGAGAAAAAGACTGCGAGACATATTTGCAGCACCCTCTGACGAAGAGTCTTTCGAAGGGTTCACGGAGAGAATGGAGGAAGGGCTGGTTAGCTCAGAGGAGGATGAGATGGATTGGACTCGGGTAAGGGAGGAATTGGGGGCCACTGGCCATGATGGGGCAGAAGATGAATGGGGACCTTCAGGATTAGACCCATGGCGTAGCTGGAGGGATGGGACGGGATCCACAGCTGGAGATGCTGTTGGGCGTAGTCAGAGGTGTTCCAGCTCTGACGAGGAAAGTGATGAGGAAACGCCCGGGTTAAGGAGGGCAGCTGACAGTGATGAAGATTTGTAACTGGCATAAAATGGGGCTTGGGAGCAATTGCAAATTGCGTCGGGCAAGGTAATCTGGGCAAACGCTTGGGATTCGTGTGTGTGTGTGGGACGCTTCCCTGAAGACTTGTGTACTTTCCTGTGCTGAGACGTAAGTTGATTGGAATCCAGGGTCAGACGGCGGGAGGGATTGTGTGGGCATTTGTTTGTGCAAACCTGTGCTTACTCTTATTAGCTTGACCTTCCGTCGTCTTCTTGACGGACGCCATCTCCTGCTTTGAGAACTCGGACTGAACTGACCACGGCTTGTCTTCCCCCCTTCTTGGACTTGGAAAAACTACAAACGTCTGCTTCTGGCTTTGATCTACGGAACGGAACTGGTCTACTCTACTGCTAAAATCCCTGGCTGATTTGTTCGTGTTGGAATCCTGTCTGCTGTGTGTGTGGGAGCGACGCAAGTTACTCTAAACACAGTGTTGGCAGCAGAGAGGAATCTGCTGCCAATTAGTTGCATTCTTTGTATCTTTTGTTCCTTGCCTTTCGTTTTGTTTATACCCAGGCTGAAGAAAGCAGTTTGTTTTTACCCGGATTAAACTCCGGTTTAATCCGGTTTATCTTTTGAACATTTACTTTTGTCCCTTTTTTGCTCCTAAAGGCAAAAATTGCCTGGCCCTTGTGTTTTACGGGCATTTTTGAGTTCTGTAAACTAATAAACTCTGTTACTTTGAATCTTGTGGCGTTCTGTCCTTGACAGATTGCCCGACGCCCATAAAAGGTTTATTGCAGCAATAAACCCGTCAGGAAGACGATGGATGAGTTAAGGGTCAAATTAGACCAATTGCAAACGGCTTTTACCGTTAGCCAAACCGCTCATGCCGTGAAAGGACATGTTTTGACTCCTGAACGCTTTGACGGAACCAGGTGCAAGTTGCCAACCTTTTTGGCACAAGTGGAGCTTTATTTTTCTCAGCTCAGTGCTCATGCTTATCCTACAGACACTAGCAAAGTGGCCTTTATTTTGAGTTTGTTGACCGGTCCCGCAGGACAATGGGCCACTAATTTAATTTTGGGAAATGACCCAGTCAAGGACAATTTGAATAATTTCAAAAAGTTGCTAACTGATACTTTTGGGGATCCTCTCCGCACGGAGAACGCTGGGTGGGCTCTGTATCGGTTGAAACAGGGAAAGGGGACTGTTTTGGATTACTTAAATAAGTTTAACCTGTATCGCCACCAGCTGGATTGGGGGGAAAATGCATTCATGCTTTTATTTACTGCCGGGTTAAGTGATATGCTCCAGGATGAATTAGCACGCTTGGAGCCGGCTGAAAGCTGGGACGCCTTAGTAGCTAAGGTGCTGCGTTTAGACGCAAGGTTCGAGGCTCGTAAACATTCAAAAGCAATGTGTGCGCCACCCATGCATGTAACCAGGGCACCTGTGGTGATGGGGGAAGAGCCCATGGAGCTTGGGGTCTTTAAAAAGCTGTCTACAGAGGAAAAGAGCCGTAGGAGGCAGCTGGGCTTGTGTTTGTACTGTGGGAATGCTGGGCATTTTGCCAAAAGTTGTAATGTGAAACCTTCCCAGCTTTCGGGAAAAGGCCAGCCCTAGTGCGACGTGAGTCCAACGCACTAGGGCTCCTCAAGCAGTCAACTGAGGGGAGGAAGCATGTTTTCGTACCCATTACATTATCTGTTGGGGGAAGGGAACTTGTTTCTACTTTGGCACTGCTGGACTCAGGAGCCACGGTCTCTTATGTAGATATTGAGTTTGCTAAGAAGCATGGCATTCCTAAGGTGCGCAAGGCATGCGACGTGTGGGTGGAAGGAGCAGATGGGAGACTGCTGGAGACTGGGGTGGTTAACCAGGAAACCTCGGCAGTAACGTGGGAGGTGCAGGGAGTAACGGGAACGTTTGTGTGGGATATTACGAGCTTGCCTAGATATGATGTGATCCTGGGGATGGATTGGCTAGCTGTAGTAAACCCACAAGTAGATTGGGCAAAACGTAAAGTGATTTTAAAGAGGCAGGATTGTTGCACTCTAAATGTTACTCATTCTGATATGGAGGGAGTGCCTGCTGAGTATGGGGAGTTCTCTGATGTATTTTGTAAAAAAGAAGCGGACAAATTACCACCGCACAGGCCATATGATTGCGCCATCAAGTTGGCAGAAGGTGCGAAACTGCCAGCAGGGAGGCTGTATGCCTTGACTGTACCGGAAAGGCAAGCTTTGCGGGAGTTTCTAGATGAAAATTTAGCCAAGGGGTTTATTCGCCCATCTAGTTCTCCAACTGCGGCACCAGTATTCTTTGTAGCCAAAAAGACTGGGGAACTTAGGCTGGTCTGCGACTATCGGATCCTAAACAAATACACCATTCGGGATAGGTACCCGCTCCCTTTAATCTCGGAATTGTTATCAAGGGTGCAAGGGGCTAAGGTCTTTACCAAGCTTGACCTGCGGGGGGCCTATAACTTAATCCGTATACGGGAAGGGGATGAATGGAAGACGGCATTTAACACGTGTTTCGGATGCCACGAGTTCCGAGTCATGCCTTTTGGGCTTTGTAATGCTCCTGCGGTCTTCCAGAGGTTCATGAACGATGTGTTCAGGGACCTAATTGACCAATTTTTAGTGATTTATTTGGATGATATCTTGATTTTTTCTAAGGACGAGAAAGAACATCGTCAACATGTTAAGCAGGTTCTGCACCGACTGCGGGCTAATGGGCTTTTCGCCAAGGCTTCCAAGTGCGTCTTTCATGTGCCTGAAGTGGAGTTCCTAGGTCATGTAGTGTCAGGTAGGGAACTTAAAATGGACCCACATAAGGTTGACGCCGTCAACTCATGGCAGGAGCTGAAGACTAAGAAGGATGTACAAAGGTTCTTAGGTTTCGCTAATTACTACCGGGAGTTTATTCCGAATTTTGCAAAGCTCACGGTACCTTTGACGCAGCTTCTGCGCAAGAAACAGCCATTTGTGTGGGGGCGGGAAGCTCACGAGGCATTTCTACAACTTAAGTCTAGTTTTCAATCGGACAACATACTAACCCATCCTGATGTTGACAAACCGTTCGTGGTAGAAGCGGACGCTTCTAGCTACGCCTTGGGGGCTGTATTGTCTCAGAAGGATTCCTCAGGGACCTTGCGTCCCTGTGGATTTTACTCGCGGCAACTAACACCCTTCGAGCAGAACTATACCATATGGGAGAAGGAGTTGTTGGCGATTAAGGTGGCGTTTGAGGTGTGGCGGCACTGGCTTGAAGGGGCACGGCACCAGATCGTGGTCAGGTCTGATCATAAGAACTTAGAGCACTTGCAAACAGCAAAGAAGTTAAACCAGCGTCAAATTCGCTGGGCTTTGTTTTTCTCCAGGTTTAACTTCAAGGTGCAGTTCGTGGAGGGGAAGGCAAACTTGCGGGCCGATGCTTTATCCCGCAAGCCAGAATTTAAGACCAATGAGCAGGTAGTATGTCAGACCATCTTGCCTACTGCCTCGCTGTGTGTTGTAGATAATGAGCTCGGGTTACATGACCAGATCCTTGAGGCTCAGAAAGATGATGTGTGGACTCAGGAGCAACTGATGTTGCTCTCAGCAGGTAACCGTACCATACTGCCGCATCTCCAAGACCAAGACGGGGTATTGGTGCGTAGGGGGCAGGTTTACGTACCAGTGGGGGCCCTCAGGTTGGAGGTGATTAGAGCCCACCATGACGAACCCATGGCTGGGCACTTTGGCAGGTTCAAGACCGTACAGCTTATCACCAGGAGCTACTGGTGGCCAAAGATGCGGCAAGACATTCTGCGCTTTTGTGACAGCTGCGCCGTTTGCCAGCAAAGTAAGACGCCTGTTGGGCGCCCTAGAGGGTTGTTGTCGTCTTTACCTGTTCCGGAGAGGCCATGGCAAATCATTTCCATGGATTTCATTTCAGATTTGCCTAAGTCTGGGGGTTATACTTGTATTTGGGTGGTGGTGGATTTATTTAGTAAACTGGCTCATTTTATTCCTTGTTCAACCATTCCGGCGGCCCCTACGTTGGCCTTACTATTTACAAAGCACATCTATCGCTTGCACGGAGCACCCGAGGTGATTATTTCCGATAGGGCTCCGCAATTTGTGTCACGCTTTTGGAAACACTTCCATGAGTGTTTGGGGACTAAGTTAAACGTGTCGTCCGCCTTCCATCCGCAAACGGATGGACAGTCGGAACGGGTTAATGGGCTCTTAGAGCAGTATTTGCGTTGTTTTTGTTTAGATCAACCCACGGCTTGGGTGAAGTGGTTACCGGTGGCGGAATTTGCTTACAACAATGCGGTGCACACGTCTAGTCAGCATACGCCGTTTGAGCTTACTTATGGCTTTCACCCACGGGGAGGTGTGGCGCCGTCGACCAATGTGGTCTCTTCGGACCCTGTGTACCGCTCTACGGAAATGGCTGCATTGCATGATGTTGCCCGTCGCTTACTGTTGGAAGCTAAGGCAACGCAGAAGACTCAGGCTGACCGCCACAGGCAGGCAGGGGAGGAGTTGGAAGAAGGGGATTTGGTGTGGTTATCTTCCAAACATATTAAACAGGCTGGGGGAAAGTTTGCGCCTCGGTATTTGGGTCCCTTTCCTATCGTTAAAAAGATTTCTTCTGTTGCGTTTCGTTTGCGTTTACCGTCTAGTTTAAAGGTCCATCCAGTCTTTCATCGTTCGCTGTTGAAACTTGATACCTCTAGTCGTCGTGGTGCTATAGCGGAGGGTATCACTGCCACTTCTCCGCCATCGGGGGAGGAGGCCTTTGTGAGAGGGGATAGTGTTATGATTGAGCCTCGTGGCTCTGTTTCTGACAGGCGTGGGCGTAAGACTCCTCGAGAGTCGGATACTCTCGAGGAGCGAGAGAGAAAAAGACTGCGAGACATATTTGCAGCACCCTCTGACGAAGAGTCTTTCGAAGGGTTCACGGAGAGAATGGAGGAAGGGCTGGTTAGCTCAGAGGAGGATGAGATGGATTGGACTCGGGTAAGGGAGGAATTGGGGGCCACTGGCCATGATGGGGCAGAAGATGAATGGGGACCTTCAGGATTAGACCCATGGCGTAGCTGGAGGGATGGGACGGGATCCACAGCTGGAGATGCTGTTGGGCGTAGTCAGAGGTGTTCCAGCTCTGACGAGGAAAGTGATGAGGAAACGCCCGGGTTAAGGAGGGCAGCTGACAGTGATGAAGATTTGTAACTGGCATAAAATGGGGCTTGGGAGCAATTGCAAATTGCGTCGGGCAAGGTAATCTGGGCAAACGCTTGGGATTCGTGTGTGTGTGTGGGACGCTTCCCTGAAGACTTGTGTACTTTCCTGTGCTGAGACGTAAGTTGATTGGAATCCAGGGTCAGACGGCGGGAGGGATTGTGTGGGCATTTGTTTGTGCAAACCTGTGCTTACTCTTATTAGCTTGACCTTCCGTCGTCTTCTTGACGGACGCCATCTCCTGCTTTGAGAACTCGGACTGAACTGACCACGGCTTGTCTTCCCCCCTTCTTGGACTTGGAAAAACTACAAACGTCTGCTTCTGGCTTTGATCTACGGAACGGAACTGGTCTACTCTACTGCTAAAATCCCTGGCTGATTTGTTCGTGTTGGAATCCTGTCTGCTGTGTGTGTGGGAGCGACGCAAGTTACTCTAAACACAGTGTTGGCAGCAGAGAGGAATCTGCTGCCAATTAGTTGCATTCTTTGTATCTTTTGTTCCTTGCCTTTCGTTTTGTTTATACCCAGGCTGAAGAAAGCAGTTTGTTTTTACCCGGATTAAACTCCGGTTTAATCCGGTTTATCTTTTGAACATTTACTTTTGTCCCTTTTTTGCTCCTAAAGGCAAAAATTGCCTGGCCCTTGTGTTTTACGGGCATTTTTGAGTTCTGTAAACTAATAAACTCTGTTACTTTGAATCTTGTGGCGTTCTGTCCTTGACATCATCATTTAATAGTGTTGTTAAACATACTGACATATTGTGATTTTTATTAGAACTTTCCAGATACAATAAAAGTTCGCACAAAAGTAATAATTAAAAGTAAGAAAAAAGTAGAACAGAAAAAGGAGGGGGAGAATGGAATTGAAAAAAGAAAAAAAATCACAGTAACTTCCAACTTTTTTTCCATAGCTGTAATCATATAATCATATAATATGCTCTGCAGTCCTATTCTTTACAAACTACTAGCATAGCACCTGGCATTGCCCATGGCTCCATTTTCTTTTTGGCTCTTTCTTTTCTTCCTCCCTTTCCATCATACACCTTTTCCCTCTCTCTTTTCTTCTTTTCTTTCCTTCTTCCCTTTCCCTCTTCTTTCTTTCTGTATATTCTTCTATTTATGAGTATGTAATAATCTTGCTGCCATAATCATGCACCAAAGAAGTCCTGCATGATTGTTTTCCAGGTTTTGCTTCATAAGTCTCAAAGGAAATAGTTCTAGACCTAGTTGTATGCCAGACTTGGATATCCTCTGAATCATAGTATGTGTTTGAACCCAGAACCTTTTTGCTTTCCCACAAGTCTACCACACATGGCAAAATGTCCCTTCCTGTTGTTGACATTTTCAACACATACCTGAAGCCAAGAAGCTATACATTCTAGACAAACTTTCTGAGGTCATATACCAATGACACATTGTTCTATAAACATTCTCCTGAAGATGATGACACAATTTAAACTCAAACTTCCCTAACCATATACCTTCCCAATGCTCCATCTGAGCAATTCATCCTGCATTTATAGCACATTCACCATGCATGCAATGATTCACTTGTTCTCCCTCCATTTCAAGTTTTAACAACAGTTTATACATTTTACCAATCAAATGTTCATCCATACATGACTATGTTTCGAACTCTGATATTCAATTTTCATTTTATCAGATTTAAAACTTTTATGTAACAGAAGCTATGGAAAGCGTTGGAAACCATAACCTTCAGCTGAATTTCCCTTGTCTTCACTGTACATTCTTCTTGTAGATTTTCCAATAAACATTATTTATTTATTTATTTATTTACAGTATTTATATTCCGCCCTTCTCACCCCGAAGGGGACTCAGGGCGGATTACAATGAACACATATATGGCAAACATTCAATGCCAACAGACAAACAACATACATTAGACAGACTCAGAGGCATTTTTAACATTTTTCCAGCTTCACGATTCCGGCCACAGGGGGAGCTGTTGCTTCACCGTCCAGTAGCAGCTGTATTTCCTCATTCCTTTCCTCGTGTTTTGCTGGCAGGTTTATGGTGTTGTAAATTAGCCTCCCGCATAAAGCGTCCCTAAATTTTCCTAATTGACAGATGCAACTGTCTTTCGGGGCTGCATAGGTCAACAGCAAGCCGGGGCTATTAATGGTCGGAGGCTTAACCCGACCCGGGCTTCGAACTCATGACCCCTCAGTCAGTAGTGATTTATAGCAGCTGGTTACTAGCCAGCTGCGCCACAGCCCGGCCCACAATTTTAACAATTTTTCTTGTGTGTTATTTCTCTCTTGTAGAAGGTCTTTCATGCCAAGATCCTCAAAGATATCCTTAGGCACAACCCTGCTCTGCATTTATTCAAAATCCTCAGTGAGGCACATGATACATAATGATTATTGAAATCTACATTCATTTTAAATTTATCATAACAAAAACATCCATGCCCTCCAAATTCTATAAGCTGATATTTCTAAACACCATCCACTCAAACAGCAGACAGTAAAGTACAATTTCAAATCTTTCAGCTTCAGTCCATCTCTTTGCTTTGTACCTTGTACCATTATGAATTTAAGTCTTTTGTTGGTAAAACAAGGTAAAATGTTGTATTAGATAGGAATGCAATGTACATACCTCCAGTGTGTGGAATTATTATTATTATTATTATTATTATTATTATTATTATTATTATTATTATTATTATTATTATTATTATTGTTATTGACACAACGACGTTGTATGTGAATAAGTTCTCTTGGTTTTTGTTTAAATTCATGTCTGGATTTGCCATGCCTAATAGGTAAAACTCTGGTTTCTTTTCAAATTTTATTTTTAGGATCTTCTGGGATGTTTCATGAATCATACTCCAATATTTTGTTGCTTGTTTGCAGGACCACCACATGTGGTAAAAGCTGCCTTCATGCTGATGGCATTTCCAGCATTTGTTTTCCGAATTTTTATACATCATACCAATCTTTTGGGGGGTCATGTACCACCTATGCATCATTTTTAGCCAGTTTTCTTTTAAGTCAGATGCATAGGTATAGTTTAGTTTTAAGTTCCAAATTTCTTCCCATTCCTTGAGTTTTATATTTCTTCCAATGTTCGCAGACCATTTATTTAATCATGCAATTCTTTATGAGTTCCATCTCTGTTGAACATTCTAAGAGTTTATTATATATTCTGGTTATCTCTTTTTTCTCTAATTTTATCAGTTTTTCCCAAAAGTCATCTTTTTCATTAAATCCATTCTTTTTATCTTTATTATATATTTCTTGTAATTGGTGGTATTGTAGCCATGTAAAGTTCTTATACTTGTTTGCTAATTCCTCTTGCGACCTCAGTTGTAGCATATCATTTCTCTTAATTAGTATCTCTTTGTAGGTGGGCCATCTCCTCCAGCCCAATAGTCTTCTTTGAGTTGCTTCTAAGGGCGACACCCATAAGGGAGTTTTAGTGTAAAAGTATGATTTATATCTTTCCCATACTCTTAATAATGCCGATCTGACAAAATTATTTCCGAATTTTTTTTCTATTTTAGCTCTACTGTGCCATAGGTAGGAGTGCCATCCCACCCGTAGGTCGTAACCTTCCAATATGAGTATTTTTTCTTTCTTTAAAATTATCCAATCTTTAACCCATGTTAATGAATATGCTTCAAAATAATTCTTTAAGTTTGGAAGACCGAATTCTCCTCTAATTCTCAAATCCGTCAGTACTGTATATTTTATTCTGGGTTTTTTCCCATTCCAAATAAATCTGAGTAGGTCTTTATTCCATGCCTTGAAAATTTTGACATTTCTTATAATAGGGAGATTTTGAAATATATACAATATTTTTGGTAAAATAGACATTTTTATAGCTGCTGTTCTCCCCAATAAAGAGAGTTTGAGGTATATCCACTTTTCTAGATTTTTTTTAGATCTTTCCATTTGTTTACATAATTATTTTTCAGCAGGTGTACATTTCTTGCTGTGAGCCATATGCCCAAGTATTTAAACTTGGAAACAATTTGTATTCCCGTTATCTTTTGTAATTCTTCCTGTTTCTCTTTGGTCATATTTTTGTTAAAATTGTAGTTTTGTTTTTATTTAATTTAAAGCCCGCAAGTTTCCCAAATTCTTCAATTTTTTCGATCCAGTTTGCTATTTTTTTCTGGGGTCTTCCACTATGCATATCACATCATCGGCGAAAGCCCTTAATTTATATTCTTGAGAGGCAATTTTCAGACCTTTAATTGACGTGTGTGTAATTTGTAAAGTGAACATCTAGGCACTTCACCTTCTATTTCAAAATGAGTTTTATTCATCAACTTAGTTTAATCTTCCTTAATCATATTTTAGTCAACATACTTATTTATCTTAAGTCTTGCCAAATCCCCAAACATTTTTAATTTCATGAAATATTTTGTAGATGTTAAAAGTCTTTCCAAAATTAACACCAAATCATCTGAAAATGCCCTTGATTTTTAAACTTCTTTAAAAAAAATATTTATACTCAATTTTATTTTGAGTAAAATATATTTTATCATAAAAAACAATGTTGATAACAGATATGGTTGTCTTGTTCCTTTTAAATTTCAATTTCATTGTCTTTGAATAAACTAATGTATATATCTTATAATAATTATTCATTTATATTGTTCCAGCTTATTTTGTTGAGTTCTGTTTTCCTTTTGATATTAATACTACATGACTCTCCTTCCAATGATCTTCCCATTCTGTAAAATAGAATTCATCATATGTTGTTGCAGCAGTAGAAGTTCCTATTCAAAACATTTACACTAAATGGACGACAAACTATCGGTACCTTACATCTTTCTTGTAGTAGGTTTTTCATATGTTTCTGTCCCACAGTTATGGCAGCATTCATTATCTGTCTCTGTTGTTTTGTGATCTTAGGTAAATCTTCTTTACTCAAATAATTCTCCATCTTCTCTGATGTGTGATGACTCATGGGCCATGTAGTCCTGTTCCTGGTACTATTGAGGCAGATGAAGAGGAAAACTTGGGTTTCCCACCGTTTCAGCCAGAATTGGAGCCCTTGCACCTGCAAGATGTTTGCCCACAAGAAGTCAGCCAAACAAGCCTTGAGCAGAAATCTCCCCCATTTTCTCGCCGGGATTATTATAATCAAGATAGAGGAGCTCGGGAGGCGACTCGCCGGAGCGCCAGGATAGCTGCCAGACAATTAGCTGATTAAGTCTGCTTCCCTTGGGAAACTTTAAGGAGTCATGCATCTGGACACAGTATGGGTTTCGTTTCTTGTTCCCCAGAGAAAGTGTTCCTTGGCGGGAAAACAAGATCCTATATAGGTGTTTGCCACAAAGAAATCCTTGCGGAGTCAATTCGTCAGCTTCAGGAGTAGATTGTGTGTGGACTACGCTACTCCAGTTCCCTCGGACCTTGTTCCAGTTTCAAGCCTGCCTTGCCCTCGGATCTTGCCACGGACCTCGTTCTTGCTTCTTGCCTCTTGTTGCCACGTATCAAGCCTTGTTTGCCAAGCATCTAGTTTGCTTCCAGCCTTTGTTGTCAAGCTCCATTGGACTAAAAGGACCCTGTCATTTCCCCACGCTTTGCTTGGCAAGGTGTGTGTTTCGGTTATTGGATTATAACTTTGGACTTTAATATCTCATATTGGACATTGTTTTCCTGGACTATATTTGACCTTTCCTGAAAGGTCTACTACTGAACTATATTCTTCACTTGTTTTTACTGACTTTATATATTCCTTTAATAAAGATATTAGATAGATTCTGGACTCTGCGCATGGTTATTGGTGCTCTGCAGCCTGGGTCCTGACAGATGAGATGTTATTGCTGTTATTATTGTTTTGGTGGTATAAAAAAGAATACCAGTAGAATGACATCTGGATGTTTACATTATCTGTTAATACAGCATTTATTTATTGTAGTTTCGATATCACATTTATTTTTCTAGTCTATATGCCTTTGGACCCTATGGTTTATTGAAACCTTCAAAGTTTTGCTTTACGTGATATACCTTTTAATCCATCTCATTCACCATTAGCATTGATAATGATTTTTGTAAAGTTTTAATGTGATTATTAATAGAAGTCCTTCAGGGGTACTTTTAAAATTCACACTATTTTTTATCTCCTCCATCACCTGTTGGATTTTGTTCCTTGTCTCTTCTTTTTCCCTTCAGTCTCTATTTGAATAAATCACCCTCTCATCCTGACTTATTGATGGAAATAGTGCTGGTACAACTGCAGATTAGTGATACTCCTAAATTGTACAATTCCTAGTTTGAGTATCCAAAGTTCCAGGTCTTTTTTTGGACATCTCAAGGTAAGGCTAGGAAAGGCATATACCCTTTAAAATTACAATTTGAACATCTACTGGGACCGGATTGATAAAAGAATAAGTTCTGCCAAACCTTTAAAAGGTTCAGTTGACCCTGTTCCTTTCCTCTGGCAATGAAGAACACAGTGGGAGCTAGCCATGGTACTGAATGTTCTTTGTTTGAATGTGCCAAATGGTACTGTGAGGAAGGGGCTTTTTTGAGGGGGAGGGTATGAATGAGGGAGAGATATGTTGGTATAAAAGAGATGTGTCCTTCATTTTATCTAATAGGAACCAATGAAAACGTATGCATGTATTTAAAATTGGATGGAAATAATGTTATATACACCCAAATACACGTAATATTAATAATACAATAATACAAACAGGTTCAACCCTCCAGGCAAAAGGCTTTTAAAATCATACCATTAAATATGTGGCTTTGACTCACTTTTATTTGTACTGAATTAGAATGGACACAATATTTTGCTGGCAGACTCATCATCTTTAATAGTGACATGACAGGGATTCAAATGGAAATAGCTTCTTATTTAAGAAAAAGTGAAAGAAAATGAAACTGATTTTCCCCATTCTTGGCCTTTACCTGTCATAATTTACTGCGATTTGAGGGTCTTGAAGCATTTGACTAGTACTAGCTTCACTTGGATCTGTCGACTATACTGTGTCCAGACAGGTTCTGCCAATCTTGATCTTTTGTCATTTATAGTGAAAAACTGATAGGAAAAGTATTTCATTACTTTTATATTCACCCCAAAATAATCCATTTTGTACTTTTCAAGAATAGTTGAAAGGCAAAGTATACCTTGACTCAGAAATTCACAACTTCATGAGGCTTGTTTATGTGTATAAAATCATACATTTGTTGTTAGCATGATATTGACATGAAGTATCAAGTTAACTCGAACTTTGAGATTTTCTTGGTGAAGGTTGTTCAGAGGGGAGTTGCCACTGATATTCCTTAGCCAAAGAGAGAGTGTGTGTCAATTCCCCAATGTCACTCAGTGAGCAGTAGCACAGGGTCAAATTCCAGCACTCAAATTCAGGCATGGACAAACTTCAATCCTCCAGGTGTTTTGGACTTCAATTCCAAGAAATCTCAGCCAGCTTACCAGCTGTTAGAAATTGTGGGAGAAGAAGTACAAAACACCTGGAGGGCCTAAGTTTGCCCATGCCTGCTCAAATCCATACATCACATATGCATTTTATTAGGTGAACAATTAAATAAATGCATAGCACAAAAATATAGGCACAAACAAGCTTCAGCCAATGGGAAAATGTGAAGAAAATGTTTAAATAAATGTACATATTTTCAAATGATGTATGGAAATATGTATACACACATCTGCTATGAACTAAGGAATTCAGCAGGGATTTGGGGGGAAATCAAACACTGAGTTTGAGACGGGTGAGTTTTTTATATTCTTCGAAGTCTCTGCTTTTGAATCATGGCTGTTTCCCTGATATCCCCCTCATAGGAGAAGGAATGTATACCAGTATGTGAGCTGGCACACTTCTTTCCCCATTAATACCCACCTGCACCCCCAATTTTGCACCCTGCCAGTATAAGCCTGGAAAGCTTTACATTTCTAGCCTTGACTTCTCCCTTTCCCACCCAAATAGCATTGCCCTGCCTGTGACTTGTGGTTTAACTTACTGAGGATTATACTGAAATGATAATAAGAGGATTGCCTACGCCAGCATGGAAACTTAGATTACTCTGCTGCACTTAAAATATATTAAGTTTTATATTCATTGTCAGACAGGAAACGTGTCTAATAAAATGTGAAGTGAATTAGTATAATTAAATTAAAATAATGGGATAATATGACCAATGATGATGTTTGAGAATGAAAGCTAATCTTGATGACATATTTGAAATCTACTGTTCTCTCTTCTGAACATATTTTCATAAAGGCATGGTGCTTGCATTTTCCGCAGTTCCACAGAGTATATTATTATGTTTAAGGACTCTAAGGTGAATGAGTGACAACCCCTTGGTCACGCTTCATCAAGTTTCTTCTCCTTGTCTTACCAGAGACCAATTGCCATTGTGTAAATTATATTAAAATGATCTGTGTATTATGCTAGAAATACAAATAGCCATGGATGCAAAGAAAAATTGGCTGGACACGAATTTGAATGGTAATTCAATGTGACATACATCTGTCAACTAAAAATAAGTTACAGTGAGTTCAGTAAAACCTATTCCCAAGTAAGATGTATTTATGACAAAAAGGCTCTCATAGTGGGAGGAAAGTTCCCTGACCTTGGGCTAATAGTCTAAATAAGACGCAACATACAGAAAGAAGGGAATAGGAATGAAGGAGAGGATTAAGTCCATCAGATCCTGTTACTCTTCGCTCCTTCAGAAGCAACAGTTGGGATAGAGGCAGGGCTTTTCCTTAGCTGCTGAATCTAGGCACAATATTCTTTGAAAAGTACAGCACAACAGTTTAAAGCTATTTTGTTTATATATCCTAGGGTTTGTTTTTTAAAAAACAAAAACAAAAACAAAAACAACAAAAAACAATGCTGCTTATGTATATACAAAGCATCGGTGAAAAACAGGATGATCAGGGCCAGTTTTAGGTTCTTCAGATCCATCACATACCCTGTTTCCCCTAAAATAAGACATCCCCAGAAAATAAGACCTAGTAGAGGTTTTGCTGAATTGGTAAATATAAGGCCTCCCCCAAAAGTAAGACCTAGCAAAGTTTTTGTTTGGAAGCATTCCTGCCAAACAGAAAACTAGAGCATGCAGGATTGGTAAATGTATGTACCTGGAAATGGAACATGGAAATATTGTACATGGAAATATTGGTAGTAATAAGAAATTCCTGATAGGATTCACAGTTTGTCTGGTTATGCTGGTTTGTGATGACAACTACTGCACAGTATATAATAAATGTTCATTTTTTTGTTCAACAATAAATGTGATTTTTTCTTCATGGAAAAATAAGACATCCCCTGAAAATAAGACCTAGTGCATCTTTGGGAGCAAAAATTAATATAAGACACTGTGCTATTTTCGGGGAAACACGGTAGAGGCCTGATTAAATGTTGTAATTGTCTATGGTTTCTACTCCCACATCTCCATGCTGTGGACTGAGAGGACAAATGATGTGCCATATTAGAATGCCCCTTTCCAGTTGCACTAAAATGATGGTGGTGGTAAATAAAGAGCAAAAGCTCTCCAAAGCAGTTGCAGACAGAGGGAAAAAACAAGTGAGTGATTGCTTGTTATCACTACTTTAATCAGTTATTTTGCACAGAAAATAGCACCTTTTGTGTGATTTTTTCCTGCAGATAAATAGCTTTCCTTCTTCCTCTCCCCCCTTCATTAAAAAAAAACACCAGTGGGAGTAAGGAGGAGGGAAGTTGATTCACTTTCCTTATCCCCCTTACACAAATCTGACTTGCAGTTTATTATTTAATTCTACCATCAGCAGGTGCACTTCTCTCCTCTTTCCTCCCCCCTCCTCTCCACTGCTGCAAATGCCCCCCTCTCTCTTCCAGCCCTCCCCCTCTTCTTAAACAAACCCTTGGAGCCCCTCCCCTCCCATCTTGCCTTTTCTTTAATCCCCTTCTATCCTGGAGCAAGTTGCACATATTACAAACTTTGCTCTTGCAATCTCACCTGCCCTTTCATCACCCAAGTTTGTCAAGACAGTAGCGAAGCAGGAGAAAAAGAAGTGGGGAGGGAAGCCTTTTTTCATTATCTGGGTACAACATTCCCTCAAAGAAACCTAAGGGAAGGGGGGAAGGTGAGGAGGGTAAAGTCACCCCTAAACTAGTTGCATAAGAAAGGAGGAAACTTAGCCACTAGATAGCAGAATACGTGTGTGTGCGTGGGGTGGGGGAGCTTCATTTACACACCCAAAGTTGGTTTTTTTTAAAGAAAAAAAATAGATAGTTATGCGCTGATCCATATATACATAGTTCTGCCAGATTTCTCTCTTTCCTAATTATTTATCAAAGCTCTGTTTAATATTATACAGTGTAAAAATAAATAATCACAAAGAGTTCTAATGGCTCTCTATTTGTGCTTCCTTTAAATCAGGTATTCCTAAGTTTGACTGCCCAAACAGCTTATTAGCTGTTTGGGCTTTTAAAAAGCAGACATCAGCTGGAGTAGTCTCCACAGAAGGGAGGAAAGGAAAACACATATTTTTTGGAATGCAGGGTCACACACACATATGAAAATGCAGTTGCTTTGGCCAGAAACGGGATAAAAGAGGACCTTTTATTCTGAGGTTTTCCTCCTTTGTAACAATTCCTCCTATGTTTTCAGGGAATGTCATTTGGCTACCCACCATTTTGAACTGGGAGCTCCTGAGACAAAGGTACTGTGTGGATGGGCCCTGCAAAATACAATTAACATTATATGTCCCACAAATTCCATATCAAGCAACAATGTTATTATGATAAAATACATTATAGGGAAATCAATATAGTCAAATATTACCAGATTTTTCTTTGAGAATTTCATTTACAGGGCTACTTTTGAAATTCTTAAACCTTGCTGAATCTTAAAGCAATAATGTTGTGAGGAAATTTAAAATATTCACATATCTAAATACTGATTATTCTGAAGTGTGTGTGTGTGTTCATGTACATCAAAACATTCAACAGCTTTCATCTTTTTAAAGGGGAAAGAGTTTCACAGTTTATAATCATATTTTGGCTAGGAAAATATGTGTGAAAAGTTTTAAAATGAATTCTTGTCAGTTCTAATTTTAAGACTTAATCCCAGATAAAACTCTCTGTGAATATACCCTATTTAAATAAATCTAGTTTTCTCATAAATATGACTTTCAAGCTTAAAGGAAACGTTATGTTAATGTACTTGCCTGCTTCTCTGCAGGAAAAATAAAACAATATTCTACCCCCCTCTAATAGGCCTAGTATAGAACAGTTTGTTTGACATCCATCTGATCCTGCGAGTAGTCTCCTACTTTGTACCATCCCAGTGCTAATGTTCTAATATTATTTGATGGCAACTGCATTTTAGTCACTAACAAATGTATCTCATCATTTAGGGAGAAGAAACTGAAAATTTTATTTTTAATCTGCAAAAAATAAAACATGAAACATCCTAATGTATATGACATATCCTAAATCTCAGCTATCTAGCAGCTGTAAGGAACACACCATTTATAAATATTTTGGGCCCTTGGGGAGAAAATATATTGATCAAAAGATTCAAGAAATTCACTTTTTGAGTCAGGAAAACTGTGCAAATTGAAAGAATGAGTGAAAATAGAAGTCTCAATGAAATGCAGCAAGGCAAGTCCTCCTCAGAAAATAACTCCCTCAAGAATATAGTGATTTCTGAAAAAATCTTATATTTAAATTTTTCAGTAGCAGGTTGGATAAATTTATTTATTTATTTACAGTATTTATATTCCACTCTTCTCACCCTGAAGGGGACTTAGGGCGGATCACAATGCACACATAGACAGCAAACATTCAATGCTGTTTTTAGACATACAAGACAAACAGAGATAGAGGTATTTTGGTTCCTTCCAACTTCGGCATCTGGAGGTTATGCTCGATTCTGGCCACAGGGGGGTGCTGTTGGTTCATCCAATATGATGCCAAGCCCTCCTTGTTCTTTGATCATCAGAATTTTTCTATGGTGTCATAAAATACCTCCCCATTTTTTAAGCAGTGCCTAATTTCTCTACTCACAGCTCAGCTGTTTTTGAACTGCTTAGGTGGACAGTAAGCTCGGCGTAACAGTAGGGTGCTCAGTCCAACTTGGGCTTTGAACTTGCCACATTCTGGTGGGCAGTGATTTATTGCAGTTAGCAATTAACCAGCTGTGCTACAACCCGGCCCTGCTTGGATCAGCATCTGTATTATAGATGCTGAAAATTATTCCTAGATTATTCTGGTAGACCAGCCAAATAATCTTAAAAATTGAACTGTGATTGACACTGTTCAAGGGCTAATCTCATAGGTCTTGTTCTGTACCAAGATTTCACTGTTTTGAACACTGGTCAGGTTCTTGGTTTTAGCTGTGGATTTGTCTGGTCTGAATTTGCCTACTGTCCAGCAGGATTCCTTGTGATTAGACAGCTGTGACCTTCTGTACATGTTTTTTCTGAATTGCCTGAACACTATCTGAATCCTGAGGACTTAGAATTTTGTTGTTGGAGCCTTACTACTATAACCTAACAGAACAGGAGGTGTTTCAAGGAAGCTCCTTTAATGATCATTTCACAGAAAAAAAAAATCTCACATAAGATCTGACTTAGATGCTGTCATTGGAACAGAAGTTGATAATAGAGTATTCAGCAAGAAGGCAGTTGCTATGGCCACCTTAGTGATTATCTTTGACTTAACATTGACAGAGAGTGTGTGTCCCTGTTGGTGCTTTTAAATCTGAGAAATGTTCAATACCATTGGCCATGGCATCCTGCTGGAACACCTGTGGGGTTAGGAATCAGAAGCACTATGTTGCAATGGCCCCAATTGTACCTTTCTGGGCTTTTCCACACTACCATATAACCAGTTTAAAGCAGAAAATATGGGATTTTATTCAGTTGTGTGAAAGGGGTCTCAGGCAGGTTCCAGATGGTTTTGCTTGGGGATAGCTGCTCCTCAAAAAAGGAGCTGTGATGTGGCATTCCACAAGGTATGTTTCTATCACCAATGCTTTTTAACATTAAAATGAAACTGCTGGGAGAGATCATCCAGAGGCATGGGGCAAAGTATGCTGTACAGTGTTCACTCACTTATCGAGGGGGTTAGGTTCCAGGACCACCCGCAGTAAGTGAAAATCCGCAAAGTAGGGACACTATATTTATCTTAATATTTATACATTATTTTAGTAGTTATACACTATTTTAAGTCTTTATCACCAATTATGTGTTGATAAATCACCTCCTTCTCCTCCTGTTGCCGCTTGGGCTCCTTTTCTCTCCCTTTGGCTTCTCCTTCATCCCTTTCTTAGGCTGTAAATTGTATTTTTTATGATTTATAATAGTCTTTTAGAGTCTATTGAAAAACCGTGAAATGGTGAATCTGTGAAAAGTGAACTGCGAAGTAGTGAAGGAACATTGTATGCTGATGACACCCAAATCTACTTCCCCATGCCGTAAAAATCAGTGTTAGATAAAGATAGCATGTCTCCTCTGAATGAATGCCTAGAGCAGGTAACAGGCTGGATAAAGAAAAACAAATTGAAAGTGAATCCAGATAAGATAGAGTTGCTTATTAATACGGATCCTAACCTGAGATTGGAGGTGTGTCGACCAGTTCTGGAAGGAGTTACACTCTTCTTGAAAGACTGTGTTTGCAGTATGGTGGTGGTGGGGAGTAAGTCACCACTGGAGTACTCTGCCCAATGGGCAATTTCCCCACAATGCCTGAAAACAGACCCATGTTCCACCAAACATGGGTCTGGTTCTAGACCCATGTTTGCAGGGGAGGTGCCCATTGGGCAAAGTACCCCAGTGGATGCCATACTTCCCACCACCACCATAGGGTCCCCATGGAGTAGCCCACAGAGAGTTGTACATCAGGCATCCACATTCATGCACACCTAGGCCCCTGTTTAGATCCCCAAATAAATCCATTGTCCAATATGGCAAGGGACCCTACCTCCCAGATTCAAGACCCATGCCAACTGCCACACCTCAAAAAGTTGTAAGGAAACAATTGCAAATAAAGTGAGGGTGGGTGGGATGCCAGTCAAGAAACAACTTCTGGGACCAGCCAACGGGCTGTTCCCAACCTGAGTGAAAAAACCTCAGAGTGCTTCCATTCAGGCTTTTCCCAGAGCCAGCTAATCAGTTAAACACAGCCCCTTTGTACTGATTTGCTGCTTCCCATACTACCCAGTACATACAAGATGTTAGAAAGGAGAAGCTATTTTGAAGAGCAAAATAAGAATTCTACAGATTTCCTCCCCCCTATCCTGGACATGCTAGTTTTATAGGACTAGGAATTTATTTCCAAATCTGAGAGGACTCTCTCATGTGAATATTCACCTTTAGTCTGCGCAGGTATAAATTTACAACCTTAGATTTAATTCAATCCAATTTTTTCCTCTGACAGTTAATTTTCAGAATAACTTACATTTCTGGTTCATGTTTACTGAAGATGCCATCTTTCATTTTCAAAAAGCCATCTCTAAAATGGTAAAATGTACCTAATTACAAGAAGCTATATGGGTGGATATTGTCATAAAACAAATAGTTTGCAAAGTCATATGTTTAGAAGATGATTGAACCTTGAACCATCTGCATGCAATTTATAACAGTGGTTTGATAAATAATATCTATATTCTTTGCATACATTTGCCTCATTTACACTTATAGATAATGTTACTTAAAAATGGTAAACAACAATTAACATGTAAAGTGTTATATTATTTGAAGTAGTGCTACATGTAGAAAAAGGAACCTGTGGTCTGTCCAACAGTCAACAGCACCTGTAAGGAGCATCCAGTGGTGAATGGGTTAAACCACCGACAGGCCAGCAGTTCAAATCCACTGAGAATGGGTGAGCAACCTCTGTCAGCTCCAGCTCCCCATGCGGGGACATGAGAGAAGCCTCCCACAAGGATAGTTAAAAACATCAAACATCCCAGAGTCCCCTGGGCAACATCCTTGCAGATAGGCAATTCTCTCACACCAGAAGTGACTTGCAATTTCTCAAGTCGCTCCTGACATGAAAAGATATATAGAAAAAAATACCATAATGTGAGAAAAGTTCATTTTGTTGGGGTTTTTTTGCTAAAAATCCACAATATTTTTGAACAAAGTTGTTTACATGTTAAACACTTTTAATTACCAGATTTATGACAATGGTTGAAGTGGACACATAAATCAATAGTGCCTGTAAAACTCAGATCATGCCTTAGATGTTTTGTTTCCTAAAAGGTCCTGGAAGATCTGGGTCAGAAAACCCTATGTCAGTTATGAATGTGAAACCTAAGTCTCATTACTTGTTAGGTATTCCAAGACTGAGGGACCTTCCAGACAGGCCCTATATCTCAGGATCTGATCCCAAGTTTTCTGCTTTAAACTGGATTATATGAGTCCGCACTACCAGACAATCTGGGATAAACAGAAAACCTGGGATCAGATCCTGGAATATAGGGCCTGTCTGGAAGAGCCCAGAGATTGTGAAAGTTCCCAATATCTACTTTCCACTGCAATCGGTTCCCCACGAATCATGAAGTTGATGGATCCCCCCAACCTCCCTGTGATCTCTGGCATAAGAATTGCAATAAAGACCCTGCTTCTGCCTGTCACACTAGAGAGAGATTATTCACAGACGGATTGGTAGTGGCCATCAGCTGCTTCCAAAGCAACAGGGAAATACACCTCTATCAATTGCAGTGGCTGCTTTATGCTTGGTGTGTTGAGATGATCCTGAAGTAAATTGAGGGACAATGTGCCTTGAACACATGTCAGTAATGTATAACATTTACTGGCTTGCATCCTATTATGCTATTGTACTAATACATGGCATGTTGCTTGATCATAAGGATGGATAACTACAGAAATCTGGAGGACATGCATACACTTCACCTGATTTCAGTGGGAAATTCGTCCTCCCCCTTTTCTTTACAAAAATTACCCAACTGCTCCTAAAACCCTCAAAGGGAATGATGGTTTTGTCACCTTCCTCCATGAAATGTTTTGTACCCAGAAGTGACATGTTTTAAAGTAAAAAAGCAATAATGGAAATGACTTACACTTACCTAAAGCAAGACCTAAACCAACTGGAATGGGAGACCCCAAATATGCTAGAATTATTCCCATTAATCCCAGAGAAGTTCACTTTTCATTTCAGAAGGACTTAGTGGCTACAAGCTGCCTTTGGGAGTCACATTTTTCTCATCCCTGCTCCACCAGTTTCATATTTTCAGAATTGTGCAATTTAGATGCTTTGCACTTAGTATGAGCATAAAATTGCAACCCACTGTAACTATATCAGTCAAAATGTGCATTCTTCTCTCAGTGGTAAGGGATGGAGCTCAAGAATCAGCAAATATTATTGAGCCCAAATTAGTTTATATAGAACAAAGTATTGTATACCTTTTAAACAATCAACATTGTGGCAAAAGCCTAAGTTTGATGCAGGAAAAGTTACAAAAAGTATCTCATTTCTATCTCATTTGTTATTCTTTAATGTACCACAGGATCTGCTTTGAAATTGGTGTCCTAGTCTTCTTATTATTTAATTTTGTTGTATTGTGGCTTTGTTGTTCAGCATAAAGTAAGATAAAAACATAAAGCAGAAGAAGGCTTTCAAATTAGCATGGGGAGAGGAACACTTCAAATGGATCTGCTGCTATCATATTATAATGTTTTAAGGAGAATACTGATATTTTGTAAGCAGGTACTAGCACCAAAATCCTCTACATATTTACTCAAATGAAATTCCCACAAAGTTCATTGGGATTTATTCTCTAATATAGAAGTACAAGATTGAAATCTAAATGCAAAATAACAATTCATTCGAGACAAGGTCAATTGGACCCTTTGACCCTCTTCAGTTACCAACTTTCACCAGACAGAGGATTCATCTCCACCTGTTTTTAAAAGGGATATACTCTTGAAATTGCTGATGTGAGGAATATATTGTCCAGTAGACATTGGTGGCTGGAGAATCCTAGGGAAGTGACATGTTTCTTCTTATTTTTCTAGATGTTCCCTCCTTCCTCTGCAGCTGTTCTGAGTTATGCAGAAGCTCCTCAAGTGTCAAACCTCTGTAAATCCATTGTTGTTGAAGTAATGGATCCACTGGTCTGCCTAGCTTCTATCCATTACTCTCCAGTATATTGCGCAGTAAGGGTCCTCAAGAGAAAATGCTAGCCATTCAACAATCTGCTGTGAAGAATTTGTATGGCACTTGGCAGATAAAAGTTGTTCAGATTTGCTCCGACTTGGATGCTTTTGTTTACACAGTTCCAGTGGATGTCCAGTGTTGATGAATACATTTTAATTTGTGCGGCCTGAGGATGTGGACAGGATCCTTGGAGAAGTGAGAGCATCCACATGTTTTCTAGATTCTTTGTTTTTTCTGGCTCATTAAATAGGTCGGAGAGAGACTGGAGGAGTAGATAAGAGAAGTGATCAATGCCTCATTGCAGCAGAGCAGGATCCTAGCATGCCTGAAGAGGCTGTGATCACCTTTTTTCAAAGAAGCCTTCCCTGGACCTACCGTACTTGATAACTATATATCAGTCTCTGATCTCTCATTTTTATACAAGGTACTGCAGCATGTGGTTACTCCTCAACTCCAGGGGTTTTCTAGATGAGAAGAATTATCTCGATCCATCAGTATGGTTTAAGGCATGATTATGAGAAAGCTTTAGTCACCATTGTGGATGATCTATACAATGAACTGGACAGCGGAACTGTGTCCCTGTTGGTTTTCCTGGAGTTCTTAGGGACTTTCAATACAAATCAACGAAGCTGCCTTGCTGAGATGAGACTTGAAGGCACTGTTTTAGAGTGACTTCATCCCTTTCTGGAGAGGTGAACTCAAAACGTGGTGATGGGGAACTCATCTTCAACCCCCTATCTGTGGGATCTATGAGAGAGAAAAAGTGGGATATAAATATAACTACTAATAATGATGGTGGTGGGAGGTGTATTTCAACAACATGTTAATGGTTTTAGTTTTGCTACCCTTGTTCAAATGGGTTGAATCTAAGCTTAGCCAGGTGCAAAGTGAACCTGCTGAAATCAATCAGAACTAAATGTTCCTTCACAAATGTGTCATTGATTTTAATGGGTCTAATCTAAATATGAGCATTAGTTCTATGTATGTAATTTTTCTTTTCAAGCCACACTGAATTTTAGATGTGGCATAAATTAGACATGGCTCTTCTTATTGACACACTGTTTCTTAGGCCTTCCTTCCTCTTACACTATGGATTAGTATTGATACAAGCATTTTAAAAAGGCAAGAAAAATATCAACAATAGAATGAGCCAAGATAATGTCTGAATAGCATATGGTTGATTCTTCTCTAAGGAAACTGTTTTCTCTTTTCCTCTAGGCCAGCTGGGAGGCAACTGTGCCCTTTTTGTTCTTGCAAGGTCACACTGATTAACTGAAGATGGAAGCTTTAATTTTTAAGATGTGCTCCCCATTTGATGTAGGAGCAGATTTGTGTGGGTGAAATAATAAGTTTTACTCTCAATTTCCCTTCTAGTCAGAAGAAGCTTGATTTAATTGGATCATGTCCTGAGTCATCGCAGCAGACTTCAAGAAGATGCATAATTAATTATTTAGAGAGCAGATATCTTGTTTCAGTCATTTCACAGCCTTAAACATTTTGACTTCAGACGGTAACTCTTAAATATTTCAGCTCTTGATTAGGAGGAAAAGGTGATGGCATGCAACAGCTTTTTCCCTTCTTTTCAATTTTTCAAAGATCAGATTCCATGAGAAATAATACTTTGACATACCTATGTACTCACTGAGTTGGGTGGAACAAGAAGGGCACATTGTTCAACCTGCACCCACCAGTAATCCATAGATCAACTTACACTAGAGGGCAACTAGTAAATATAGTGGGTTCTACTTCCAGAACTCAGAATTCCTGAGCACTGGACATGTTGACAGAGCATTCAAGGAGCTGAATTCCAAAATATTTGGGTGATGTAAACATCTGCTCCAGCTAATGTACTGAGTTGTGTTTGTGGAAGATTGGTGAAGTGTTTAGAAACAGAACTTCTCCTTCATCACAAATATTTTTTTCCTTATGCACATATGTACTAACTTGCTTTATAATTACATATAATTGTCTCTTAGGGAATTAAAAACATGGCTCTTCCATTGTGCTTTCGGTGAGTAATGTCTGTCATATATCTCCGTATTACTCCCCCTCCGAACTTCTATCCTCCAGATTACCCCTTCCAAATGTCCCTGCCCATAGTGGAGTACTTCTCTGTCCCTCTCACTCCGGGTTTTATCTTTGTGTTCAAGTGGCCTGCCCTTGATTTATAGTTTTTTTGTTTTTGTTTTTTTTCTTGATTTCTTGATGTTCTGTTTATTATTATTTATTGTATTTTAAATGGTGTTATGATATGTTGTTCTTATATTTTATTATGTTGTATTGCTCTGGGCATGGCCCCATGTTAGCCGCCCCGAGTCCCCATTGGGGAGATGGTGGCGGGGTATAAATAAAGTTTTATTATTATTATTATTATTATTAACTCCACTTAGTTTGATTACTACTACTACTACTACTACTACTACTACTACTACTACTACTATTTATATCCCATTTTTTCTCCTTACAATAGGGACTGATAATTTAAAACCTAAAGTTATGCAAACATTAACATAGAATTAAATATTAATGTTATTAAACACGAACTGTTAAAATCCTTACAACTGATTAAAAATGTATTCAGAGCTAAAACCACAGCACCTCCTGTCTTGATCTTAAAAACTTCCTTCTATATAAAAGCCTACCTGGATAAAAAAAAACTTTTAGCCTGCCACAGGAAGGATAGCAGGGAGGGGGTCATTTTTGCTTCCCTGAGCAGGGAGTTCCAGAGTCAAGGGGCAACCACCAGAAAGGTAATCTCTTTCTCTTTTATGTTTCCTGATCTCTGTAAAGAGGCTTTAAATAAACTATAAACAAAGATGCAGCTGCTGTGAGATAAGTAGCTGATAAAAAGACCTTTTCTTTCTGATATAAATGATTTTAGTGTCACCCTGAAGCTTCTAGGTAGTGAGTCCTCATAGGGGCATCTATAAGAATTCCCTTTGGTCATTGCTAAAATAAGAAAGCGATGATAAAGTCCTCCAGATCACTTCAAGAAAACACAGATATTTTCACAACCCTTTCTTGAAGGTGTTTGGGAAAGGGTACATTGTCCTGCTTTTACTTATTCAAATGTTTATGCCCATAACTGACTGTTTCCCCTCTATTTGAGTCAGCAAGAGATGTGCAACATCTCCTTTTGTAAATATTGACTTTAGAGTATTTATTAGAGATATGTCAACAAAGTTTAACTGCTTTTCACCTCCATTCCCCAGGAAATCTGGACTGAGCAGTGCCATTCAGTGTCTACTTATGTCAGTAATCATTACTTATGTCAGTTTTGAGGGGAAGTCATAGGGAGGAGGGAGCAAGCTTGTTTTCTGCTGTCCTGGAGATTAGGATGCGGAACAATGGCTTTAAACTACAGGAAGGGAGATTTCACCTGAACATCAGGAAGAACTTCCTAACTGTGAGAGCTGTTAGGCAGTGGAACTTTCTGCCCTGGAGTGTGTTGGAGGCTCCTTCTTTGGAGGCTTTTAAGCAGAGGCTGGATGGCCATCTACCGAGAGTGCTTTGAATGCGATTTTCCTGCTTCTTGGTGGGGTTGGACTGGAGAGCACATGAGATCTTTCAACTCTATGATTCTATTATTCTAATCTGCATTGCCTTTTTTTACTTCACAATCTTTTATTCCATTCACCATCAAAAAGAGGTTTAGCTTGTCATCATGTTCAACTATCACCTTCCTGTGTTCCACTCTTGGAAAATCGAACAATAAGAGTTTGGTGTGAGAGCACATACTTTGCACTGGAAAATATAGCATTCCTGGCATCTTGAGGCATAGCTTCAAAAGGCTTGAGATCTGCTGACAGAATAGACAGAGGCCACAATCAATAAACCAATGGTCTGACTTTGTATAAAGAATCCGTTTTTGCATTTTGCTTCCTGTTAGAACATCTTGAGGCACATTTCTATGTCTAGAGGCTCCTTGCTGATGTTTTAATAAATGCATGATGGTTATGAGGCGGAGGCTGCATTGACACCCACACATTCACTGTTTGTACATTTCAAATGCCTGTAATGGGCTCAAGTGCTGAAAAATCAAATCAAATTATAGTCATGCAGATGTCAAATTATCCCAAAGCTCTACAGTTTTACCCCGTCTTGGGATGTAGCAAGAATACTCAAACATCTGCTATGAAAGAAACTGGCAACTATGGATTTTAAATTCTTGAACTAGAATATATTGTTTTAAGCATGAAATCGTTTGTGATCCTGATGATAATCCCAAGGTATTGTGAGAATTTATGGCAGCCTATTTCCTGGCAGATATCCAAATATCTGCACCTTGTCCAGATGAATGTTTGTGTGTGTATTCAAGTGTGCTCTACCCAAAAAAACTGCATCCAGAAAATATAATACTAAATTAAAGTAAAACAAACTCAGATATTTTTTTAAAAAAACTCAAACAGAATAGACACTTGTATATGTACTATTTCCTAAATGCTGTGAATTCCATTTACACCTTATGCAACAAAATTTTTTCTGAATGTAGAATATTACATCCTGCTGTAACAGGATGTAGGGGGCCTAGCGATATAAGGAGATTTTAAATGATATTTTTGTCCCATACATTTTGAGTATTTAGATATCAATATAGAATGTATATTTGTAAACATAGGTCAGACTCCTTCATGATGATGTTGCTACATAACCATGGGAGTGAATCCCAGCAACATGTCACAATCTCCAATTATTGGTTAGCAGCAGCTGTGATCAACATTTGACGTTCTCCCTGTCATTTAGCAAGTGGCTATCATTTCCATCTCTTTTGTTGTGGAACCTCCCTTCTGACAAGTAGAAATAGGATTCTTGTTGCCATTCTATTTCATAACAAAGATCACTTGCATGCGGTGCCATGCCGATCAACTTCTTCTTGAGCAACAGAGAAACACACAACTATTGATTACATTGGCTGCTGACTGATGAGTGGGGATTTGATGGTCCCTGTGTATGTCCTAAACAAACTGTATGCAGAAATCATGAATATGAAACAGCCACAAATAGAGTAGGCATGCATAACTATTCAGTAGGATTCCAACTACTGTTTACATGTTAGAAAATGTTTATATAGGTTCGTTGTTGTTTATTCATTCAGTCGCTTCCGACTCTTCATGACTTCATGGATCAGCCCATGTCAGAGCTCCCTGTCAACCTTTACCACCGCCAGCTCCTTCAAAATCAAGCCAGTCACTTCAAGGATACCATCCATCCATCTTGTCCTTGGTCGGCTCCCCTTCCTTTTTCTTTCCATTTTCCCCAACATCATTATCTTCTCCAAGCTTTCCTGTCTTCTCATTATGTGGCCAAAGTACTACATATTATTTTCTGGAGTATAGAAATACCTACACGTTTATATACGTATTTTCATCCAATTCTGTTGGTTCTGCAAAAAAAGTTTCACTAGAAGAGACTAAAATGTCCCATTGTAGTACAAAAGAGTTAATACGTTTCAATATCAGTTATACCTGATAATGTATCATTGTGCAGGTAGTAGTCACTGGATAAATAAGCTACTGCATGCCTTATAATATAGATGGATAAATACTACTCCCTAGAGATTTTTAAAATAGATCTTCAAAATATCTTCATCATTTTCAGGGCCCTATGGATGGCCACTCAATTAATGCATATCACAGTAAATTAATTTGCTATTAGGCAAATTGTTATTTGTACTCATTTTGTGAGATCACTTTCATTTGTAAAGGTAACAGTATGGCCACTAGAATGGATAGTTGGAAAACCTCAAAACTTTGATCTGAGATAAAATTTAGGATTTCTTTGAAGTTAAATGATAAACAGAATGATGACAGCTACACTGGTTTTTAGGATGAGTGAGCCTATGGCCTTCCAGCTGGCATTGGCCAACCGCTCTCATCATCTTTGAACATTGGCCATGTTGCTTGGGGATCAGGGTTGCAGTCCAACAACAGCTGGAGGGCCTGCTTATCCACTTTGATGTGATGTCATTTATAGACTGGAATGCATAGGGCAATTGTCCTACAAGGCACCATGCAGAGTCAGCTGTGCATGTATACTGCCAAAAATCTGTCAGCTTCCTCTTTTTAAAAGATTTCTCATGCATGTCAAACAATGATAGACAAGTCAAATATCCATATTTATGAAGACCTGTAAGTTACTATATCATGAGAAGAATATTCATTGATGAGAACTGGGGAAAAAGATAATATATTGGCTCCCTGTGAATATTTCCCTTAAAGGTCTTTAGAACGAATGTCCCAAGTAGCTCAGAGAACCAGATTATTGTGAACATGAAATTCATGGACCTTATTTGATGCATAAGACTAGTAAATGGAAATTATAGTCATGGCTAAGTGAAAATAATATATATACTGAGTTTTCATTTAATAGAGGCATAAAAGATGTTGTGCCCAATCAAACACTCTAATGTACAATAAAACACTGCCTGCACTGTGGTCACCCATATATTTAAGTCTGCTATTAGTCTCTTGTTGTGTGCATGATTGCAATTAATGCCAGAACAGTTCAACTGTTGAGACAACTTAAGATAGTTTTACTTAGCTTGCATTGTCTTAACATTGTCATGCCATTTCACTAATGTTTAGAACGACAGAGGATAGAATGGGACAGTAATATGATTTATGCTGAAGCAAGTGTTTCTGTTGTTTTCACTCTTGAAATTTAAAATTCAACTCAAAACATTTCAACTAGAACTGACCACTGTCCTAACATTATTTTAAAAATCTTCCAAAGCCATACTGTCCTGACAATTGAGGTTCCAAATCCTCTTTGTAAGAGGAAAGCCTTGGGATGCTGAGAAAGAGATGTAGTCAGTCCTGGGGGTTTGGGAGATTGATTAGGTAAGCTCCTCAACAGTGGAGACCAGATTTTCCAACGGAATCCAGATAGTGGACAGTGGAAAAAGAAAAGCTACTATACATTGGCCTTGGGAAGCTTTTGCCAGAACAGCATTTAGATAAGAAAACAGATAACCCATAAGGCCAATTTTGCCTAGATATTTGAAGATCTTCAGGTTATAATGACCTTTGGTTTTTTAAACAATTGTTTAGTATGTACTTATAGTAAGCCAAATATAGGAGCTCCAATTTCAATCATAATGAGAGGGAGAAGATATAGCAGTGTGCGAAGTACGAGCCAATGGAAGAGAAATAGGATGAGGCATCTGGTGCTGTTCTTTCTTCAGGCTCACCATCCAATCAATAGAATTCTTGGCTACTATAGTAGAACCCCATCAGACTACAAAATTCTTCTGCTTAACACCAGATCAATGACCTGGAATTGCTATATGATCAAGGACTTGATCCTGGAGAAGCAAGTTGACCTTGGATGTATTACCGAACCTGGTTAACAGATGAGAGGGGTGTTAATCTCCCTCAAACTGATTATGTTGAGAGATTTTAATAATTAAATTAAGGCACCCTCATCAGGGCCAGTTCATAATTTTATGGCTCCCATGCTAACCATAGTTTGTCTCAGTTGATATCTGGCCCACCGCATATAGCAGGCCACACTCTTGTTCTGTGTTTCATTGGACTGAATGATAATAATGTGTGGGTATGAAAGGTTCAAAGAACCCATTTTCATGGATAGATTACTACCTAAGAAGCTTTAGATTTGCTGGGATTCCTAACCCACAGGGGCAGTTGATTGATTAAAATGGTCCACTCTTACAGACTAATGAATCCCAAAGGATTTCTGAATGTTCTGGAGAGGAAAGAAGGCAAGCATGTGAGAGGTAGGCACAGGTGAGAGGAGAAAGCTGAGTTGCTGTGCAGAGAGGTGAGGGTCCTGGCAAGCAGGCATGGGGCTGAAAAAAGAGCTTCTTTTATCCCCATGTCTTCTTGCCAGGACCCTCACTCGAGTATAAGCTGAGGGGGGCTTTTTCAGACCTATAAAAGAGGTGGAAAAACTCAGCTTATACTTGATATATGGTACTTTTAAAATATGACAATAGCTTCCTGATCATATACGAGAGAGAGGGAAAGGAGAAGTGGGGAAAGGAGCTAGCTTTTTCCATACATTGTAAAGGACATAGAAAGGTCAGTGGATATTTAATCTGATGGCACACTCATCCAGCAAGTGACTTAAAAAGCTGTACTGTGAGTAAAAATAAAATAAAACAAACAAACAAACAAACAACAAACCTGAAGAGTAAGGAGTGAAGTTCTAAAGTTTCCCTGTATAAATTTACTATGGAAAATATAAGCACTATTGCTGACCTTCAGCCAAAAGCAGAGTATGGCTTTGGGGTGATACCAAGTTCATCTTAATCAGTGGAAGGCCAAAAAGCTAATTAAACTCTCTAACAAGGAATTAGCATAATCCAAACGAGGGAATACGTGGAGGTCTATTGCAGCTCAATTTGGAGAAACAAACTCTGACATCCAGATTGTTGCTTGAAGGGGCAACTCATCAAATGTATAGGACCTCTTAGTGAGGAATAAAGTGAGACTAAATGAAATTGTAATTGCTTAATGTGAGAAAAATTATGTGTTAGGCTTGGAGGGGTTTTATATCCCCTCTCCCAGGCAGCTAAAAAGATCAAGCTGTACAATCAAAGGCGTTTCATCGCTCCTGCCTTTGTTGAGAGTCATATGGTTGTAATGTGCAACAATGTTCATGAGATTATATCTGCTCATTAGCACAGCAACACCTCCATTGTCATTTTCAGTTGCTGTTATTTGCCAGAGAGATAACAAGCTGAATTCTTCAGAGGGACTGCCATACAAGCTTGCCATACAGGCAGCCATGTGTACAGATAATGTCTCTGCTTGATGTTTGTTAAGGGCTGGTTTCCTGAGACCAAACGACCAAATTCTCTCTCTGTTACATCTGTTTAAAGAGAAATAGATTTCAATCAGGTCAGAAGAACCATACATCTCTGTAAGGTGCACTGTGAAGATTTGAACATCAAAAATCTTACTCCAGATTGGAAGAAAAACTTCATCATATAAACTAAAGAAATAGAGGTGAACATTGACTTGCTGTATCTCAAATTGTAATGGGAAACGAATTGCGGAATTACCATTGATCAGAGATTCGCTTCTACCTCCAGTGACTAGATTTGGGATAATTATCATTATGTATATACTTCATATATTTCATTTCTCCCTGACCTTGCTGTTTATAATTCTGTATTCCATCATTCCATCTAAATGATACATAGTTGAAAGCTACAAATACTTTCAATCTAGGATAGTATTTCAAGCCCATACCTGCTGGTGATTCTCATATCAAGGAGATACTGAATCTATTCTGAAATTCAATCTAAATTGTAAAGGAGATTTCCATGATGATGGAGCTATCTTTAAATATATTCAACACTTTTGGCTAGCTTCTTTAAAGTCTGGATGGGATGGATTAATATACATATATCTGAAATGAGAAGTACTACCAATCATGGTTCATGCATTCCGATCCATGAAACCACCTTCCATTTTTCATCCAATTCAATGTCCACTATAGGTGCCCAACTAGAGGACAAGATTTATGGTGGCTATGAGTGATAAGAGTTTCTCATCACTCACATGACCTTATAGGTATGAATTCTGTCCAGACTTTGAAAGAGCTATCCAAGATGCTGAACATATTTTATGGATATACTCATTTTGGAAAGTCCCTTTAAAATTTAGATTGAATTGCAGAATGTATTAATAATTTAAGCTTGTTGTTATTGTTTTAAGATACTGTTTAAAGGTTGTGTTGTTTAGTGGACGAATAGAATCCCTCTGGATATGACACAAGGAAATCATGAAGGCCATTCCTTTGTAACTGGTAGTTAGAAATTTCAATCTCATGAATGATTGCAACTAACCTTGGTAGAAAATATGGGTCATCATGCATGAATTTCCTAATTTTCCCTTTTCAAAAATCATAACTATCAATGATTACTTTTTTCTTAAATATATTTTTGCATATACAATAATTTAAATAAAGCAGCATAAGCTGTTTCATGTTAGCAAGCTTTATCCTTGAGGAATTCAGATTTTATCATGAAACTGTATGCCTACACTGAGTGTTTATATAAAGGTTCACACCGTTTGTCAGGAAATACTACTTTTTTCTCATAATGCACAAAAACCAGTTGTTACAGCACATTTGCACGTTCCAAGTTATTATCTCAGTGTAACTTCAATTGAGGCCAATTGAGGTGTGTGAACCCACATCTTTTTCATATAGGTCTATTGCACACATGATACATGTCTGAAAGGATAGTAAAAGTTAGTGTTCATAATCCTATACCTGGCATCCTATTTACTAATCCCAACTAGAATAGATCTACTTTCTCAGTTGTTGCAGGTGAACACATAAATTCAATTCATTGAAGATCTAAAAACAGGATCTAGATATGTTTGTAAGTGCTGAGTGTGGGTGTGAACGGGGTAAACCTCTTAATTGAATTTTATGTAAAAGGGATTTAAAGATGTTTAGCATTTGTTGAATAAAATTTGAAGCAGTTATTATTTATTTATTTAAATGTTTGTATCCTGCTCTGTATCATGAAATCTCTATCTGACATACAAGTAAAATAAATTTAAGCATTTAATAAATAGCTTTAAAACATAAAATAATCAAAAATTTGGCAGGTTTAAATAGTTTTAAAATATCACAGCAATTTAAAATCAAGCAAAAACATATTGGAATAAATTCACTAGGCCCAAAATGTTTTTATAAATAGCCATTTTTTTATTTTGTGCCAGAATGAGGCTTATTTTGCTGCCAATTCAACTTTTAAAGGAAGGACCTTCCACAACAGGGTTTCTGCAACATAGAAGTTCCATATTCTACAAGTGTAAAGGAAGAACTCCCCAAAGTACTGAGCTCTCAAGCTGTTTAAGATATTAGATATCACCATCCACATTTTGAATTTATGCCAGAAGCACAGTGGGAATTCTTGGCATGATAGCTGAAAGAAGAGTTTTCTGATAGATTAAAAGAATGGTCCTGTTATCTATCTCATCATAATCTTTGGCCACCTAAGCAGCCACTGCAGACCACTGCAGGACAAAACTTTGGGGAACTGAATTGGAAGCCCCAGCTCTTTTTCATATTTTTAAAATCTATGTGCAATTTCCATTTCCCTACTGTGACAACATTCATTCTCCTCTCTTCCTAGTACTGTATTTCTTAGGTCCAATTCATTTCAATAAACAGAGGGGAAAGGCACCATCACATATTTTTTCCAGGTTCAGCTGTAGTATTCTCCTTTCTTGCTCTTATACTCAATCTTCTATATGTATAAAAGAGTGATGGAATCACAGCAGAGGACAAAACAACCAAACTAAACACCCTACAACCTCGAAAATTGACAGCACAACCCCTCATCCACGCCTCTAGGTTGATACAACAAAAATAAAAGAAAAATAAAGTCCTAATTAGAGGGAGAGGAATAATTGTTTTTATCCAATTGCTGCCAGTTAGAAGGCTAAGCTCCACCCACTTGGTCTCCTAGCAACTCACTCACCCCAGGGAACAGGCAGAGTTAGGCCTCACTTAGGCCTCTTCCACACTGCCTATAAAATACAGATTATCAGATTTGAACTGGATTATATGGCAGTGTAGACTCAAGACCCTTCCACACAGCTATATAACCCATTTCTAATCTTATATTATCTGCTTTGAACTGCATTACCTTGACTCCACACTGCCATATAATCCACTTCAGTGTGCATTTTATACAGCTGTGTAGAAGGGGCCTCATATAATTCAGTTCTAAGCAGATAATATAAGATCATAAATATACAGTAGAGTCTCACTTATCCAACATAAACAGGCCAGCAGAATGTTGGATAAGTGAATATGTTGGATAATAAGAAGGGATTCAGGAAAAGCTGATTAAACATCAAATTAGGTAATCATTATACAAATTAAGCACCGAAATATCATGTTATACAACAAATTTGACAGAAAAAGTAGTTCCATGTGCAGTAATGCTATGTAGTAATTACTATATTTACAAATTTACCACCAAAATATCACAATGAATTTAAAATACTGACTACAAAAACATTGACTACATTGCGTTGGATAATCCAGAACATTGGATAAGCGAATGTTGGATAAGTGAGATTCTACTGTAATATGAAATAATTACTGTGGTAGAATAACACAGAACAATATAATCTCTAAAACCAGGACAGTAAATAAAGAGCAACACTCTGAAAGCAGGGAAATTAGGAATTCCATAAAGGAAACAATCAAGGCCAGCTAACACCTCCCAAAAAAGGATTCTTCCAGAAAGGAAGCTGAGAAGGGAGTGAAGCAGTGTGTATTACCAAAGTCATTATTATTATTATTATTATTATTATTATTATTATTATTATTATTATTTTGCTGTGAACCGTGAAAATGAATACAATCTGGCTCCAAGTATTCAAGAACACTAAAATCAGAATATAGAAAACTTACTGTGGTATAATAAAACAGAACAATACAATCTCTAAAATCAGAACACTAAATAAAGAACAACACTCTGAAAACAGGGGAATTTCACACAGGAAACAATCAGGGCCAGCTAACACCTCCCAACAAAAAATTCACTCAGGGAGGAAACAGCCAGGCTTTAAAGCTGCAAGGCCATTACATGCTAATCATTTCCCATAATTGCAGCATTCATACTTGCCTCCAACAGACAAAAAAATAAAAAATATTGTATATTCACAACCTTTAGGAAATAATATCCCCTGATGGCGCAGCGTGTTAAAGCGCTGAGCTGCTGAACTTCTGGACTGAAAGGTCGCAGGTTTGAAATGGAGGAGCGGAGAGAGCCCCCACTGTTAGCCCCAGCTTCTGCCAACCCTAACTTCAAAAACATGCAAATGAGAGTAGATGAATAGGTACTGCTCTGGCGGGAAGGTAGGAGGAATCTACGGACAATGTCAGCTCTTTGGCTTAGAAATGGAGATGACCACCAACCCCCAAAGTCAGACATGACTGAACTTAATGTCAGGGGAAAACCTTTACCCTTTACCTTAACTTATTATTGTGTATATTGACTTTTATGACTGTTTTAAATCATGTTGAAGTTTTACTGCTCAGTTTAATGTTTTATCTGATTTGTGCTGTCATGTCTGGGCATGGCCCCATGTAAGCCGCCCTGAGTCCCTCCGGGGAGATGGGGCGGGATATAAGAATAAAATTATTATTATTATTATTATTAACTACCACCAATTCCTCAATACTTTATTTCCCATACCACCATACTTCACCACAGCAATGCGTGGCCGGGCATAGCTAGTGGTTATATAAAGCCAACTGCATGTGAGAAAAAACTCGAGGAGAATGAGAGATAGACAAAGAAATATTTCTAACATGTTTACTCCTTTCACACTTGGTGGATTTTAATTAAATAATGGGACTCAAATAAATGCAATAAAATAAACAATAATTTGCTACCCCTTTCATAATACCCCAAATTAGCTGATGTGGTTGCCACATTGTTCCTAATGGCCAGTCTTGTTCTGTTATTTTTAAGTGTGTCAAGGGATAAAATAATTCTCATTGTTTGCATATATGAAATTTATTTCCCATCTTTCATTTTAAAATGGTGTACAGACGGCTAAAGCAATGGATAAAACTTTTATCAGAAACATTCTTGTAGCACAAACTTTTTCCAAACATGATGTGTTCAAGGAATCTTATGACCTTATCACATGAGCCAGCTGAAGCATCCCACTTTGTCTGGCTTCACCACTGAACAGGGACAGTGGCTCTATCATGGCGACACTTCTTCCACTGCATTGGGAAGTGTCGCCTGAGTGGTGAAGATCCATGCTGGCTCCATTGGAGGGAGCACAACTTGTGCAGGCTCCCATGCTGGGAGGGATATGTCTTATGATGCTTCCATTCCAGTTGTTCGTGAGGCTTCTGCTTGAAGTCCAGCAATATCGTGGGATGGGCAGTGTGTCCATCCATCACTGGACTGGCGGGGAAACATCCTAAGACACTTCCCAAACCCCATCTAATGAGGTCTTTAGTCTTGTGTGCTGACATATACCAAGAATTGAGACCATTGAGTTCACCTTGTTCTACATAGAAATTTACTGAATTGTTCTATAACCCTACTATGAAATACTTGTCCTTACATACACCCAATACAGTACTACCACCTTATCCATGAAGGACACATTCCAAGCCCCCCCCCCCCCCACACACACACACTCCATCTATGCTTTAAACCATGCGTATTAGTGAACTGAATCCTATATTTTGACTACAATTGGGCTGGAAACATATCACAGCATTAAATTGGACAACCTAAAGAGAGTCACAAATGCTTGTTTGTGGGAGGGGAAGGATATTAATTTTGATTTAATTTGAATCAATATTAATTATTTGTGGCCATTTACCTAAATGTTTTCATTTGTCCTTTGTAGTCGCAGTAATAAGAGAGAGAGAAAAAAATCTTCATTTCTTTTACAATACTGAGACTCTCATCAAAACACTTAAAGCTTGATTGAAGAAATGTTCTAAATATTAGTTTTTAAAAGCTTCATTTTTATATTGATTTGCGGTTTCAGATGGTAGTTTTTGCATTATGTACATAGTCATTCATTTCTACAGATATGCCATGTGTCTTGACACATGCTGTTTCTAGACACATGACTAGTTATTCCAGAGTACAGATGTACATCAGCTGTAACAATCATTTAGATTTTGTCATACTGTTGTGAAAGTTAAATTGCTCATGAAAACAGTTTCCTTCAGTAGGGCAAAGAGCAATGCAATTATAGATTGTACTGTAGCACTTGCAAAGACTGGATATGACTTCTTACTATCACTGTACAAAGAATTTTTCCCAATCTTGACCAAGGGTTGTTAGTATGGGTTTTCATTAATTTCTACCTTTCTTCTTCTAAACCAAGTCCTGCAGAATGAACAATTTGGATCCCTTTCAAATTGGATTTTGCCTTCATATTTTTGCTAAAAGGCAGAGTACATTTTTTTTGTTTTGTTTTTTTTGTCAGATATCTGAGGTGGTGGCATATTATTGAAGTATAGTGATCATCATCAAAACAGATACCATGCTACATGGTTCTTCCATGTAGAAGCACTACAGACCCTCGGTAATCTCATGATGTTGTCAAGGATATGAGTTATAGAAGCATTAGGGCGGAATGGCTTAGTTGCTATATGTAACCCCCAGTGTTAGCATTTGATTACAGTAACATCTAGGAGTGAGCATATCATACCCATGCTAAAGTCATTCCACTGCTTGTTGGGCAAAGTACAAAGTATTGGTTATAACCTTTAATGCCTTACATGACTTGGGTCCAGGTGACCTACAGGATCATCTTCTCATATATAATTCATCCCATACACTTAAGTATTCTGGGAAATATTTACTTCAACCAGCCAGACCTGATTGGCAATGGTTACCCAGAGGCTGTCTCTAGAGTCTGTGGAATGATCTGCCAGAAGAGCTCTGACATCTAAATGAGTTGTCATATTTCAAGACACAACGAAAGATCAATCTCTTCTGGCAGGCCTACCCTGCCAATTTTAAATTGTGAATTTTAAATTTACATTGTATTTGCATTTTAATATATGAATTTGTATTGCACTATGTATTTTAATATATATATATTGTGGTGGTGTTCAAAGATGAAGTATTTTGGCCACATCATGAGAAGACAGGAAAGCTTGCTAAAGATCATGATGCTGGGGAAAAGGAAAGAAAAAGGGAAGAGAGGCCAACCAAGGGCGAGATGGATGGATGATATCCGTGAAGTGACTGGCTTGACCTTGAAGGAACTGGGGCCCAGCGACGGCCAACAGGAAGCTCTGGTGTGAACTGGTCCATGAGGTCACAAAGAGTCAGAAATGACTGAGTGAATGAAAAAGAAGAAGGTGGTGTGCATTGTTGTTGCAACTGATCTGTATCTCAGACTTGTTCAGGTGGCCCTTTTCTAACAACAGAAGGGTGAGTTGACTTTTCAAGTATCAACAATGCACCTTTCGCATAAGTTTCCACCTGTATCCAGCCCAGACAACATGAAAAAAGAATCAGAGGGGAGAGTTTATCCCACCATTCCTGGCTGCTTTGCTAAAAGGTCAAAAAGTGTGCTAATAGCTGAGGAAACATCTGGAATGCTTGCCTTTTTACAAGGGACTTATATAAGCAGAGTCCTCCCCCTCTTCCCCCTGCTCTCTTTCCTCTATTATGGCTCTATGAGGACATTTAACTTTCTTCCCTATTCTTCATTCCCTTTCTATATGCAAATACAGATATTCCATAAACCAAAATAACTTCTGATATGAAATATTTCAGATAAGGGAGACTCAACTTGTATAATCTGGAGTGACTTAAAAGAGATGTATTGGCATTACTGTATCTGGTAGCTTATAGTCACAACAGGATACTCTTCTCTTTCTCCTTAACCCAAGGTTTTCTTTGTATGGAGAAAGAATGGGGACAGATCTAAAAGAACTGAGACTCATTGTTCATGTCTCTGCTATCTGTAGATTCAAGATTGCTAATTAAATCTTCAGAAGTTATTCTGAAAGATTTTTTTTCTATGTCAAAGTGAACCTTGCTTCCAGTTGGATGTGTTCCAAATCTATTCAAATCACCCTGATTCTGGGTTGTTGTGTGTTTTCCGGGCTGTATGGCCATGTTCCAGAAGTATTCTCTCCTGACGTTTCACCCACATCTATGGCAGGCAGCCTCAGAGGTTGTGAGGTTGTGAAACGTCAGGAGAGAATACTTCTGGAACATGGCAATACAGCCCGGAAAACACACAATAACCCTGTGATCCCAGCCATGAAAGCCTTCGACAACACATCACCCTGAACAGGATCTGTCCAAATGCAGTAGTACACACCTATTCTTTATTAGCAATGTATATTAGAAATGAGACATCTTCAGATATATTTAGATTCATTTTTGAGCCTACTAAATGTTCAATTGCTTTGGGAACAATAAATTATCATTTCTTATTAATGAATTGAGAGAATCTACTTCATCTGATTTTAAACATATGGCACCATATAAGCCACAGAAGTCTTTGTAACAATTATAAATCATGATACAGAAATGTTCATGTTCATTAAAGCAATCCAAATTAAATTAAATAGCAAGCTTTAATAGATAACACTTTCATTTGTTTATCAGTCTGTCAACTGAGTGAGTGCTTGCTTTGACGTAACTGTGCTCAGAATCTCTCCACATGCATTTTCCAATTACATGTGTTAAGGTAAAATATGCAATTCTTTTAAAGATAATGACAGTAATTCAGTATGGTACTTACGTAAGTGGATTTACCTCTGTGGGAACTAAGCTGTTATCACAAACATCTATATTAAGCAAGGAACTGTCATAATGTTACTATGTAGGGAGCCAGTGAATGGACCATTGTGCATCAATAAAGTCCAAAGCACATCTTTGCTGATGCCTTGATAAACATCTTTGCCATTCATGAGGCATATTCTGTATCACCTCTACTATGTAGCCAAGTATGCATAGAGTGCAGTACAGAATCAACACCAAAATTCCCATAGTAGAATAAAATAGTGGATTTTTCTTACAATACATGCAACAGAAATTGCTTTGTAATATTAAGAGTATTCTATTTTCAATCAGAAATGTATTGTGAAAAAATTGTGCAGTTGAAACATATTTGCAGACTAGTACACAAGAACGATTAGTTTGCACAATTGTTACTAACTGCCTATCCCATTTACTGTATGCATACACCTATATATCCTTTCCAAGTTTTAGATAATGTTGTGATTGTAGAACTTAGGAAGTCACAATTTAGCAGACCTGCTCCCCTATGTACTTGTTTAAGGGACATACATTTGACACTGTTCACAACTTACGCTAACTTAAAAGAGCAATGTACTTTTGTATTAAGGGTAAATCACAACTGCAATTATGTACAAACTGCATTTTTGGCATCCTCCCAGATATTTCAAGAAATTAAGAACAACATTATCCACAAATATTTACTAACTGGCATGTATTTAAACAAAACAGTATATACTATGGAGATTTTTTTAGATAGGATGTGATATTAATTATATATACGTTTTTAAGGTTTTTATAATGTGTTTTAACAATGTTATTAATGGAACTGTTTATATTGTTTTGTTTTTATGATTGCATTTGGGCATTAAATTTTGCCAATTTTTGTAAGCCGCCCTGAGTCCCCTCAGGTGAGAAGGGCGGAGTATAAATGTTGCAAATAAATAAATAAATAAATGCCAAGTATCAACACTTCTGTCCATTAGTCTCTTTATGGAGATCTTCTGAACATACAGGAACTCTTAATAAATATAATTTTTCAGCTCCACCTAGTCCAGAATAAATGGGAATCAAAAACTGTGTATTTGTGTATAATGTACATTCAATTTAAAATTGTAAAAGTAAATAGTAGTTTCAGTTGTATGATAGGTTTGGTTATTGATTCCAGTTCAGGCTTGTGCAATCTTTTCCTCCCTCCCTCTTTATTCTTTTTTGTAACAGAACTCAGAAGTTCACTGATTAAAATTGCAAAGTAGTTGATAAGTACTTCAATCCAACAAGAACTTGTATACACAAAGCAATTCTGCATTTAAGTTGTTGACAGTTCAAGGATTTGAACACAACAGTATTATACAGTAGCAGCTGAACAAAGACTAGTCCAAGGTGATAGATCTATATTTAATCAATTACTGCTGAGTAACACTAATGTTGAGAGTGGTTGCAACTGGTACAAAACATGAAAAATAATTTTCCCCACACCGCATCTTGCATTAAAAGTTGCATTGGAATACATAAAGCCTTGAAGAACTATTACCAGTCACCCAAGGACTAGATATTAAGCTATCCCCTCATTCAATCCAGTGTTGTGGATTCAACAGTCCATTTCACACAATTAGTATGCTTCATATAATATTTTTTTTCAAAATCTTCAGATGACTTCATAGTCAGGACAGAAACAACTTTAGATTTGAGTCAAATGTTGGAGCACCTGATACTGACAGATCTATACATCCAGGCCCAGGGTTTTGACTGCTTGACATCTTACATCTGACTTTGAATCCTTGTATATTGCACCATGACAGCACCCAATTAGGATAGTGAAGTCCTTTTTGAGAGATGTGTCATCTTTAACAACTGTATGGCAAGCAGGTAAGAGATGATCCTGTACATGTCAGAAATAATTGCCTTCTATGAAATTTTCTGAATGAAAAGTTAGGGAAGAGGATTTCAATTCAGATCATTTTTAAATAGTGTTTGAAACAATATTTCCTATAGAAAATTTGCAGATTTTGCACATAGTAAGTCCCTGACTACAGCATTTCCCATACAAAACTGTTTTCTGTGCAAATATACCATGTATTAAATTTGTACAGAATAAGTACAGAATTTATCACATATGGTATTTTACACATAAAACATTTTTTGCATAGGAAATGCTCTCATCGAGGACTTATTATGTGTACATTTTGCAGATAAAATATTGTTCTAAACAAGAAACATTGTTTATCATTTTATTATGTAGCATTTTTATGCATGTGTGTATGCACACACACACAAACAACAATTACACATACATTTTGTGTAGCCTAAGTAATTTTAAAGATTCTCATTAGTCCAGAATTCTTTTTGACAGTGTTCCCTAACATTCAATAAACCATACTTGACTGTTTTTTAATTGAATGCTTTCTCTCCATCCCTACAAACGAATAGATTCACACATTTAGAGATAGAAATGTTCACAAAGTACATCTTATTCAGAAATAGGACAGAAATAACTTCAGGATTTTTAAAATAAAGCTTTCAGAGTTTTCCATCCCTAGTATACACACATACTTTCAGACTACAAACTGACATATGCAATAAGTGGGTGGTTTGAACTGTCCTATTATGTAAGCTGATAGATGCTCTAGTATCTTGATGTCTGTTATGTTGGATAGGCCCAGAGTGTACACTTTACAAAGATTAATTAACATTTTTGTATTCTTAGAAAGTTTGCATTGTGGCCTATAGTTTAAGTCTCCACAAATGAATCTCATTGATTGGCCATGTGATGAACCTGAATGTCAGCATGCAATAATATTATACTTAACAATTTAATGAGTTTCCCCTGAAAACTTTCCATAGTGCTTCACAATTATTTTCTGGTACAATCAAGGAATTCTGTTCTAAAAGTAAAGTGCCATTGTCTTTGAGGTCATTTATTGAGCATTATATGTTTTAATTGCTTTATAATTATTTTCCATTCTCTGGGGATATGAGGATTGCTTGATTTCTTTTTCATCAACATTTGGTTGATCTTATTGCTACTAGGGAAATAAGTCCTTGAGATACTTCAGAACTTTTTCACTTTCTTCCCCCACCTTTCCTTTCCTCCTCTTCACATTATAATGCAGTGACAAATAATTTAGCATATGATACAGCTCAATAGAGAAAATGATTAGTAGCAGGAAACTGCTCTTAAAGAATCAGGCTGGTACATTGGTCAATAATTTTAAACACAAGTGTGAATGTAAGGTCTGAGCATTAGCAGTCCTTTGCTAGCTTTCTGTTTTACATGCATCTTACCAAAGCAAACCAGATTTGGTATTTTACAGGCTAGAATTAGGCATTAACTTATCGTCCTCAGAGAATAAGTGGAAGCTTAGATGTATTACTATGTTATGTATCATAAAGACATGTGTAAATGTTAATTTTACAGAAACGTAACAAGATGGTGTCAAACTAACATATTGTAAAGGACAAGAATCCAAGATGAACTCTGGTGGAGCGGAATTCGACATGAGTTTTCTTCTACATATGTTTGAAGACTGATACTGTTGCTTATTTCATTGATTCACATATTAATATGCATAGATAGAAATGCAAGGTTATGTATGGTGTCAATAGAACAATGTGATAATATGTTTATTAAGCTAAAGAAAATGTCACAAAACTATTTATGTTGTAAATGATTCATTAGACAGAGATGAACATAAGAATTAGACTTCCTTATCTAACATTCTCTTTTATACATTGGCCAACCAGCTGTCAACTTGGAAAGTTGTCTGAGGCCCCATCTACACTGCCATATAAAATCCAGCGTAGACTCATATAATCCAGTTCAAAGCAGATAATCTGGATTATCTGCTTTGATAATCTGTATTATATGGCAGTGTAGGAGAGGCCTGGAATTGTACTGTTCCCCCTTGTACTCTTTCCCTTGAATTCCTCAATTATTACTATAAGATGTGATGGGAAACCTTGCAACAGTGATTTCCAAAGTTTTGTTCTCCGGTTGTTTTGGATTTCAAGTCCCAGAAGCCCCAGTTATCTTGCCAATGCCCAGGAATTCTAGGAGTTGAATTACTAAACACTTGGAGGATCAAAGTTTGGGGATCTTTGCTTTATAGTGTTAGTGAAGATGTGCTTCCTTTAGTATGTCCTTGCGCCCCTTTCTTCACTGCCATATAAAATCCAGATTATCTGTTGAGAACCGGATTATATAGCAGTGTAGACTCATATAATCTAGTTCAAAGCAGATAACGCAGATTATCTGATTGGATAATCTGTATTATATGGCAATGTAGAAGGGTCCTTAATTTACCACTATTCACTTTCAGTGGATCTGTGGGTGTATAGTTGAATACAGTATCTCAGAGGGTTGTGGAGTTTCTAATTTTGTAGATCTTTAAACAGAGTTTGTGTGAGTATATTTCTGGAGTTCTTTGCTTTATATTCCTGCATGTGAGGGAGTAGAATGAGATGGTCCTTATGATCCATTCCAATCAAAGATTTCTGTGAGAGAGGGAGAAAAGCCTCTCCCTGTCTTCTTTCTCCAACCTTGCATAATGTTCTATATTTGTAGTTGTGTGTCTTCAAGTTATTTCCAGTCATGTTAACATATTTATCTTTTTCCTAAACCGAATAACCAATATCATTTTATCTCAGTTAATTCAAGAGAATGAAATGTGAATGCAAGGCTGGTACTCCCCATAAATGCAGGACTGGCATTATGCAGATTTTACAAACTGGAGAAAGAAGAGGGTATAATCAGAAGAAGAAGGTACTTGAGGAAGACAGAAGCATGCTATATTAGTTCCATACTTAATGTCCAGGATGTTGTAGGCCAGCTATTCTTTAGAAATTATCTCCTTTTGCAATGCAAATGTTATGTGTAGGCGCCGAACCTGAATGAACACTCATGGCATTGTTCTAGCAGTGAATTTCACAGTTCCTCCTACATGTTTCCTGTCTCCCTCAAGGTTATAAGCAATTTGTCATCACATCTGATGGGTAAATTAGTAAGATATAACAGGGAAATAAATAGGATATTTACACATTGGCAAAGTACCATTTTGATAAACAGAGAATTGGGAATGCTCTTCTTAACAGAAGAATACTGACATTAAAATGTAGTCTGTAGAATGCTTAGTCCTGCATTAGATCATAGGGTGGTTCTACAAAGTCACATAAGACAGTTCCAAACTGGTAAGAAACATACTGGTGTGAGGCTGCATTAAGGCCACACAGAGGTGCTGTCAGCCACAGCAGTCCCATAATCCTGCCATACTGAAACCGGTTCATCACAGCTGGAAATAGAACAGGATTCTACCCCCTCCAAGCACCCAAACTGAGCTCTCAAAAGTCAGAAAAGTGGCACTTACCTTGATCTGTGGGTTCTTTACTTCCTAGTCAATGCCATGTGACTGGACAAAGCAACTTGAGCACCCTCCCCACTCAGTTGCATGGCATCAGCCATGAAGCAAGGAACCTGCAGATCAAGGTAAGTGTCAGCTTTTCTGTGTTTTTTTTTGGGGGGGGGGCTATATTGGGGGCTGATTTTAAAACATGCTGCTGAGAAAAAAAATCAAAATAGCAGGTAAACAATGGCTACTTCATTAGCATTTACTTTGGAGGCTTTGTCATTAGAGCCTTGTGACAGGGCTAGGAAACAGGATTAGCATCCTACTATGCATGGTCACTCAGAGTTCTTCTACAACCCGGGAGGAAGGTCAAAATAACCCACTTCCTCCCAGGTTTCAGTCCCCACCCCCTCCCATAATCCCAGGCTTTTCCTTGGGGGTAGCTAGATGGCATCCAGACTCCCCCAAAACTTACCCAAGGGGCCTGCACTACCATCAGGCCCCTCTGTAGAGCACTCCTAAAACTTGAAAATGACTCATCAGGAGATCACACACACACACACCTCCTGATGTACCTTTTTCAAGTATCAGGAGGACTCTATGGAGGGGCCTGTACTCCTAGCACCCCTCTGGTAAGTTTTTTTTGGGGGGAAGTGGGAGCCTTTGGTCTCCCCACAAGCCTGGCACCTGGAAAAATCTGAACCTTAGCTCAAGTTTCATATCTTTACAGGTGTATATAGTCTTAGGTGTATGCCTCCTCCATGTAACACCCCTAAGCAGCGTGAACACTGGAAACCAACACGGAGGCCAATAAACAATCTAATATACAATAAACAATCCAGGAGACTGTAAATCCAAGCTACCTTCAGGTCCTCTTGAGGGAACTCTGCCTCACGGGCTCCAAGTATGCCAAACACTGGCGACGGAAAACATGGACCTTTTGTGGATCTCCCGAAAACTTGGTGGGCAACGCCAGAGTGGGAAGACGTACACCACGCTCTTTCAAGCTGCAGATCTCTCCCCCCCCCACCCCCGTTCCCGAATCTTGTCCTGTATGGGATGGTATATTGAGGCACGGGTGGTCCGGCTCCTGGAACTCCAGGACCGGCTCCGGCTCCTTGACCATCTGTCATATTGGCTTTTGGTTTCCGAGTGCTTTTTGTGGCGGTGTCAAACTGTAACACCCCTAAGCAGCGCAAACACTGGAAACCAACATGGAGGCCAATAAGCAATCTAATATCTTTATTAAAGCAATAAAAGTTCTAAACAAAAATAAGCAGAGTATATAGTCCAGCAGTTGACCTTTTAGAGAAGATCAAAATTAGTCCAATAAAATGAAGTTATATGACCATTATTAAAGTCCAAAGTCTATAATCCAAATAACCGAAACACACTCAAACTCTTTGGAAGTTTGAGTGGGGAAAGAGCAAGGTTTCACAGGGAGATTCTTGAACTAAAGTCCAGAACAAGGATTCAAGGCTAGGCAAGGTATTTCGTGGTGGATCTGAAACGCAGTCCAAACTTGGCAAGGAGTGGAACGCAACTCCCGGTCTACTCGTGAGTAAGCGCACCGGAGGGCAACTTGGAAGCTCAGGAACAAGAGTCGATGTTCTTCAATGAAAAGTCACGTTGACACCGCGATAGGGAAAACCCAGTGCAGAACTTTTATGGAAGTTCAAGAGCTCCCCCCAAGCAGGTGTTTAACTCCCCAAATCTTCCCAGAGAACGGAGCTGTTTCAACATCGTACCAGATGCCTGCCTCCCCGAAACTTCCCAAGGGAAACGGTTTAGCCACAATCGCCTCTCTCCACTAATCTCGCGCTTCTCCTTAAAATCTGCCTTTGGGAGCGATCTGTTTTGAGAAAAGCCTTCCTATCAAACCCCAAGCTTTCCGGAGAAACAGGCTCTGTTTCAAGGGTGTCTCTAATTGGTTCTGGCATGAAAATGTCAACAGGAGACATCTGGAAAGGAACAGAATCTTGCTGAGATGGAAAAAAGCCCAAATCCTCTTCAGTTTGATCTATGATGGCTGTGGGGTCATGGGCCAAAGGTCCCTGAGACATCACACTCCAGCACCTTAATGGGATAATAGTCCCTGGTACCTACTTTTTTCCTAATCTGTACTGTATAAAACTATTTGTACTTTTCTGGCCCACTACCCTTTTTAGGAGCCAACCCAGGTTTTTATCAAAGTGTGCTTATTGTTTATTGGTATATGTGATTTTATTTGTTTATGATTTGTTTTTATTGCTGAGTTTTATATTGCTTATTGCCTTGGCTTGGCCCCATGTAAGCCACCCCGAGTCCCCTCGGGGAGATGGGGCGGGGTATAAAAATAAAATAATAATTATTATTATTTAATTAATGTTTAATTAATCCAAAGTAAACTGGGAAAAGTAAAAGTAAAAGGAGCCCCAGTGGCAAAGTGTGTTAAAGCGCTGAGCTGCTGAACTTGCAGACTGAAAGGTCCCAGGTTCAAACCCCAGGAGCAGCATGAGCAGCCGCTGTTAGCTCCAGCTCCTGCCAACCTAGCAGTTCAAAAACATGCCAATGTGAGTAGATCAATAGGTACCGCTTCAGGGGGAAGGTAACGGCCCTCCATGCAGTCATGCCGGCCACATGACCTTGGAGATGTCTACGGACAACGCCGGCTCTTCAGCTTAGAAATGGAGATGAGCACCAACCCCCAGAGTCAGACATGACTGGACTTAATGTCAGGGGAAACCTTTACCTTTACCTTAAACTGGGAAAACCCAGTTTTCTCTTCATTAATTCGCTTTTACCTGAGGTATTGTTTGGATGCTTCAGGTAAAAGCTAGACAGGGCCCGCATTTTGGGTCTGTCTGGAAGGGCCCCCAGTGAGCAATAGGGCTGAATGAATTTTTGAACATCAGCTTTCAACATTCTTGTTTAACAGTGTTGCCACTGCAGCTCACCACTCTCTTTCATATCTGTTGTGCAGATCTGGATTTATTGTTACAAGAGAGTATGTCGTATATTTTGGTATCTATTTGAAGGGAGTGAAATACCAGCAATGGCAAATATGTTACGTGCCAGATTGCTGCTTAAACACAGGGATGGGGCTGTTCTAATAGAGTTCTGAACATTCTAGCATTAAAAAAATATATTGGCTGCAACTGCTCCATTCTACTTCACTAACAACATGCCACCTTATTAACTTCTTGGTAATGAATTGGGAATGCAAAAGGGCAGCTGGTGAGGCAGGACTCTGGTAGCAGAAGAGCAGGTGGGCCATCATGGCAGAAATTCAGCATAAGAATCTATCAGCACTGAGCATATTAAGTGCATCTGTGTTTCATTGTGAATATCCAGTGAGCTTCTAAAAATGGCACACTAGCTAATCATCTTCCTTCCAAAATGTTTTCCTACAATTTAGCAACTCCAGTTTTGTTAATTTTCTTCGTTGCACATTAGGAGTGCCCAATGAAAGGGAACTTCTGCTGACTGCTACAGACTCAAGATTTTTGTTGCTTAGCAATCTCCACACAACAAATGTCTTTAGTTTGGAACATGTGTACAGTCCCTATCTGCAGAGGACAGTTCCCATACAGCCTTGGCATATAAAATATACTCAGCTGGCTATAGCAGTGAGGATATATTCACCTTCATTAAACACTTAATATTTAATGTGAATTATTGGCTATGTACCAGCCTGTATGTATAGATATTTCAAAGATGTGTTCTTTCTTTCTTTTCTTCATGTTTCTTTTTTCCTCCTCCTGCCCATATTGCATTGGACATATGAAAGGAACTTACTCATGCAGTATTTATATTTTAGTATAGCTTATTACATTCATGTCCTCTCTTTCCACTAAAAAGAGTGCTCAAGGCAACTAACAGTAAGTATAATTCAAACATAAAAAGCAAATCAATAAAAAGCAAAGCACTACTTTGTCAATACAAAAGAAATGGACTGTGAGCATAATTTTAACTGGATTGCAGACTATGTTATGGATCTCAACCTCCAGAAGCTGGCACAGTCCATAGTATGGATTTGGATGACCTGTAGATAAATGCTGCCCATACCTAAATTAAAATGAATTTATAAAACAAGACACAAGGCAAAAGCATGACTTTAAATATGTATTTTACTGTCAGTAAAAGATCAGCAAAGATCAGATAGACCCGAGGTCTCATTAAAGAGCATTCAAGATCTTGGAAAAAGTTACAAATGTTGTTTTTTTTCTTACATTCCTGGAAGTGTGCCTCCAATGGTGGCAGAAAAGGACTTCTCCTGAAAATCTTATAACCTGGGAAAACTTTCATGGGTAAAATTCCTCTTTATGTTATTGCTTTCATTACAGGCCAGAGAATATTCTGTTGCCAGCATCTCATTCTATCCATATAGCTTTAAAGGACAGCAATTGACCTCACAGCTAATACAGACAGTTTAGCTCTTTGATGGCCAGCCATGAAATAGCAAACATACATACAGAAAGTTGGGTTAATTAAGAGCGATTTTATTTGACTTAACATCTATTTAAGTGGGTTGAAATTGGAAAGGAATGAGATGAAGAGACAATCTGAAGTAGGTTCAAATGAGACCACATGTCAACCTGTGAAGACCTCCTTGGGTGAATTGCCTGACCTTGAAAGTAATCCAGTGCTATGATCCACTCACCCTGAGCACTCATTCTAATTTCCAGGACTTTATGAGAGAGAGCAAACTTCCCGTATCTGCCCCAGGGGCACTACTCCAGAGCCCAGGATCTAAAGAGGAAGCTCCAGAACCCCAATGTAAACAATAAACTCTTATATTGATGGAAATCATCAAATTTCACCCTCTGTAACAGTATCATTGATTGCGTAAGTCAGGGTACATAGTGTCTGAACATGTGTTTTTGTGCCAGTGGAAAACCAACTACAATGCAGGCCAGTCTTGGAAGAATGCCAAATACTCTGAAATGTGAATAGATAAGAAACACCTCCACAAGTTTACACTAGGCACTAGACATCAGATGACACTAGAAAGAAACACTAACACCATGTGTGGTTATGAGACTAAGTGTTACTAGATGAAAGTATAAAGGATGAGTCATAAGATAAAGAACTATATTGATTGGTCAACAGACAAAATGAGTGGACATAGGAAAAGAATAAAAAGAAGGCAAAAGCTGATCTTATCAAACTACCTTATCCTAAATCTCCAACACAGAAGATGCTGTTGATAAACAATGACGGTTGTTAATGACAGTCTGAGGATTGGTCCTATTGTGCTCCTCTGATGTTCTGATTTATGCTGGTTCTGGTAAAGATAATAAGAATAGATACACTTAATAGCTATGAATGGTGTAAAGATTTAAGAAGTAGAATAACTCTTATTTACCTATGTAGCTGCATACGTCTATTAGAATGCTTCTATGGATGGAATGTATATCTGAATGGATTATTGGTTAAATCAGACCATTAAAGAGATTATGAACAGGGGGGTATACATATGAAATCCTTAAGTTAATATAGTGTATAATGTAATAACCGACACTAATAGACACCATGAAATTATGGAAAAAGAGGAGGAGGAAGGGAAGAAAGGGGAGAGTTGATAATGGGACCCCAAATAGAATTCATAATTAGATGAGGTGGCAAAGTGGCTTGATCCCACAGTCTAAGAGACAGAATTGGGTAACTTGTCTGCTTCAACAGGAACGGTTTCATTTTTATGCAAAGCCTGATGTTACAATACATCTTGCTTGATATTACAGATCAAAACAAGTATGCAACAGTTTGAACAAGACAGTCACAAAAATATCATGCTCATGGTGGAGAGAATTGGCAAAACCCAGAACCTTTCTCGTTGACCTACCATGTATGTGATCCAGGTTATGAACTAGACCTATAGATTTAGAATATGACATACATTTAATATCTGTTTTAATTTAGTAAATTGTTGCTACCCAAAAGTAAACAATACAATTTACAAGGAGCCTTCATTCATATGCTCATTGTAATCACTTTTGTGTTCAATGGAAAAAAAGAACTTTAAGACTCATAGATAATTTTACACAATTCTAGGTGTAAATGCTACATTTGGATCCAACAGTTGATTGAAATATGTCTGCTTTTACAGCTAATGTTATTTTTCAGATTAATGTGTCAATGTTAAATTATTAAAGTTTCTGCAACTTGATTGCAAACATGTTCATTTTTCATAGTTCAAATAAGATGTTAATTTCTATTTCAATATTTTTTCTTATTTCACATTATTTGGTGAAAGCACACTTGCCTACTATAGAAATTTATGCAATCTGTTAAATATGTTGCTTTTGCTGCTTCCCAATCCTGTCTTCTATGTTTCTGTTAACAAGCATCTTGAAGAATTCACATCTCATGATGGGTCATTTTAAATAAGATACAGAGTGCAATTAACTTTCAGTGGCAAAATGTCAAGTACTTCCCTTTGCCACATCAGAACAAATTTGTCAGGAAAAATCCTCATTACATGAATAACAATTGTTCAAATTAATTTGCCTCTTCCAATTAGCTCCATCTAATTATTGCATAGTATATGGATAAAAGGGGGAACACAAATGGAAATAAGTCAACTTTTTCTCATATCTGTATTCATATTCAGATTAAATCAGATTAAACATATGTTTCATTGATTAGCCTATAGGCTGTATCAAAACATTTGACAAACACATTTAACACATACAGGATCCCGGGGAGTTCAGGCGGCAAGAGGAAGGCGTAGGTGGGGTGGGAATGCTGACCGGCAGCAAAAGAAGGGGTTGGATACAGGAAACGGGAAAAGGGCCATCGCGAAAGAGCTACCCCCTCACTGCCTCTCGCTCTCCTCCTCCTCAGAGCACAACTGGACTCTGTTCCAGCATGGTTGGCTGGCGCCAGGGTGGCACTTCTTGCTTGTAAAGAGAGACAGGCAGGGCCAGCCCTAGGTAAATTTTCAAGGCCCCGGCGCCTGAACAGCACCCTTAGTGGATTTCCATGCCCCCTTAATGCTTCCCCTGATTTTACCTTAAGCTGCCCCTGAACACATACACGATACAACCCACATTACAAACAAAGTGAAAATAAACAAGCTGTTAATAACAACGGGTCAAGATCCTGAACCAGATCAAATATCTGCATCACTCCTACAGTTCACACCAATCAACTCCAAATATGCAATTCTCACCTTTAACTAGAAAAAAGGTCAATTTTCTATGTTATTTTAGCATGCTGGCCAGCCAATAATTCATATTCTTTTCAATCAATGATCCTCAAATGTATGTCCCCAAATATAAGACTTGTGTGCCTAGAAACTTCCACTAAGATTACTGCTACTCAGAAATTCTGGACCCAAATTTGGGAATCACTGTTTTTAAAGTATAGCATTGTTCTCTACAAATGAAGAATGCATGAAGACCAATGGTGAATTACACCAAGGGTCCATCTAATTCGGGATCGCAATGGCGAACTACTTCCTTAAATCATGGCAAGGAAGTAAAGGCCTTTTCTCATTGTTTACCCTCAAATGTTGGAATTGAGCTGTGTCTGAAGATGGAGGCTTTCTACAGCAACTTTGACTTGTAACAATTATTTATCAACTCATAAAATTAAAAAGTAGGTCCTGGGTTTTATTAAATAAAATAAAATATATAGTAATTCATACACACTCATCAGTGCAACTCCATGTAAGTAAAAATACAATTTTTGGGTTGTTGTGTATTTTCCGGTCTGTATGGCCATGTTCCAGAAGTTTATATGGATACAATACAGAGAATATGATTTAGCCGTAACTAGCCCAAGCTGTAGTGCGAGGGTATCTTGAAAGATTGTATTCTTCCCCTCTCTCTGATTTTTAAAATTAGTTATTAATTGATTATGAAGTATTATGTATTATTTATATTCTTATTTTTCATGAAAGATAATCAAACTATAAATCATCCAACTCATTTATGCAATAAATTAGTTCACTCTATCAGAGACAGCATAGCAGATGGTGTATTTGAGAATACGTACTGTGAAAGGGAAAGAGGGAGGGAGGGAGGAAATGAAGGAGAATAGCTAGTGACAGCTTTACTAGGTTACCATAAATAAAATAAGCAGTATGAGAAAAGTGCATGGGTGGGTGGTTAGGATTAAGAACGTCCTGGAACATGAATATTTATTTTAATGGCAGTTTTTAAATGCTCCATCTAAATAAAACACATTCTTGGCTGGGCTGTTACCCTGCCCATATTTTTGTCTTTATCCTGTACCAGCTAACATTAATTGCTATTAAAGTCAATTTATAGCAATGGCACTTCAGTTAATCCACAGTCAGGTGTGACACTGGTTTCAGCAGAACTCTCTCATGATGTAATACCTTTAAATTCTCATTTTGTGCACTGTGGGATTGCATGATTGAGCAGAGGAGCAACAGGAAACTGTCTTTAACCAGGGCAGACTTTATAATCCATCTAGCCCTATGCTGGCTCCATAGACTGTAAGAGTTCCTCTGGATCCAACAATCTTCAGCCAGTTACAGGATTTATCAGCATTGCTAATAAAACTGGACTCATTTTGAATTCAGGGCTGGCTATCTATATGATGTGTGGGAATGGTCAGTGAGTGTTCCGAATTTTTCGCCCTTGATCCAGTTTCACTGAATTTTAAGCAATGTTGAATAATACTACAGAGTTTTCCCGGAATCTCTTTGTAGCAGTATGGAGAGCTGGATTGGGTCTTTTTTGGCCTGATCATTGGCCAGACAGATACTACCGTCATCATCTTTCTCTGAGCTGTCAGCTTGGGGGCCCCCATGGGAAGTTTACCTTAGGAACCCAATTTGGAAATGACTTGAAAGTACACAGCATCATCAAAACAATGGCAAAAATATTTATTAATGGCTATTTATCATGATAGTTAAAGAGGCAGTATATATCTCAATATAAATGGCTGGTGAACAGAAGTGGGAAAATGCTCTTAGGCTGCTACCAGGCAGCAGGAAACTGATGGTGAAAATGGGTTAAAGTAACCCATTTTCGTCCCCATTCCTGTCTACACAGCCCACCCCAAAACCTGGATTTTCTCTCCCAGGTGGCCAGATACTATCCCAATTGTATTTGGGATAGCAGCCAACCACCCCACAAACCCCAAATTTAGGCCTTATAACTCAATTAAAGCTGCTGCCAGGCACGGAGCCTGCTTGTCACACACAGTAAAAATAAACTGTATTATTAGAGAGGGTTTGGGTTTGATTCCACATGAATAAAGAAACAATGGGCCTTCTTAATTTTTTTCCATTCATGATCCCTTCCTGTCTGAATAATGTTTACATGACCCCAGATATATAGGTATATTAAATCAGTATAAAAGTCAAACATTTACTGACAATAAATCAGCATTTGTAAGGTTTGCTAAGCAAGCCGATTTCCCCTTAATATGAAGTACAAATGAAGCTTTTTCTGCAGAGTCCATTGCAAATATTACATGTTGTTAACAGATTTAATGTTGCCAAATTTTTGTAACCCAAACATTGAACTAACGGGACTCTATTTGGGTTAGGAACCCACACTGTAATACAATTAATAATAATAATAATAATAATAATAATAATAATAATAATAATAAAACACGCAAAGATACTTTGGGACTTTCGAATCCAGACTGACAAAGTTCTGGAACACAACACACCAGATCTCACAGTTGTGGAAAAGAAAAAGGTTTGGATTATTGATGTCGCCATACCAGGTGACAGTCGGATTGATGAAAAACAACAGGAAAAACTCAGCCACTATCAGGACCTCAAGATCGAACTGCAAAGACTCTGGCAAAAACCATTACAGGTGGTCCCGGTGGTGATTGGCACACTGGGTGCTGTGCCAAAAGATTTCAGCTAGCATTGGAAACAATAAACATTAACAAAATTATGATCTGTCAACTGCAAAAGGCCACCTTACTGGGATCTGCACGCATCATCCGAAAATACATTACACAGTCCTAAACGCTTGGGAAGTGTTCGACTTGTGATTTTGTGATACGAAATCCAGCATATCTGTCTTGTTTGCTGTGTCATATCATGTTGTTGTGATAATAATAGTAGTAGTAGTAGTAGTAGTAGTAGTAATAGTAGTATGTTTTTTTGGATTGTATATTTCTGCTGCTTCTGTGACTGTTCATTTGTATTTTGATTCTGTAGTCCACTTGTTGATGGATGTCCAGAATCGGCAGCATCCACCACGGTCCTTTTTATCCTGGGCGATGACTGAGCAAGTATAGACTTCGTTTTGGTTTGTTTATTCATAGTGCTAATGGTAATTCATAGTTCCACTCCTCAGCTGAGACCTCTATGGTTTGGTTGGAACTGCTGGTAGTTACAGTATTGCCTGCACAGCTCTCAGCATCCTTGGGGGGGGGGGGGAGACAAAGTTTTGGAACACAATACACTAGACCTCACGGTTGTGGAAAAGTAAAAGCTTGTATTTATTGATGTCACCATATCAGGTGACAGTCAAAATGATGAAAAATAACAAGAAAAATTGCAGGTGGTCCCGGTGGTAATTGGTGCACCGGGTGCTGTGCCAAAAGATCTCAGCCAGCATTTGAAAACAATAAACCTCAACAAATTACGATCTGTCAACTGCAAAAAGCCACCTTACTGGGATCTGCGCACATCATAAGTGTTCAACTTGTGATTTTGTGATACAAAATCCAGCATATATATCTCGTTTGCTTTATCATACTCTGTCTTTGTGTCAATCTATATATATAATAAAAGTCAATGTTTGTATGCAACGGTGCGGCGGACAACGGTGCGGCAGTGTATGCGTCAGCTTTCTGATTGGCTGGCACTATCACAGGCCACTGTGACCACCAGGAATGACGGACCTGGCCCAAACTTGGCACACTTAACCCCCATGACACACTTTTCGTCCTGGTGCCATTGGCGGGATGATGGACCATGGGTCACCGAATTTGTAGTACTTTCAATCCCTATGGCCCCCACAGGCCACTGCCATGCCCACCAATGACGGAACTAGGCCAAACTTGGCACACAGAACCCCCCTGAACCCCTTTCCATCCTTGGGCACATTGGGGAAGGATGGACCAAGTAGCTTCACACACTTCTTGCTCTGAGAGTTGAAGTTCACCCTTATACCGACAACACTGAACCCTGCCGACTTCGGATCTGGACCAAACTTGCCAGACTGCCTTATCATGCCCAACTGAGCATACAGGCAGGGTTTCGGGGTGACTGACCTTTCCCTCTGGGAGTTGTAGTTCACCCTTATACAGACAGCACTGAACCCAGCCGACTTCGAATCTGGACCAAACTTGACAGACTGCCTCATCATGCCCAGCTATGCATACAGGCAGGGGTTCGGGGTGACTGACCTTTGCCTCTAGGAGTTGTAGTTCACCCTTATACAGACAGCACTGAACCCTGCCGACTTCGGATCTGGACCAAACTTGGCAGACTGCCTCATCATGCCCAACTATGCATACAGGCAGGGGTTTGGGGTGACTGACCTTTGCCTCTGGGAGTTGTAGTTCACCCTTATACAGACAGCACTGAACCCAGCTGCCGACGGATCTGAACGAAACTTAAGAGATATTTCCTCACATCCCAAAACAACTCAAATGTCCTCTGCTAATAACCCGGGCACCGCCGGGTCCCCAAGCTAGTAATAATAATAAAAATAATAATAATAACACCTTTAATTTTATTCTGACCTATCTCCCCAGGGGGACTCAGGGCGGATTCCAACATACAACAGCAAACATTCAATGCCTCCAAAACAATCAAGTTAGAGATATCAAGAGAGATCCTAGCTAATAAGTGCTGTTTATTTATCCCAGATTATTTGATAGTGATACTCATATAATCCAGGTTGAAGCAGAAAACATGGGATCAGATCCTGGGATATAGGGTCTGTTTGGAAGGGCCCTTGGATGGTCTGAATGCCTGTTTGTTGAAGGCTTTAGCTGGAAATTTAGAATTTCATTCTAGTTGGCTGCTGTAAATAAATGTGGATATTTGCTTAGATTTTATGCTATTAGATAATTTTGTTTGACTACGTCTAGTTTAATTTATTGATGTTAGATTTAATTTATTGATGTTAGATTTAATTTACTGATATTAGGTTTTAATTTGATGTTAGGTTTTTAATGTTATTTTCATATGCAGGGTTTTTAAGGGGATTTTATCTCAGTATTTGTTTGTTTTATGGAGGCATTACATATTTGCCATTGTATGTTGGAGTCCACCCTGAGTCCCCTTGGGGAGATAGTGCAGAATACTAATGAAGTTTATTATTATTATTATTATTATTATTATTATTATTATTATTATTATTATTCCACAGTGAGATCAATGGAGCATCTGGCCTTACTTTGGGAGGAGATTCCCTGTAATTTTCTGACCATCAACATTGACCTTCCTTAGATCAAAACATGTTCACTGTCTCCATCTCTTTGTCTTATACACCGGCCTAGATCCAACTGGAATTGGCATTTTAATAAAATAATCTTTATTGAGGATTTTATACATCCAATTAAAAAAGGGGGATTGTGGGCATCAGGGATTTTGGAAACAAAAGAAGGGAAAAAAAGAAAAGAAAAGAAGAAAGGAAAAAAAAAGAGAGGCTAGGAGGACTTGGAACGGGGGTAAAAGGGGATGGGGAATGGTTTCTTCCAGATCAACTCTGGGGCGGGGGGGGGGGGGGGGGGGGTTAGGTTTAGGGGATGTATTCCTTGATCCTGTTTTCTGTCAAACTATTCTCTCCATTCTCTAGTGTTTTCAGCTTCAGAAATCATCTGTTTGGGAAGGGGGGATCTCTTCTGGTTGAATTGGTTTCTTGTGTCTTCTCATGCACTTTAGGTTTCCTTTTTTCTTTGTATCAGATAGTTGTCCAGTTGCCTCCAGTCAGTTTCCTTTCTTGCTTTGCCATGTTTTTTAGAAATAAGGAAAGTTAGCCTATCCATATTGTTTTTATCTTGGCTAGCCATTCGTCACTAGTGGATATCTTCAGTATCTTGCATACACAATCCTTGCTGCAGTTGTTAAGCATATTTTTTTTTGTCATTTGTTCCTGGTGCTATGTCTGATATTCCTAATAAGTATAGCTCTGGTCTTTTAAGGAGTTTGGTGCCTAGGATTGAGTGCGAGTTTTCGTGGATTATTTGAAACTGGCATTTTAAACACCCATTTTACTCAGTGGAGACCAGACAGGGGGCAAAACCTTACCTTTTTGGAGGGGGGTGGCCCCACACCCACCCCTGCTGAACCACAATGAGGACAAATTTTAAGCCTGTGTATATGGGTCCGCCCTCTCTCTCTCTCTCTCTCTCTCTCTCTCTCTCTCTCTCTCTCTCTCATATGCAGGCACAGAAACATGCACACACATCAATAGACTGCTGCCATACTCTGCCATTATTATATTATGCATTACTCTATCGACTCATTAACCCACCTAATTAATACACGTGTGTTTGACTCAAGGTCTATGGGCTGAATCCAGCCCACCATGTCCTTTTATGTGGCCTTCCAAATGCTGGACTGTAACTCCTGTATTCCTCATCATTAGACATCATGACTAGAGCTGATGGGAGTTATGATGTATAGCAATGTCTGGAAGACTGCAGTTTGTTCAGTTTATTCAGGAAAGTGGGGTTTGAATTTACATACAAAACGTGTGGCTATGATGTTGGACTTAAAAATATCCTTTAACCTTTCCACAACCTCAGAGCTGCAACTTCTGTTGGTTTACTATTCCTATTATCCCCAGTTTGCATGGCAAATAATCAAAAGTGATAGGAATTGTTTTTCAATAGCATCTAGGGACCCAAACTGGTTTTGAATGAAAGGGAACCAACCGTTACGTAAAAATATATATGGTTGACCCTCTGTATCCATGATTTCTCTGTCCATGGATTCAACAGCCCTAATACACTCTACTCTGACTGGTGGTAGCTTTCCCCAAGTTTCCGTTGGGCAATAGTCTGCTTCAACTTCTCATTGTGTTTTTTTTATATGTATAGGTGCCAGGAAATATTCCTGGAACAGTCTGCAAGCAAATCAAAAGTGTTTATTATGAGTCTTAGTTCACTGGAAGAGTTTAACCCTCCCCAGACTCCATCCAATTAAGATTATTTTGTATACTAACTTACACTATATCATACTAAAATTACAGTGGTATCTTCTGCAGCTACACCAGAACAGCATGGCTTGGCCCTATGCCAACCCTGCTAAGAAGTGCAAATAGTGGTGTAGGGCTCTCTCCCCCATTACTTTCATAAATGACTCGTGACAGGTGACAAGTATTATTGTTGGAGTTGCGTGCTGGCATACGCCCCTCATGGTACATGGAATATTACAGTGATAGATCATGGCAACTACACCTATTGATAACTGGCAAATTGGGGCAGTGACAGACTTTATATTTCTAGGCTGCAGCCAGGAAATCGGAAGACGTTTACTTCTTGGGAGGAGAGCAATGGCCAACCTTGACAAAATAGTGAAGAGCAGAGACATCACACTGGCAACGAAGGTCCACATAGTCAAAGCAATGGTATTCCCCATAGTAACCTATGGATGCGAGAGCTGGACCATAAGGAAGGCTGAGCGAATTAAGATAGATGCTTTTGAACTCTGGTGCTGGAGGAAAATCCTGAGAGTGCCTTGGACCGCAAGAAGATCCAACCAGTCCATCCTCCAGGAAATAATGCCCGGCTGCTCACTGGGGGGAAGGATATTAGAGGCAAAGCTGAAGTATTTTGGCCACATCATGAGGAGACAGGAAAGCTTGGAAAAGATCACAATGCTGGGGAAAATTGAAGGAAAAAGGAAGAGAGGCCGACCAAGGGCAAGATGGATGGACGGTATCCTTGAAGTGACTGGCTTGACCTTGAAGGAACTGGAGGCAGTGACGGCCGACAGGGAGCTCTGGCGTGGACTGGTCCATGAGGTCACAAAGAGTCGGAAATGACTAAATGACTGAGCAGCAGCAGCAGCAGATTATCAAACTTTCATTCAGTTAACTTCTTCTATTAGCAGCCTGAGGAGAAGGCTAGAAATGGAGTAGGGAGAAACATAAATTTAGCTCTTTGTGGAATATCTCTCCGCATTGCTTTGCAATTGTATTATGTGGGAAGCATCATAAAGCCAGTCTTTTAAAATAGAAATCGTTCTGTCTTTCATAGTTATTCACCTTATTTCATGTGAGCAGCAGAAAATACTACTGAAAATGTATATATTAATGCAGAGGTGATGCTGTTTCTGGCATTTTTAAAAGATAAGGGACACAATTTTAATTCAAAATCTCCCCTTTTCAACCATCAACAGTGCCTGACTAATGGACCATAACTAGCTTGTGTGTGTATGAGAGAAAGATAGAAATAAAGAAATAACTAATTTTGAAAGCTATAAAGAAACAGAAAAAATCATTTCTGCATATGAATATCTTGGATAACATTAACAAATGTGTCATGCCTTGCTGATGTTTACTAAGTAACGGGCCAGGTAACAAACATCCAATTACTGCACTGCCAAGCATTGATTACAAAATGATTTGGTGACCTTGTTGTATTGGAGCTGCAAGAGGGAGGCAGACATAAGGATTAAAAATAATAAGACTTCATTGCCAAATGCCTCCACTTCTGACTGCATAATTCATATAGCTACATTTTCAGATCAAGGATGAGAAAAGAATGTTTGTGTTGCTTTCTTGTAGAAAAAAATGGTTTCAGTAATGTGTGAATTTATTCCTTGGAGACATGGAGAATGATACGATATCAGAATGATACACACACCCAAACATGAACACATAAACACCTTGTTGTTTATAGGCTTCCCTTCCACAACTACATCCTTGAAACAGAATTATCTGTCCCATTCCATTGACTTTTCACAGAAGGCTGTTGCTAGAGATGAAATATAAGATTATGATCGAGGTATGCTAAGAGACCAATGAATGCTTTGTGCTCAGAATCCAGCTAAAACCTGAGTTATGGTGTTAGAACAGAATATAGTTTCCAAAAGCAGTACTGTATATACTCGAGTATAAGGTGACCCGAATATAAGCTGAGGCACCTAATTTTACCACAAAAAAACTGGGAAAACTTATTGACTCAAGTATAAGCTGAGGGAGGGAAATGCAGCAGCTACTGGCCAATTTCAAAAATAAAAATAGATACCAATAAAATTACATAAATTGAGGTATCAGTAGGTTAAATGTTTTTAAGTATTTACAGTATTTCAAAGAAAAACAGTAAACTAACTCTGTAAGTGGAAAAGGAGGGTCAACAAAAACAATATGATATCAA